>NC_062544.1:20140560-20453608 GCF_016906955.1 Phacochoerus africanus
CTTTATCTTGAAGTTGTCTTTTCATAGGGAATGGATTCTAGTTGCTCAGCCTGGGACTGATCTATCTCCTGCCTCACTGGGACTGTCAGGACAAAATACTATAGACTGGGGAGATTAAACAACAGAAATTTATTTTCTAACAATACTGGGGGTTGGAAAGCCCAAGATCAAGATTTTTCTCTTCCTGGCTTGCTTTCTCTCTGTGTCCCATGTGAGAGAGAGAAAGGATTGAAATGTAGGATTAATGAAATATCAAGTTAATTAGGGACATAGGGATTGAAGAAACAAAATATGAGTTGGGTCTAGTAACTTCCATGTTGATAGTGGCTATTCACATCATATAAAATAAAATCCACTCTAAGAATGAAGATTTTTATGATCTAGTTTCTGTGGATAGCTCTCATTTTACACTGTTCACCACTTCTCACTCCAACCACTAGTTTTTTCTGTCTATTCCTTGAATCAACCAGACTTCTTCCTGCCTTAGGGCCTTTGCACAATCTCTTCTTTCTTTCTGGAATGTTCTTTACCCCATTTTTGTTCAGCTCCTTCCTTGTCATTCGGAGTTTATCTCGTGTCACCTCCTCATTGCCTCTGAAAAAAACATTTTCTTCTTTTTTTTTTCCTTTCTTTCTTTCTGTTTTTGGCCCCCTGTGGCATATAGATCCAAGCCACAGATGTGACCTATGGCAATGCAGGATCCTTAATCCACTGTGCCAGGCAGGGGATTGAACCTGTGTCCCATTGCTCCAGAGACACCACCAATCCTGTTGCACCACAGTGGGAACTCCTGAAAAGTATTTTTGACCATTCTATCTAGAGAGCAAATTCCCACTTCCACAACTTTCTGTCTCTTCCATTGCTAGATTCCATTGCCATTCCTCACAGCATTAATAGTATTTGAAATTATGGTGATTTATTTGTTTATTAATTTTTTCTGTCTTCTCCCTCCCCATCTATCTGTGCGTCTCTTAAATATAAGCTGTAGAGGGCAGTGTTCTTGTCTGTCCTGTCCCATGACCCAGAATGTACCTGACACAAATTGGATACTTCATCTCCATTTGTTGATAAGATAATAATTTAATAAATAAATTTTTAGAATTACTTTTAAGATATTATTACTGAATATAATATATATTCAGATATATTTTTGGATGCCTCCCTTCTCTTGGAACACTCCCTCAGGTCTCTTTGGGTAGGTGAGGAAGCAGAGTACTCCCCCAAAAAATAAAGTACTGGAAATATATTTGTATTCCTTTATCTCAAACCATTTATTGAAACCAAAGAGAGAGGCTTAAAACACACAAATCCTATTCTTTTTCAAAAACACATGCTCTAATACCTTTGTGAATATGTCATCTGAGATTTCAGACTTAAATGAATAATTTTGATGTTTCCTATTCTTATTTTCCAGATATGAAAATATTTTGAGAAAGAAGGTCCACATCCCTCAGCTTGAAAGTACATTGCTGATACCAAAAATACTTGCAAAGCAGAGTAATAGATAAAAACTCTGCAGAACTAGATTTTATTTGACAGTCCTGAGACTTTTTTCAATGACTGAACAAAAGCATTAAATAGAAATGGCCTAGGGATAGTCATTGAATCAGTATGCACCAGTAAGTTTGTGAAATCAATTTTTTGCTCCTCAGATACAGGAAAAATGATATAACCGATGCTGTGTAACTCCTATTAATTGCCCACAGTGACAGAAAATTTATCAATTACTTATTGACTACTTCGACTATGGAAAAATGGCAGTAGCTCCAAAGTGCATAATATAGAAACCTCCCTAGCTGAGTGAAGTATAACTAACAACAAATCAAATTTTTAATAGTGTATCTCTGTATTTGGTTTTTCATATACATGTCTTTCTCTCTCACTTGTGTCTTACCTCTGACATTTGGTATCTTAGAGATATCTCCCAGTTAAGGTTCATGATAGAATACCTGTTAATAACAGCAGTAAACATTTTCTGGTATTTACCATGTGCTAAGCATTGTGCCAATCAAAAAATCACAGGGAATGGTACAATTATTATCTTCAAATAGTATAAGAAAAAGAAACTCTTGGGATGTGCTCTGCTGCAAGCAATGGAAAACCTATAAAACAGGAGTTTAAGCAAATGAGATTTATTTTCTAGGTGCAATGTCCAGGACCGGTACATTTGCTACATGGTATTACAAGAAATCCCTTGACCTCCCTATTTTGCCATCTGTGGTGTGTGAGGTGCTTCCTCTGCCTAGTATGGCTGCTGCTCCTCCAGGCATTGTGTCTACAGTCTAGATAAACTACAGAGGGGGAAGTGTGGAGAGCAAAGGACCAGAATGGAATACCAGCTGACTTTGCCCCTTTTTGAAAGCATTCTTAGAAGCCCCACTAAGGACTTCTCAATTATCCACGACTAGAGCCAACCTGGGGGAAGCTGAGTATTAACTGAGCACACTGATACCCCAAATTAATTGGCGTTTATGTTTAAGGACAATGGGAAAATAGATATTGAGTAGTCAACTTGCAGCATCTGCTGCTGAAACAGAGACTGATGAAGGTAAAATAGCTTGCCAGGGTCACAAGGCAAAGAAAAGGAAGGCACACCTGGTCTTTGGACTCACTGCTCTGCAAATCAAAGAGTAAAGATTAGCGTAGTGTGTTTTCTTTGTGAGTTGAAAATGAAGTTGCTTGACAAAAAAAAAAAAAAAGAATTATTGAATTCAAACACTCTTAGGGAAAAACAAAATTGACTCACTCATTATTGATCAGGATAGAAATAAAACATCTTCCTTAAAACAGTGGTAATAGGTATAACATTAGAAATGCAAGTTTTGATTTTGACACTCTATCTAGTTTTGCTCTAGACACTAATGCTTTTCTACTATAGTGTGCACAGGTATGGCTAATATGGTTATGTATTCTTTTTTGATTTTTAAACATGTGAAGTTGAATGAAATAGGATAAATTTTTATGTATATATTTTGTCTGTTTTTGTTTTTTTATTATAGTTGATTTACAATGTTTTGTCAATTTATTCTATACAGCAAAGTGACCCATTACAAATATATCTTTCTTTTTCTCATATTATCTTCTATCATGTCCCATCACAAGTAGTTGGATATAGTTCCCTGTGCTATACAGCTATACAGTAGGACCTCATTGTTTATCCACTCCAAATGCAATAGTTTGCATGTACTTACTCCAAACTCCCAGTCCATCCTACTCCCTCCCCCTCCCCCTTGGTAACCACAAGTCTGTTCTCTATGTCCATGAGTTTGTTCTTGTTCTGTAGATAGGTTCATTTGTGCCATATTTTAGATTCCACATTTAAGTGATATTGTATGGTATTTGTCTTTCTCTTTCTGATCTACTTCACTTAGTATGCGAATCTCTAGTTGCATCCATGTAGCTGCAAATGGCGTCATTTCATTCTTTTTATGGTTGAGTAGTATTCCACTGTAAATATGTACCATATATTAATAAATTAATCTGTCGGGAGACATTTAGGTTATTTCCATGTCTTGGGTATTGTGAACAGTGCTGAAATAAACATAGGGGCATATGTATCTTTTTCAAAGATTTTGTCAGGATATATGCCCAAGAGTGGGACTGCTGGATCATATGGTAGTTTTATATTTAGTTTTCTGAGGACCTTCATACTGTTTTCCATAGTGGTCATACTAATTTAAATTCCCACCAACAGTGCAGGAGGGTTCCCTTCTCTCCACCCACTCTTTAGCATTTATTATTTATGGACTTATTATTGATAGCCATTCTGACTGGTGTGAGGTGAATACTCATAGTGGTTTTGATTTGCATTTCTCTAATAATTAATGATGTTGAGCATTTTTTCATGTGCCTGTTGTTAGTCCATATCTTTCACTTAGTACATATTTGCAAATTTCATCCCAGTTGTAGCGTGTATCAGCACTTCGTCCTTTTTTTTTTGTCTTTTTGCCTTTTCTAGGGCCACACCCACGGCATATGGAGGTTCCCAGGCTAGGGGTCTAATCAGAGCTGTAGCCGCCACCCTATGCCAGAGCCACAGCAACACCGATATGAGCTGCGTCTGTGATTTACACCACAGCTCACGGCAACATCAGATCCTTAACCCACTGAGCAAGGGCAGAGATCGAACCTGCAACCTCATGGTTCCTAGTTGGATTCTTTAACCATGTGCCATGACAGGAATTCCACTTCTTTCATTTTTATGGCCAAATAATGTCCCATTGCATGAATATGCCACATTTTATATTTATCCATTCTCAGTAGATGGACAGTTGTGTTGTTTTCTACTTTTTGGAGTATTATGAACAATACAATCAGGGACAAGTTTTTGTGAAGATGCATGTTTTTATTTCTCTTAGATTTATACCTAGGAGTGGAATAGCTGGATCATTTGATAACTCAACATTTAACTTTTTGAGGACCTGCCACATTTTTTTCCAAAGTGACTGTGTATCCCATAGCATTTTGTGAGGGTTCAATTTCTTATTGTTTTAATATTATTTATTATTATTATTATTAAATATGCCTTTCCTGCAAACACTATAAATAAATTTGGGGGGAAGTTTTCTCGATGTTTCCAAAGGAACAAAAGTCATTCTCCTTCTAAGAAAATCTATGTTGGTCAGGAGAAGGTTCTGACTAATGAGGTCAGTTAACATCAGAAAAGACTGGAATCTTCCAAAGAGGGTGTGGAGAGGGAGGCTATAAAATGCTGAAAAACATGCTTGAATAGCTGCGGTCAAGGATTCATAAATGAGACTATCTACGGTGTTTTCCTGTTTTCAGGAGAGGTAGAATTTATATTAGTTATCTTATACCAGAGAATTCCTTATGGGGGAAAAAAAACTTGAAATTTTGTAGTGCTTTTTATGTTTTTTGTAATTTTTTTGTCTTTTTAGGGTCACACTCATGGCATCTGGAAGTTCCCAGGCTAGAGATCGAATCTTAGCTGTAGCTACTGGCCTACACCACAGCTCATGGCAACACTGGATCCTTAACCCACTGAGCCACAGCAACACCAGATCAGAGCCATGTCTGTAACCTACACCACAGTTCACAGAAACACCGGATCCTTAACCCACTGAGCGGGGCCATCATCCTGCGTCCTCATGGATACTAGTCAGATTTGTTTCCACTGAGCCACAATGGCAACTCCAAGTAGTGTTTTTTATTAGCCATGACTAACTCTAGAAATAGTGATTTTAGTTAAGCAGAGATGAGGTCTACAGATTGATATTTAGGGAAAGGCTCCAAATGTGTCCTATAAAATTTCAGCACTTTAATCAGGGTCATATGAAAATTCCTGGAGAGAGTACCTTTAGACACAGGATAAAATTCATTTTCAAGATCCATTGTTGGAAGCTTTGGCCATTTGGATTAACTTGAAAGAGTGTTGGATTAAATAACATATAATGAAGTTCAAAATACAGAACGTAGGCACATTGCTTATTTAGTAAAAGCCTAACAGGAAAGAAAAGTTTACCTCTAGCTCTATCGAGATCTATCAGTAACCAAACTGTATCTTCAGATTCTTTGAAGTTTGAAGTGCTACATGATTAATTTTTTGTTGCAAGAAGGAAAAGAGCAGCAAATAATAAAGGGTTAAGAATGATCTCAAAATAATTTTATGAGAAATATATAAATAGATAATGTGGGATAGTGTTTGTTTTCTCTATAAATATTATATTATATCCTACTATGTTAAAGGTAAATTCCACAAAAAAACCCCACCAACTTGTGGGATGTGCATTTATACTAAATGCAATAAAACTCAGTCATTTAAAAAAATGATAAATAAAGGTAAATTCCTCCATTAGAACATATTTATATTCAGGAGAAAATCTCCCTAACAAACAGAGATTAGAAGTTTCCTTTGTTGTTATTTTTGCAAATCTCATCACCCATTTTCATATTGGACTTTTCCAAAATCATGGAGTGACTTTTGTAATAATGTGTTATTTAAAGTAGAAGAGCACCTTTTTCTCTCCATTGTTAGTTTAAAAGACGTTTTCCAATGCTTTTTTCTTTTGTCAGAACACAACTAGGAAGATGTCATTCACAATTTTATGTCTAGCTAGTCTTCTTCCTTTTATCTATGGCCTCTTTGAACACCCCTTTGAGGCTCTAAATCCATTTAATAGCTTTGCTATGAATGCACACTAACACCTTGTTAAGTCAGACCATCAAGCTTTTACCATTTGCCAATTTTTCATGCCTTCTAGTGTGCATAGGCTAAATTTCACAAACTGATTGAAAAGTAATCCTTAGTAATATGATTTTAATGGTAACAAATTTATATCTGTGGCACTCCTCTATAACAGTAAAAATCATCAACACTTAAGCTTGAGGTCCAGGATAAAGAATATATTCAGAAGAAATTAAAAACAGGTATTTCAATGCACAGTTCATTGGTGGTGAATGAAATACATAATACATGTGGAAATAATTGATTAAATTAATGCTTACAGGGGAGATAGGGATGGAGTTAAATGTGAGTTACTTAGGGGAAAAATCCTTTTATTTAACAGTTTTGAGAATACCAAATAAATCGCACAATCAATAATTTAAAACAGCATCAATAATAAATGCACTGGATAAAAGGAAAATGGCCTAATCAAGTCCAGTTATGAGATGTTTCAAAGTAAATAGAGCTATATATAAAGGGTAAAAAAGTAAACATGCAGATGTTACTGATGATTTTAGGGAAATGTATTCTATGTTCTGTTCTCTTATGTTTAAAGTGTATATATGTGAAATGAAAGCCACAGAGAAAGTTAAATATTTGATCTTTCTGTGGATCTCCTAAGAGTATTAATAGACAAAACAAGAGGACCCTGTAAGATTCTAGAAATATTGATCTGATTGGTAAATAAATATTTATACATGTATAAAAATTCATTGTCTTGTGACTTGGGTACTATACTGTGTTAAATAAATGAACAAACAAAACAGGAACAGAATCGTAGATATAGAAAACAAACAGACGGCTGTCAGAGAAGAGGGTGGTGGGGGGAATAGAGAAATAGGGGAGGGAATTTAAGAGGTACTAACTTCCAGTTACAAAATAAATGAATCACAAGATGAAATATACAGTGTAGAGAATATAGTCGATAACAATGTAATATCTTTGTATGGCGGCAGATAATAACTAGGCTTATCCTGATGATCATTTTGTAATGTATGGAAATAGTGAATCGCTGTGTTGTGTGCCAGGAACTAATGTAATGTTGTAGGTCATTTTTGCTTCAAAAGCCAACCAACCAAACAAACTCATAGAGAAAGAGATCAGATTTGTGGTTTCCAGAGTTGGGAGGAGAGGGAATTGGGTGAAGGTGGTCAAAAGGTACAAACTTTCAGTTATAAGATAAATAGGTACTAGGGATGGGATGTACAATGTGACTAATTAACACTGCTGTATGTTATATATGAAAGTCAAGAGAGTACATCCTGAGAGTTCTCATCACAAGGAAACATATGGTTTAATTTTTCTTTTATTGTATATCAATATAAGGGATGTTCACAAAACATTTTGTGGTAATCGTTTCATGAGGTGTGTAAGTCATGCATACATCACCTTCAGCTTTACAGTCAGTCCTGTATGTCAATTACGTCTCAATATAACTTGAAGAAAAAAACAAAAACTGTTAAATATAGGGAAGAAATGGTATTCTCAGGCATATCAGAGCTCTGTCATAAGATTAAGTTAAACAGATGCTGGTCAGACAAAAAGAAAAAGAAAAGTGAAGAAGATGCACACTGCCTGGCCTTCTGTCAGGTGAAATCTGCATGTGATACCTCCCAGTGGTACCTTTCTAGAGCGTCTTAAACGTCTTTAGTCAAAGAACTCCCTGCTCTTCACTGAATTAGCTTTGTTCTTTCCCCTATTTAGGAATTTCCTCATTTAAATATCCTTTCCCTTAATAACTGCCTATCAAAGTCTTCCTCATTCTTCAAAAACCTAGCTCAAATACATATGGTATGTTTCTCTCACAGTTACACTTGGAGACCTTTCTTCTGCTTTTCATCTCTTACCCAACTTTGGTCCCTATTTCTTTCTTCCAGTTTTAAAATTCTTCTTTCAACAGACACATTGGGCCTTAAGCTTGGAGAATAGAATAAACTCGTGCATGAAACCAAGGCTTTGTTCTGGAGAAGCCCATACTTTCTTAGATAACAGTCTTTTCCATAATATGCCTTCTAATATAGGTATTTGGTGTCCCTTTTAAAACTTCCTCAGCTAAATTAAAACTCCTTAAAGGTGGGGAAAAGGTAGGGAGGGGCAGGGTGGACAAATCTTATACATCTGTACATTCCCCATAACGCCTTAGTAAGGGTAAAAATAGGTAATAAAGGCGGTGAATTGAAATAACTTCATTTGGTTGAATTGCTTGAAAGTTTTATGTGGGAAAATATTATAATGGATTTCACAATTTGGCTAACAATAGGTGGCTGATAAGATTAGTTAGTGCTTTTAATAACTCTGGTTCATTGTACAGGAACTACACCACCTATAATTTAAGCTTTTTCTCCAATAAAATGACTTCTCAAGGTTTCAGCAGAGCCTGTGCGAAATAAGTTAATGCAGTGCAAATGATTTCTACTTCCATCAGTTTTAAACATGATTCCCTTTACCATCTGGAAATAAAGTACATATGATCTGTCACAAAGACCCCTAGGAGGTGAACTTTCATACTTATACTCCCATATGCCCAGATATTATCTTGGGCAATGGTATATCTTGTGCCAAATTCACCTTGACTTAGATTCAAGTCACAGAAGACTTTGGGGGAGCTAATTTATAAATTTCACATTGGATGGTTTTGTTCCTCTTTGGACTTCCCTGTACTATTATTTATCTTCAGTTATTACTGAGATTTATATAAGTTTACATCAAAAATGATCTGTCAGATAAAATGATATTCTATCCTGCTTCAGAGTTTCTTAATTCCTTATACTCAGTGCTGTTTTTAGAAAGAATCCCAAGTTTTACGCACATCAAAGCTCATGCATATTTATGTAACATTAAATATAAGAAAGTTATGCCTACACATTTGATTCATACAAATCATTTAAGGAATGAACTAAAATTCATAGTTTCTTTTTATTGTTTTTATTTTGTAGAAACAAATCTTCAACATGTTTTATGACAAAACATTTTCATGAACATGATCTTTATCTAGGAATCTGGTGTTCTTCCCTTATGAAAAATATTCTATTTTTTTTTTTTAAAAAGTAGGTGGATGGAAATTTAACATAGAATACTTAGTAAAACTATGTAGTCCCAGTCAATGAACATATTCCAGGAAAGGGTTTATAACCATGTGTCAGAGAAGCTATAAAAGTAGTTGAACCATTGAATAAGAGGTTGATTTTGACAGTCTCTTAAAGCAGTTACAACTATGCCTGTCTGAGAATAAAGCAGAGATATGTAACAGAATTGAGATCTTCAGATGAGAATGGTGTGTATCAACTGGGACAATAGTATTAGTAAAAGCCCCAATTTATTGAGCACATACTATTTCCCAGGCACTTAGCTAAGCAGATTTAGATTGCTGTAGGATTATCTTCATAAAGTAAATACCAATTTTAATTTTTTTCCAAATCAACATAAATCTAGGTTGATGGCCTTACTTCCAAAATTGGCCTAAGTTCCAATATTTGCCATTTTCCCTTGGTCATCTTTTTTCTCCCTTGTGTAGTGCATGAAAATGAGAAATCTTGGTTTTTATACCCACTTTTGACACTTTGAACTTTTCTTTTCCCAGGACCCATGTGGTCATTTAAGGGTTAGCTTTTCCACTGGTGCATCACTACTTGTAGGACAGATCTGTCAGAGAGCCTTCTCTGAGATGCCAAGACTAGATAGTCTGGTCTTCATTTTCACCCAAACTTAAAAAGCCTTTGCTGTGTCTGCTACTTTAATAAGAGTATGGCTTTTGGTCTGATTCAGGGCTCCTCTGTTCACAGTGTCATGTTCTAGGACGTCCAACTCACCTGAACCTCTATTCGTTGACCTTTGCTTCCCCAAGTGAACATGCCAATATCATAGGCTTAAAGGACTGTTAAGATTTGACTTCTTGGTCTTTTAAAAACAACTTTGAAAAATACCCTCAAAGGCTAAGGAAAACCCAGAACTTGGGGATCTAGGCCTGAACATTGGAGGGAAGAAGGAAAAAAAAAAGGAAGCTTACAAATTCTATTTGGTTCCTTCCTAGTAAATCTATAATAGCAAGAAAGACTTTGTCAACAAATTATCCCACTGATGAATTTCTAAAGAAAATTTCTATTATGCTTCAAAATATTCAATTTAATACTTAGAACAATATTATAATAGGAATTATTGCCCCCATTTAATGGATGCAGAAGCTGAGGCTTAATGAAAGGAAGCAACAATTCAAAATTCACACAGCTAATATTTGGGGGAACCATGACTTAATATGTAGTCTATCTGATTGGAAACTTGTGTGCATAGTCACTGTAGCATACTACCCCTACAGCATCAGCATCTTAATCATGACCAATTCATCCAGCATATTCTGAACACCTATGGAGGAGTTTTTTAAATCTTTTTCCTTATGTGAACACAAAAAGTAATTAACACATTTGAAATCATATAGCTTGATTCCAAGTTCACTTAATTCATAAATTCAAATTAGTGAATGGGGTGATTTGGCAAAAGCTATGAAGAGTCTGAGATTTTACTTTATTTACAGGGTAGCAAGTTAGCCTGCAATAGTTTTATGGCTATTTGTACACACAGGGGAAGGCATCCTAAATGATCCCAGGTTGATGCCTGCACACACAGTGGGTTGCATTGTAAGACGGAAACTCATACATCTTTTCTAATATGCTGTAAGATTCACTGTCCTTCACTATGGCTGAAAATATTCTCTCTTTCTCCCAAAGTTTTTCACTGTACAATTGTCTTTGACATGATGCCCAGAATGAAAGAGCACTCAATGCCTTACTCATGAGATGTACAGAGATGTAAGAGATCCATGGAAAATTATCTCCCTACTTTACCACCTGGAATGAATAGATTGAAAAATTTGTTAAAATAAGTGTTCAATTTGGTGTTAACCCTTATTTTTCTATACTGAAATAGCTGGTTGCTTTGGAGTTGTGTGGACATTGCCTAATTATGGTCTAGTAAAGTATACATTCATTTGAGAAAAAATTCACAATTGTAAATCCTTACAGATGTCCCACATAAATCAAGTAAATAAGTGATAAGATGTGAGCATAAGGCAACTATTAAATGAGTTCATTACTGGAGACATAACCATGGAAACTGAGGACTGTGGTGAATTGGATGTGTACCCTCCATTTAAAGGGAATGGAGTCTTAGGTTTGGTTAGTTGTTTCCAGATTTTCCAATTATTTAAGAGCAGTCAGGATTCAATGCATAGGTAAAATCTGATATTTCAAAGTTGTCAACTGAATAATTTCAATAACAACTTCAGCAAAAAAAATAACCTCACAAAAATAAAAATGTGATTATATATAGTTTGTATATATAATAAATATATAAATATATTTTGTATGATATATAATTCATAGAAAAATGTTTATAGCTCAGATTTAGCCTGAAGATTCCTTGTTTTCATTCTCTGACTTAGTACTTAACTCAAAAGATAAACAGGAAAAGAAATGGAATACATTTTCTTGGTCCCCTAGGTTTGAGCACATTCATATAATTTAATGGGATTAAAAATGGTTCAAGTAGGTTGAATGTTCCCCAAAATAATCATTTCAATTTCTACTATTCATTAATTTTCATTTTTGTTGAGCAACTCTATAAAAAGGACCTATGTGTACATTTTTTTCCTGTAGTGTTTGAATAATTATGGCTTAAAAAATACTGAATATAGAAACACTTTTTAAAGGGAAAAATAAAGATCATCTTTTGTTGACATGCTGTTTTTTTTTTTTTTTCCAATTTTTGACATGCATCAACTACTTATGTTTCTCAGAGTGGTCTGTATCTGAGAAGTCAAATTCAAACCACTGGTTTAAAATGACAAGGCATCTAAAAGGATGGATCAATTTTGACTTATCCAAGTGATTTTACTGAACTGTCAGGATTAGTCTTCTTCCTCTGTGATTTAAATAGTACCCAAGAGGGAGAAACCATGTATTTCATGAAAAGAACTTAGGAAGAGGAAAGCTGGGTTGTTCACAACAGAGAATGTGATGAAGGTAAAGTCTTAGGTGTATGCAGAATTGAAGATTTTTTTGAGGAGAACTCACATTGGTAAAAATCCTCATGTTGTTTATGCAGTTTACATAATGTATATAGTTTATGTACACATAAAGTAGATGTATCATAAAGTACACATTTTGTTATAATTTTTGTATAATTTAATATTACATATTAAATTTTATATAAATTAACAAAGCGAATAATGTACAGAGTGATCCTAGGAAAGGTAGCTCCATAAATGAGAAGATCACGTTTGCAATTTGAAAGCAAGTCTTTTTCTGTCTATCAGAGACATACTGGAAAAATAAGGAAGAAGGCTAGAATGTACAAAAATTTTCCTGAGAAGGATGAACCTTGAATTCTTGTTCCAATTTTGTTATCAATTTGCCATTAGATCTTGCTACAGTTGTTTAGATAACAATCTTCTTACATGTAAAATGAATGAGTTGAACTAACTGCCAATTTTCTAGACAGTTGGGTAATTACAGTCTTCTGCTATGTTTATGTGGATACCTGTCAGAATGCAGAGTAAAAACAGTTGGTCTTTTTGAAATGCATAGAAACTGTAGAAATTTCAAGTGCAAATCTATTCCATTGGCTATAATAGTTTTAAAGCTATATTTTATTTGATCCATGTAGGGTCTTCATTCTTTTTAAAAATTATTTATTTTTAAAATTCAAGTATTAGTTGATTTACAGTGTAGTGCCAATTTCTTCTGTATAGCAAAGTGCCCCCCCTCCCCCAACCACTCCTTTCTTATGTTATCTTCTATCATGGTCTATCCCAAGAAATTGGGTATAGTTCCCTGTGCTATGTAGTAGGACCTCATTGCTTATCCATTCTAAATGTAATAGTTTGCACCTACCAACCCCAAATTCCCCTCTCCTTCTTGGCAACCACAAGTCTATTCTCAATGTCCATGAATTTGTTTCTGTTTTGTAGATAAGTTCATTTGTGCTATATTTTAGATTCCACATGTAAGTGATATCACATGGTATTTGTCTTTCTCTTTTGACTTCACATAGTATGAGAATCTCTAGTTGCATCCATGTTGCTGTAAATGGCAGCATTTTGTTCTGTTTTATGGCTGAGTAGTATTCCACTGTAAATATGTATTACTTTGGCTTTGGGTTGTATGGCCATTTTTACAATATTAATTCTTCCAGGAGCATAAAATGTCTTTCCATTTTTATGAATCCTCTTTAATTTCCTTAATTAAAATTTTATACTTCTCAGCATATAAGTCTTTCATCTCTGGTCAGGTGTATTGCTAGGTAATTTTTTGCTGCAATTAGTTTTTTTTTTATATTCCTTTTACAATATTTCAATCTTAGTATATAGAAATGCAACTGATTTGGGAATGTTAATCTTGTATCCTGCTACTTTGCTGTATTTATTGATCAGTTCAAGTAGTCTTTGTGTGAAGTCCTTAGGGTTTTTGATATATAGTATCATGTCATCTGCATATGGTGACAATTTTACCTATTCTCTTTCAGTTTGGATATGTTTTCTTTCTCTTTTTTTTTGTCTTATTCCTGTGTCTAGGAATTCCAATTCTATGTTGAATAATAGCCGTGAGAGTGGGCATCCTTGTCTTGTTCCAGATTTTGGTTGGAACGCTTTCAGCTTTTCTCCATTGAGTATTATATTGGCTGTGGGTTTTCATAAATGACTTTTATTATGTTGAGATATGTTCCCTCTATACCCACTTTGGTTAGTTTTTAATCATGAATGGGTATTAAATTTTGTCAAATGCACTTTCTGCGTCTATTGAGATGAATCAAATATTTGTTTTAGATATGTGGTTGTTGTTTTTTAAGTATGTTAACTCTTCCTATATCTGCTTGCTTTAGACTGATAGTCATATAGGTTCAAACACATTCTTAAAAAGCTAGTCTAGATTTTCTAACTCTCCTTTTCCACATTTTATGGTTTTGATGTCCTTTTTATATCTTCAAGTTTATCCCATGGCTGTTCCTTGTGTTTATCATCACTTTCACAAACAGATTTTTTGTTTTCTTTTGGTTTGTTTTTTTATCTGTATACCAGGTTATTTAAGTGATTACTTTCCAACTGTTTTTTCCTCTATTGTATATCTTCTTACTTATTTCCTATTTAGAGGAGACTTTACAATATTTCTTTTAGGATAGGCTTAGTACTACTGTATTCTTTTGTTTTTATTTGAGAAAATTTTTGTTTCTCCTTTTTAAATGATAATCTTGCTGGGTAGAGTAATCTAGTTTGCAAATTTTTCCCTTTTAGAACTTTAAATATATCTTTCCACTCTCATCTGTCCTGTAGTGTTTCTATAGATAAATCAGCTGATAGTCTTATGGGTTTACTTTGTAATTAACTCTGTTTATTTCTTGCTGCTTTTAGAATCCTCTCCTTATCTTTAAATTTTACTATTTATTGTGATATGTCTTGGTGTAGGTCTGTTTGGGTTCATCTTTTTGGGAACCCTACATGCCTCCTGTATTTGGATATCTACTTCCTTCTTTAGATTTGGGAAATTTTCAGCCATAATTTCTCCAAATATGCTTTTAATCCCTTTATCTTTTTTTTTCTTCTGGAATCCCCTACTCTGAATTTATTGGCATGCTTTATATTATCCAATAGATCTCTTAATTGCTTTCATTTTTTTTCCATTTGGTTTTCTGTCTGCTCTCCTGATTGGATGATTTCCATGATTTTATCTTCCAAGTCACTTATTTGTTCCTTTGCATTATTCATTCTGCTGTTCAATGCCTTTAACTCAGCTTATGACTTGACAAATATATTTTCTAATTTTTCTTAGCTCCTCCTTATAGTTTCTAGTTCCCTTTTAAAGTAATCTGCATTACTGTTGATAGCCTTTCTTAATTCATTTAGTATTTTCATTACCTCCTTTTTGAACTTGGTGTCTGTTAGATTGTAGAGGTCTGTTTCATTGTTTGCTCCTTCAGGGAAATTCTCCTTTTGTTTTAACTAGGAATGATTCCTGTACTTCTTCATTTTGCTTTTATTTTTTTCTTTTCTCTGTGAGTTTGGCAAAAACAATTATCTACTATAGTCTTGGAGGGTTATTTATATGTGGGATCATTCCTGGGTAGCCTATGAGGGCTTACTATATTTTTGTCATGGATACTTTCAGTCTCTTTCCCCAGTGTGTGCAGTTCATTATCCCTTTGATAGGGGGTGTGCAGGTGCATGGCTTGCATGTGCTTACAGGGACTTGGGGGCAATAGGTGGTCCCTGAAGGTGGAGCATAGGCCCTTAGCAGTGGTGGTGACCCTTAGGGAGGTGGAGGTGGAAGGCTTTTCCTGGTTGCAAGGCTCTGGGCAGTAGCAGTGACCCTCAGAGAGGTAGGGTCAGTGTCCAGAGCCCTTGGCAGTGGCAGTGGTGTGGCATGTTTGTTTCCAGGGAGATGGGGGCAACAGATGGCACTTGAATGCAGAGATCTCTTTGATGGTGACCCCTGAAGTGACTGGGACTGCAGGTGGTACCTGGTCACTGAATCCTTAGTGATGGCTGGCTGTGCCCACCTCTGGAGTCTGAGATCATATGGTGGTTTGCAAACACTCTTGTAGCCATTGCAAGAGGCACCCTGCTACCTGAGAACCTGTGCAGAGAAAAAAGTTCCTATGACAACCCTACCTTCCTCCTTTCACAGTCCCCAACTGCAGTGCCTTGCTTCTCTGCCAGGCCCAAGCCAACTCCACACACCCTCTGCTCTGGCACATTGCTCCCCAGCCCATGGGACACCACTACCCAGCCCATGGTGCACTGCTTCCTAGCTTTCTCAGGTTGTATCCACACAGCCATAGTCCCCTCCCCACAACTGACCTTCATAGCCCTAGTTTTAGTGCCCAGGCCCCACGTGGGTATCTCAGGTTGTGTGTACTGGTTGTGGTACCTATCATCTGTGTGGCTCTCTCTCTTTCTGCTTTGCCTTCTTCAGACCAGCTGCTGTGCTTTTCTCCCAAGGCTTTCAGGTTCTCCCTCTGTCCCAGCTTATTTCCTTCTCAGTTAGTTCACCTATCAGGGTGAAGATTCCTTTCCTCTTTCATAGCTCCCTCTCAGGAGTGCTGGCCCCATCTTGATTCCTTTTTTTGGTCCATCTCTCTCTTTACCTTTTTTTCATTTTGTTCTACTCACTTATATGGAGGGTTTCTTGTCCTTTTTTGGAAGTCTGAGGTCTTTTGCAAGCATTCAGTAGATATTCTGTTTGATCATTCTATGTGTGGATTTTTTGTTTGAGGTGTTTATGGGAAAAGGTGAGCTCAACATCATATTCTTCCACACCTCAAGGTTCGATATTTAAAAATTATTTGATAAGATTTTATATTTGTATATTACATATAAAAACTCAGATTTCTGGATTCTTTTTAAAAATGGGCAAAATTGTGTCCACATTTCTGTCTGCTATCCATTGGTTCAGGCCAAATATCAGCTGGCCTCCTTTTAAGGGGTGAGTGCTCACCTATTCTGAAATCATGAATTTTAGGAACCACTGGTATAGGCATGTTCTTTGGAAAGCAAACATAGGAATATCAGACAAAATTGTGAGCAGAAGGGATGTAAAACGTGGAGTCACTGGAAATCTGATATGTTAATATTAACTGAAAAAGTCTTAAATTAGAATCATTGACAAGGTGGCATAAAAGTCCCTAAAAGAAAGTATGGTATAATTTCAAAGTTGAGGGTTCATCTTCAGTCTCATTAATTTAACAAATGAGGAAACCGAGGCCCAGAAAGGGTAAATGATCTGATATGCCCAACATCACATAGCTAAAGACAAAGACCGGATTCAAATCCATTTTTTCCTGATTCTTGTCCAGCTTATTTTGCATCATTTCTTTATTTGCTTTTTCAAGTCACCTTCTAAAGGAAGCTCACACCTCCACTGAGATTACACACCATACCAACTGCCTAGCAGTTATAAGCGTTAGAAAAAGGACCATACGCCCTTTTAGAAGTGAACTCTAGAAGAAGTAAGCACTCAGAATGAAGTGCCTGACATAGAAATGGCACCCTAGAGACATATTTTTGGATGAAGAAATCATTATGTACTCCAGACAAGTTCCAACATTTTATTTTAAACTGGATGGGCCTCCTCCAATACATGAGAAATGCAGACAAGCTTTAGTATATCCTAGTTGAAAGATGTATATGGTGGCTAGGGGTGGATGAAGGAAGGAGATTTCTATGTGACCCTGAGGAAAGTCACAGTTAATCACATGAAATAATTTCCCTTAATTGGAAGAGACTGTAAATTATGGGTCAAATATTGGCTAAAGTTTGGGCGCCACATTTCTCATTAGTTACCCAGACTGTCAACATCGGCTTCCTTTCTTCATCATCCATTCTCTGTTTTGGAGTTCAATCAGGTTGGTAGGCTCTATATAATGTTTTACAGAGTCTCACAATATTAAAAACTGCTTAATCCGTCAGGTTCTGTTGGAAGAAAATAACCAAGGCTACTGAAAAAGGAATTTTAACCATATTGTTAACAGTGGCTTCAAATGATAATACCCTAAAACCACCTGTTTTATCAAGTCATTACATTTAAGGGTCATGTAGTTAACATCAATTTTATCAAAAATAGAGGACTGACTTTTTTTTTTGCTTTGTTTTAGGGCCACACTCGGTGCATATGGAAATTCCAAGCCTAGGGGTCAAATTGGAGCTACAGCTGCCAGCCTATGCCACAGCCATAGCAACGTGGGATCTGAGCTGTGTCTGCGAACTGCACCACCACTCACAGCAATGCCAGATCCCTGACCCACTTGGCATGGCCAGGAATTTTACCTGCATGTTCATGGAGATTTCCAGGCTAGAGGTTGAATCGAAGCTACAGCTGCCAGCCTACACCACTGCCATTGCATTGCGGGATCCAAGCTTCATCTGTGACCTGTACCGCAGCTCATTGCAATGCAGATACTTAAACCACTGAGTAAGGCCAGGGATCGAAACTGGGACTGCCATTTTTAAATGACTGGCATGAGGTGAAAAATATTATTAGAATTTAAGTATTTGTTGAGATATACTCAAATTCTAGGGTATGAATGAAACATATTTAATTTTACTTTGAAAATGCCAAAATTTAAGGATGGCTTAATCCCTTCTCAGAGATATGCTAGTTTCTCTGTGTATCTGAGGGCAAGAGGCTTTCTCTCTGACCTACAGATAAGAAGTAGTATTGCAGATATAAGAAAGTATATAGGTGTTCCTACTATGTTGCAGTGGGTTAATGATTTGGCTTGTCTCTGTGGCAGTGCTGGATTGGTCCTGAGCCTAGTGCAGTGAGTTAAGGATCTGGCCTTGCTGCAGCTGTAGTGTAGGTTGCAGCTGCAGCTTGAATTCAACCCCTGGCCCTGGGAACTTCTATATGCTGTAGGTACAGATGAAAAAGAAAAAAAAGAGGGAAAGTATATATGTTCTTTTTAGTGTATACTTCACAGGAACAATAACCAAAATTTAATTTGCTTTATTAGAATGATCTTTCTGCTATTATGTACCAAAGAAATAGCTGTGCCTTGCACATTGTCTGGAAATATTGTACATATGGAGGAGAATGTATTTCATTTACAGTTTCAGAGAACATCTTGTACAGTGTTCTTTCTTGTAATTCTATTTTCAGCCTGGGGTAATTATCATTATCATCATATCATGAAAAGTTAATGACTCATTATTGTTATTGTAGGCTATTATTAGTCTTACCACCATTTGCAAGGGAAATAGTTGAAATATCTATCAGTGCATCTAATTCTATCATACATTGGCTGTTGGCTTTGCCAATCTAATCCAAAGATTAAAAAAAATTGATCAATATCTGAATATATGTTTTCTCTTATAGTTGCTATCTTTCTTATGGATATTTTTAGTGGAACCCTTTATAGAGCCAGAAGGATGAGAGGATTTTTAAAAATTCCATTTAATTAAAATTAGACCATAAAATGTACAGGTTTAAAATCAACTTTGTTTTTAATAATTGGGTATTGACAGAGTTAGAGGCACTGAAAATCTTGGTCAAGCGCTATTAACATATTACTAGAGTAGATATCATGGCTGACTTATATTTTATCAGCATTGTCAAATATTGGATACAAAGTCTCTTTTGATATATTTCTGATGAAAACATATGTTGATATATATGGATGGATGATTTACTCTATGAAATTATCCTAAAATATTACCTATTTTTTACATTCAGAACTTCACTTGAAGCTTGCTGTGTGTTAATCTTTGTAATTTACTTAAAATGTCATATTGCTTTTTAAGAATATCAAAAAATTAAATTATGCTATGATTCAGAATGCTTTTGTATACATTATTAAAATGTGAAATAAAGGTATGAGTTGAGTTCAAGATGGTTTTATTAAATTTGAGTGAATGTTATTTTTCAATGTTTTTTTTTGTTTTATTTATCTGAGTTCCTTCTTCAAACTTTATATTATTTTATTTTGGTTTTCTGCATGAGGATGTTTCTCCTCCTATCTCTTAACTTTTGAAATTTGAACCTATTTTGTTGTAGTCACATTTATTTCTATTAAGTTTTCATTACTTGACTCTCCTTCTACTGGAGATACTATGGATTCTGTTCATTGTTGCAATTATCTGTTCTTCATATGTTTTTCAGTTTTCCTTTTTCATATTTATAGATGACTTGCCTTTGAAATTTAATTTTGGTATTTCACAGAGTTCCTGTGTTTACTCTCTCTTTTAACAATACCATATATGAAATATAGTTTTCTTTCAAAGATACAATAGATATAAAATACTAATACTGTATATTAATAATACTAATATATATATTATATAAATATATAAAAATACTGATAGTGATTCAAATACTAATTAGCTAGTTATAATATGCCTATTATTTCTGTAGAGATATTCAGTGAATATATCTTTCTGCTGAAATATAAATTATAAAATATACTCACTTATCATCTTTGCTAGATCCATCTTTTATCCTGTACTTTCTGTCACAGTAAGAAAAGTAAAACAACAAAGAAAATTATAAGGGGAGGAAGAAGGGAGAAATTAATTATAAGAAGGAATTAGAAATATTGGCTGTTGAAAAACCAACCATGTTGCACATATAAAATGAAGATAGGAAATAATGAGAGTGAAATGTGGAGGAGACTAATATGAATCTCCACAGTTTTGATGAAAACACAAAGAGGAATAAAACAGATGCATTACTCCTCTTAGATCCTTTGTGACTATGCATGGGCTTATGCATAGAGATGTAGCCACTGATTATAATTAGTTGAAGACTTTATTCCCACTTCCATCTTTCAAATGCAAATTAATGATTTCTGTGACAAAAATAAAAGTCCTTGACACTCTCTTGAAGAAGGACTCAAGTAAAATGAATAATCAGTAGAGACAACAGCCTCAAGTTATCAAGGAAGGATTCACATATTCTGCTTTTCCAATAAAGCAGAAGGAACTGTTGGAAAGTAACACTTATTTCAAAAGCACCCTTTTATTATGAGCAGGTAAAATCATAATGTACAATCAAGATCTAGTGAAATGGAATGCCTGCTTGAGAATGGACTGCTTCCAAAATTTTTGATTATGCATGGCTCTACCTTCACACTAAACATTTCATATTTTCATATTTGTAGGTATTTCAGAAAAAGTAAATCCTAAAATACCATGTTACCAGTATTAATACTTTCACTGTTAGAAACAGTGGCATGTGCTCTTTAAAAAAAAAAAAGCAAAACTTTAACGTAATTGCTTTTCTAGGCAGGTAATTATCTTCCTAGTCTTGTCTAACTTATGCTTGATGTAAATTTGATTGAAATATTTGCAAGTTTCTTCTACCCCTCCCACACAATTTTTCTTTTTTCATTGCATCTGTGACAGATTAATTTCCTATGATTTATCTTTGTTTACTTTCTCTTCCTATATGTGAAGTTCTTTCTTCACAAATGTTTCAAGTAAAGATGTAACTTCAAAATGTTGAGAGGTTTCCTTTTGGTAGAACAAGCAGACATACTTGGGAATGACTGACAAGATTTCACAAGCTTATTCCAAATGGTCTGAAAACAGATGCAAAAACCAAATATGTCCACAGACTTTACTGTTTTAAATGCAAAATTATTTTTATTGTGTTGAGAAATAGTTCATTTAGGTATTTATGCACATCTGGCTCTTATGAAGAATAGAAATGAAAATGAAAATATATTCTATCATTCCAAATAGCCATCATTTGGTAAGTACATATGATGTGTCAGAAACTATGAACGGCATTTCATGCATATTATTTTATTGGATTTCCACAGAATCTCATGAAATGGCTACTATTCCATTTAAGTAATTCCATTAATATAAGCAAAATAAAACAGAGAGAAGTTAAAGTTATTTACTCAAGATCACATAGGCAAAAACTATATTTTTAAAAATATATTTCATATATGTATATTTTTAAATTAAGTCATTATGGTAGCACAGCCTATGCTAATTCAGCTGAAATATGATTATTTTTAGAGAAATAACCTTGTAATTACTAATGGAGGAACTTCAGCCATCCACAAAAAACATATGTAATATCTTAAAAGACTGAAAATGTTTAAATGTGAGGGTTGTATAGTTGTTCTGGTTGCATGGTTGTATACAAGTGTATTAATAAACATCCTACAGTTTAGTACAAGAAACAACTATTGACTCTCTCCCCAAGTTAATAGATCAGTAGATTAGGCAGAGCACAGTGGTGATGACTTCTCTTTGTTCCATGATGACCTGGGCTTCCCCTGGGGCTTCTCCGTTGAGGCCATATGCCTAGTGCCTCAGTACTAGCCATTGACTCAGTTTCTTGGTTATTTTCCATGTCTCATCTGATAGATCTGAAATGTCCACTGTGACTTTTCCACTTAAACAACTTATGGGGCTGGAATGATCAAAACTCATCAGGTATCTTTCTTTTCTTTACACTGCCTTTCTAGATAGCAAGTTTAGACTTTAGCATAGCATGACTATGTCAGAACAACTGAAAATTTTACATGGAAGCTGTCTTATCTTAGAACAAGTATTCTAAGAGGCTCAGGTAGAAGATGGAGGTCTCTTAACAAACCAATCTTGAAAATCCCAGAATGTAATTTCCAGCTCCATGCTATTGGTCATGAGTGCGTGAGCTTCCTGAGCTTGAGTAGAGGTATAGATGGTGGTTGGATCCAAGTTATCATGACAGAATTGCACTAAAGATAACCTCCTGTTAGGGGAAATGGTGCCAGCAGTCAGGAGCCGAGTTGGGTTCCCTAAGTGAGACACTGAGAAAGGAAGAAGAGATGAAACAGGATCTTGCAGTTCAGAGATTTATGCAATAGGGGAGACTTCGTACAATATCTGTCAAAGACTGCCAACAAATTAGCTAGAGAAGCAGGGACAGCAACCAAACATCAGACCATACTTTTGTCTAGTTATGTAACGAGATGTTGCTCATGTTCTCTTATCTACCTCGACATTCCCTACAGGTGAGTCAGCCCCTAGATCAGAGAGGTACAGTTTGTGTCTTGCTCCTCCCCTTAAGCTTCAAGACCTTATGTCGGAACTTGGTGCATGATTTATATATAACCATTTTACTTTAAGAGGTTATAACAGTTGTGTATATATATAATATATGCATATATGTTAATGTATATTTCTATGTATTACATTATGTTTTATACCATATAAAATAATTACTTTAGTATATATTATTATGTATTATAGTATATTTATGGTATATATATTATATTGCTATAGTAAACATGTGCTGTTTATATATATATTATATATGAATTTAATTTTATTATAAATATATACATATATATTTTTTAAAGTCACCATTCTATCTGATTTTTCAGTTCAGATAAGAGGAGTTAGCTTCTGCTGTAGTTATGAGTCTGGTTTTAGGAAATGACACAACCTCTGGAACGGCTGCTGACTTTTTCAGCAGGTTTTATTTTGCAGGGTATCTTGGGGAGGCATGTGTAGAGAAAGAACCATTTTATAGAGAAAATCAGGTAATACGAGCAGACACATGAGGGGAGCTATATGAGGGGAGGAAGAGAAAGGGTACCAGATTGATAACTAATTTCTGGCTCTGGGTTCTAAGCCTTCATGAGGATCAGCTTTATTTGCTGATCTTGACCTCCATTAGATGATTAAATGCAGTCCATCTTTTTCCTCAGCTATAGGACAGTAAGGACAATTAGAAACAGCTTGAATAAGACCTCAGGGTGTCTATTAGACATTTCTGATGGATATTTCTCTGAAGATAAATTTGGTTTGAAGCCAATGCCTGAAAGCAACTTCTCTGAAAGGGATATGAGATGGCCAAACTACTGCTACATCTAAGTTCATGTAATATCTATAGAAATGGAAAAATGCCATCTTTCATTTCCAGCAATTATACTTATCAGAAACTGTTCTTTTTTGTTTTTTTAGTCCCCATCTATGATTCAAATGTAACAAAATCTGTTAAAGAGAAATTCTTATATTTAATGTAATTTTGCTTGCCAATCAAGCAGAGAGGAAAGAAAAAAAATATACCACTGACATAAGAAAATCAGTCTCCCAATTCTCTGAAGCTGTTTTTCTTGTTTCTTTCCAGTGTCCCTATTTACCATTACTTGTTGACTTCCAAGGGCAGTGCTGGTATTTATCTTTTGATGAGGTTACTTTATTTTAGACCCAGAGACTGGAATAAACCATTAGTCACTAATAAGTATCATTTATTTTCATTTGAACTCTTGGGTTCTTACTAGGAGAATGCTTATTAAATTGAAATAATAAATACACTTGAAGATTGGCATATTACAAAGTTTTTTTCTTGGTGTACTTGAGATGAAAGCATTTACAAGTGCATGTGACCCCTGGATTTGATTTTCTCTACTCCTGCTCATGAGTGACCTTGGGCAGTTAACTGTCAGATTGCTATGATTGTATGTCAGTTGAACTCCAGAAGCAACTAGAAGCTTCTGAGCCTTGGAGTTCTTTAGAGATGTTTAGACTGAAACTGTTAACTTTAAGCAACAAATTTGATTATGCTTTCTTTTAGTTACAAGTAGTTTATTGATACTGTTGACCATATGAGACATTAAAATGCATATCCCTGTATATTAGATTAGCTTGAATTATCTTTTACAACAGAAGCTTGATTCTGAATGAATGTTGCATGCTCTTTAAAATATTAAAAATAGGCCAATTCCTATCAAGTAAATAGTATATGAAAATAAGGGTTTTTTTTGAAGAGCTAGTAATTTAAAATAAGTGGATAATAAATCAGTGAATGCATTTTATTGTCAGGCATTTAATGGACTAATCACTGATTAAAGTTTTGGCATCTCAGAGATTTGATATTATATCTGTTTTACCTTCAATTTTCGTCTAAAAAATGGGGCTACGAATTACAAAGATTACAAGTTTTTTTTCTGAGAAAGTTGTTACATAATTATAGATTATTATCTTGCTGCCCCTAGTCATAAAAGTTTTTATTCTAAAAAAATAATTAGTAAGTTAATAGGAAAATTGATTCATTTTTGAGGCCTTTATCTGCGTATCTATTTACGTGTCTGTCTTTCTTCCTCATGCTTGGTTAGCCCTCCATTCATGTGGAATGGAGGTAGATAATAGAAGCAGCCAGTATAAAATAGGAAGTAGCTAATATCCTACATTTATTGAAATTATTGGAAATTATATTTCTATACCTGGTAATTGTATTATGCTAGAACAAAAATATAGTCTCTTCTTTCTAGTGCAGAGAGAAAAGTTCCCCCAAATCATTTGTGTCTTTCCCTCTCTTTCCTGTTGGTTTTAGTTTCCTCTCTCATTTTCGTCATGAAGATTCTTTGTAAAAAGAATGAAAGAAGACCTTGGGAAATCCAGGTATTTATTATAGATCCCAAGATGAACATGAACAGGAGCTAGCTTATCCAATAGTGACTGATGTATTATGACTCAGAAAGTTCTTGATATTTATAGAAAGACCAAAAGAGACAAAGAGTGAGTCTATCATCCTTATATATTTGTAGCTCTTAGCATTCCATCTGAGTATCTTTCAGGAAAAAAAGTCAATTAAATACCTTCCAAATGTTGGGCATCTTAAAATTGATTTCAGAAATATGCTGTTGCAAGTAACTTGATTACTGTTCAATACATTAGCATATATATAGTTTACCTGTGCCTTTTAAAATTGTAAAGGGCAAGAACTATAAAGTACATGCAGCCTAAGATGCTGAATCCATTTTATGATTCAGTTGGTGGGGAAAAAAAAAGATTAGATGCTAGTAACATTTCTCAAAGTAGGATCTTTGGAACACCAGTCTTGCAAAACACTTTGATAAAAAAGATTCTGTGGCCATGTAAATTTAGAAAACGCAGGTAATAGATCCCTTTACTGTAGATTCACAAATCCTTAATCATATTAAATGATCTGAAGTTTACCAAAAACTCAAGAACTATCCAAACAAAATTTATTTCCCAAACCTTTTTTTTTGGTCTTTTTGCCATTTCTTGGGCCGCTCCCATGGCATATGGAGGTTCCCAGGCTAGGGGTCGAATCAGAGCTGTAGCTGTCAGCCTATGCCAGAGCCACAGCAACGCAGGATCCGAACCGCATCTGCGACCTATACCACAGCTCATGGCAACGCCGGATTGTTAACCCACTGAGCAAGGGCAGGGATCAAACCAGCAACCTCATGGTTCCTAGTTGGATTCGTTAACCACTGCTCCACGACGGGAACTCCTCAAACCTTTTTGAAATAGCACTTAAAAATATTATTAACATCTCAGAGAATAATTCCCAAGAATCACTGTCCTACAGTAGGAGGGGACAGCATAAGAGTGCTCTCTGATTTATTGACCAACTTTAAAGTTACACAGAAGGTGACAGAGAGAGAGAGAGAATACTTCTGTCTCTATAGATGTAGGCAAATAAGTATCTTTATATTCATTATATATAGAGGGAGAAGGATACAGATATTACTGAGATATTTTAAACTCAGTAATTTTTTAAAGGACATGGAGACCTTTTAGAAATGACATTATTACGTTAATATTGATGATAACAATAATAATAAAAAAAGTAGTAGCATCTGTGTGGTGCATTGTTACTGGAGGTTCTGAAGACATGAGATCTCAGCTCTATTTTAAAGACAAGAAGAAAATAGAAGAGATTAAGTATCTTGCTCAAAGCACTCACTATTAATGGGAAGGACATTGACAGTGAACTGTTAATCTGGACTAAGACTGGCTCCACAGCCTGTTGGTTTTCTATACACCACAGTCCCATACCTACTGAGTTTTGGTGCCTCTTGGGTAGACTGAGAAGTAGGACAGATTAATTTATACATTGGGAATAAAGTATAGTCAAAGACTATTGAGGAAAATGGAAATTTAAATAGATAAATAATATATTAACTAAGACTATCCTCAAAGCAATATTTTAGAGAAAAGGGAAGTTTGTTGGAGTGGTTACTATGATTACAAGTAATTGGTTCTGACATTTTCTCCAGAATTAAAAGCAATTTGACAGAGTACTATGGGTATGGAGATACCCACTATGTGTATTATTTACAGTCCAAAATAGAAAAGCAACTGTAAAAACTCTGTTGCCACCTTCTCTGGCTTGAAGATGGGGAAGGAGGAGGAAAGCAGAGTACGTCAGCATTTTCTTGCATTTGTTTGTAGTCCAAATGAATGTTTTTGACTGATGTATTAGGAAACTTTGGAACTCTTTTATAGCAAATCAACTTCCTTCCTTTCTTTCTTTCTTTCTTTCTTTCTTTCTTTCTTCTTTCTTTCTTTCTTTCTTTCTTTCTTTCTTTCTTTCTTTCTTTCATGTCCTCCCTACTCCTTCTGTCTTCTTTCTTTCTCGTTCCCTCCCTCCCTCCCTCCCTCCCTCTTTCTTTCTTTCTTTCTTTCTTTCTTTCTTTCTTTCTTTCTTTCTTTCTTTCTTTCTTTCTTTCTTTCTTTCTTTCTTTCTTTCTTTCTTTCCTCTGTCTTTCTTGCCTTTTAGGGCCGCATGTGTGGCATGTGGGAGTTCCAAGGCTATGGGTCAAATCAGCAGTTGCTGGCCTATGCCGTAACCACAGCAATGCCAGAACCAAGCCACATCTGCAACCCATAGCACAGCTCATGGCAATGCTGGATCCCCAACTCACTGAGCAAGGCCAAGGATCACACCCACATCCCCTCGATACTTGTTGGATTTGCTACCGGTGAGCCATGAGGGGAATTCCTATAGCAAGTATTATCTAAAATTGCTGCTCTTATAATTAAAAACTCACATGTTATATTACTAAATTCATTTAAAGCCTGCATTTCTTAGCCTGGCAGAATTCAAGGAAAGTGCCTTTCTCCAACAATTTTATATGTTTAGTATTTTAGTGAAAATGCAATGGCATCTAATTTTTTGATGTGGCAAGTCAATGGACCAGGTAGATTATTGAATATCTATTTATGGTCCCTGGTGTCATTTTCTCTCAGTTATCTGTGTTTGTCATTCCTTTTCATTTTTCCAAATAGTTCTCAGATTGTATCAAGAAATTTGAGATTTTGACTCCTCTGAATGGGTCTCCCCAGTGAGCGTAGTTGGAATAGGATGGGGATAGTGACTGGGTATGTGGCATTTGCTATGGCAGGCTAATTTTAAAAGAAGGAAATTGTCAGGGGAAGAGTCACTGGTAACTTTAGAATTTCCCCGTTTAGTAAGAAGCCACTAGTGTAATGTGGTTGGCCTGAGTTGAGACATACTTTCAGAGTACAATATATACTAGATTTCACATAGTCCCCCCCAAAATAAAATATCTCATTAGCAAATTTGACATATTTGAAATTGAGTATATGTTGAAACTATACTATTTTTAATACATTGAGCTCTGTAAAATATATGACTAAAATTAATTTCACCTGTTTCTTTTGACTTTAAAAAATCTAGTTTCTAAAAATTTTTGTATTGCTCATATGGCTTTGATTATATTTCTAATGGAAAGTGCTGCTTCGAAAATATTTACTCTATGAGTTTTTTTAAAAAAAGTTAGAGTTTACTTTGAGGCTTGAACCATTTGGGAGTTAGACTAAATAAATCTAATGCATGATTAAAGAGGAATTCTAGAGTATGATTAAAAAGAATCCCAGTTGTATATATACTTATCTCCAAACTCATCAAATTGTATACATTAAATTTGTCCAGCTTTTTGCATGACAATCATACCTCAGTTAAGTGGTTTAAAAAATGAAAATGATACCAGTTTTATCTCTTGATGGCTATTCAGGAACTAATGCCTATGTGTATGCATATGTGCCTGTGCACGTGTGTGTTAAAGGTATTAATATTTGACTGTCTTCACTTTGCTTAATTCAAGATCTTCCTTTAAAGCAACCTAGTTCTTTAATAGAATCATTTTTATAAAACACTTAAACCAAAGTTAACTAAACACAACCAGTTTGCGTCTCTTATCCTTGCAAGATGTCAAGTTAACTTAGCAGGGATAACTAGTCCACTCTCCCTGTATCATTTTGATTGTATGCATATTTCTCTTATAAACAGTATGGCCAAACCTAAAGGTGTACCTTGTGATGCTTCCATTTGAGTACTTTGCTATGTTTCTACAATTGAATTTTTTAAAGTGTAAATGACAAGAATTATGATATTGAATTTAATTAATGTCAATGTGTTTGAAATTCCTGAAACATTTTTGTTAACATTAAAAACAAAGTTTTAAATTTTCCTTACATATTTATAAAAAGGAACCTGTATCTACTTTTATTTAAGAAATCACAAAAGTATTATTAATACCCACATTATAATAATTTTGAATTTTCTCTCACATACACAGGCTAGGTCTCAGTTCTAAAGCATATCAGCATATTTTCCTTCTTTTATTCTATCCCTCTGTACTGATTGTATGATGAGACTGACCTTGTTTACTAAAAATACATGCACAAGAATGTGATTTGAATTCTATAGAACTTCAAAAATATCTTTAAATATTGTTTTTTAATATAGGCACATTATTTAAATTGTTGGTTGTCAAATTATGCACCAGAAGGAAATAATTGGAATAATTTGTGTCATTATTAATTTCTCTCTACAACAGAGAGGTATGAAAAATAGGCCACAGAACTACAACAAAAAGTCCCAAATTACTTGCTTGGTGTTATTCTCAAGTTAGATGATAGTGTTATAGAGTGCAGTTCAGTTTAGCTGATTGTGCCGGAACAGGTTTTCCTGAAAAACTCGCTGTGGCCCAAGTGACCTATTTTGTTTTCCTTTGTATGTCTAAGGCTTTTTGTTTGAAAACTATACCTTGGAATGTGAAAGTGATTGACATGAATGGACATGACCTAACCCACTTCTTTTCCCTGTTCTTAGCCTTGTCACTTCAGACTCAAGCTCATTTCTCCAGGCCTGAAAAAGACAGGGAGCTACTGGCGAGCAAGGTTATCACCAGCCCTGCATCCACAGAAAGGTTTCTGAACTCTCAGTGCAGCTTATTATTCTTCAGCAAATACTTTCTCAGTCAGCAAGTAATAAATGGTGCTGGGCCCTGTGCTGAATCTTTTATATGTGTTGTTTCATAATAACTAACAGAGACAGACTCACAGACATAGGGAACAGGCTGGTGGTTTATAAGGGGGAGGGTGGAGGGATGGGCTGGGAGTTTGGGATTAGTAGATGCAAAGCATTATATTTATAATGCGTAACCAATGAGGTCCTACTGTACAGCACAGGGAACTATATCCAGTCTCTTGCTATAGACCAGGATGGAAGATAATATAAGAAAGGGAATGTTTATATGTGTATGGCTGGGTCACTTGGCTGTACAGCAAATACTGGCACAACATTGTAAATCAACTATACTTTAATGAAAAAAATAAAACTATGGGATGCAAAAAAACCAAAATACAAAAAACTCACAAAAATCTTAGAAGGTAAATAACTTGTTTAAGGATGTGGCAGCAGTAATTAGCTGTATCTGTCAGCATTCTTGGTTGCAAGGGATAGAAACCAAGCTTCAGCTTAAGTAAGTTAAAAACAGGGAGGTGACTTATTACTTACAGAATCAAAAATTCAGATGTCACTGCTCAGCTTAACTATGGCTTGCTTCAAGGAACCCAAGTGACATTTATTAGGACATTGTTCCTCCGTATTACCCAGCACCGCTTCCTCGTGTGTTGGCACCATGTTCAGGCAGACTGTCCCACCTGTGGTGGAATGATGCCTGCCAAAGACAGACAGCACCCCCCAGTGCAAGTGAAAAACCTCCATTTGGCACAGTTTCCAAAAAGTCTTGGGGCTGGTTCTGATGGACCAATTTTAGTCACATAGCCATCTTTGATGTTCACGGGTTAGGTATGCTGAGAAAGGTAGGCTTGGATCACTGAAGTTGGGTTCAGGTAAACCCCTCCCTCTAAACACAGAACTTAGAAAAATGGTGGCTGGTCTGTTAAGCAAAATACAGATGTGATTACCAGATGAATGGAGACTTGACTCAAGAGAGCCAGTTATCACAGATATATACTATGGAGACCAACCAGGATCTGAACCCAGGTTGTTTACCATTACTGGTATTGTTGTTGCTATGTTTCTATCCAAGCTCATGGTGGCAAAACAATAGTATATTCCTTCCAAAACTTCTGTGAAAATTTTTGCCCACTGGGTAACATTGCTCTCTCCTCATTAAAAAAAAAAAAAGATAGCCCATACATAATTTGAACTATTCTTTTAGCAAGTTAGTTTACAATTTTGTAGTTGGTCTCTATTTCTTAAATTCACACTAAGATAATGGTCACCTCAGGAGCAAAGGCCATTCCTTCTTCTTTTGGATAGTGTAGAGTACATATTTTGACTAATGTGAATCATAGCACAAAGACCCTTCACGTACATTACGGTGTACACTAGGATGCTTCTGAATTTGTCAAGTACAGCTTGACTTCAAAAGAAAGAGAATGGGGAGTTCCCAGCGTGGCTCAGCAGAAACAAATGACTAGGATCCACGAGGACTCAGGTTTGATCCCTGGACTCGCTCAGTGGGTTAAGGATCCCATTTGCCATGAGCTGTGGCGTAGGTCACAGACAAGTCTCATACCTGGCATTGCTGTGTCTGTGGTGTAGGCTACAGCTCCAGTTTGACGCTTAACCTGGGAATCTCCATATGTGGTGAGTGTGGCCCTAAAAATACAAAAAAAAGAATGGTTTCTTTTCTAATCACTCAACAAGCAAGCATCCTTAGGCTTGATAGAATACCACACTCTGAAAAATTGCTCAGATGGTTAATGTCACAGACAGATGTTCTAAGAATTTAGGTGTTATTCTCAGGAATGTTATGATGGCTTTTTGAATTTATGAGGAAGTCTCAGGTCTTGTACATACTGGCTATTTAATATCTGTGGCTTTTATTTTTTTAAGTTTCTTTTATTTTTAAAATAAAACTTACAGATCCTAGCTTAATTTTTAAAATCCTCTATTTTCTGTTGGAGGTAAGAGTTAGACTCTTGAATCTATACTATTGACAAAAACCCTACAGTATTTCTTACCAAGTTGTTTCTTCCCAATTGATTCCATCCTATAGAGATAGAGCTCTATTTTTGTGGCTTTTCTTTGTTTTTTTAATTTTTTAATTTAATTAATTAATTAATTAATTAATTATTTAATTTATGGCTGTACCCAGAGCATATGGAAATTCCTGGACCATGTATAGAACTCAAATCTCAACTTAGCAGCTGCAGTCAGTTCCTGAACACACTGAGCCACAGTGGGAACTCCAGTTTGTGGCTTTTAAAACAAAGAATACATTAAGTATTTGAGAAAAAGAAAAGGCATAGTTTCTGTGTTTGTAGTGGGAAAAATAATTATAGGTTTGTATCCAGACAGGCTTAGATTCCAATCTTAATAGTTGTGTGGACTTGGGTAATCTCAATATGTCTTCATTTTCAAAATTTGAAAGGTTATGTTAGGATAGATAAAATAACATTATCTGAGGTACCTAGCTCAGCGCAATGTGTACAGTAATAATGGCACTTTTACTATCTCTCTTCTCCCATACTTCTTCCTTGTCATGTGTTGCTAGGGTCAAATAAGACAACAACCCATATTTGGTATACTTGCTCTTACCTTCAAGCCTCTGTGGGTGACAGCAACAAGTGACTTGCCATGTCAGGATTGCCCATTTGTAGACCAACTTAGTACATTCCGGTTGCCATCTTTGTGTCAACACTTCATGACCCTGCTAAGTTGAGGATGAAAGGAAGGGTTACCTAACCAAGATTAATGTCCCCAGTAATCCCAGTAATTCTTTCTTTGATACAGGATATTGACCTTCTCTGTGAATACCATTTTGAAATGGATTTTGTTCACATCACTCTGATGAATGTTTATTGAGCCCCTGCTTTCTAAAGTCAGTCTGCCTGGGTTCACATTCCAGCCCTGCCCTTTACTGAGTCTACGTCTTGAGCACGTGATTTACTTTTTTCACCTGTAAAATGCAGTGATCATAGTGCTCACCTAAAAGGTGGTTGTGCAGATTTAAAGAATTAGACATGTAAAGTGGAATGAGCCATACTCAGTAAATGTTAACCCTTAGCCATCATTATTAAGTATAATAGGAAGATGAGTAAGAATTTGTCTTTACCCTCTAAGCAGTCCTATCTAATAGAGGAAAGGAAGAGAAATGCCCCTAAATAACTCTACTGTAATCTAAACTGCAGTAAAACAGAGGAAAAGGGAATTCCAAGTATGGTTAAGGAAGAAAATTCATTTTCGCCGGAATAAACCTTATCCATCTGAAATACAATGATCTCTTTCTGCGGTTGAAGGATGTGTATAGAATGACCTTATTGTCTCTCTCTTCCACATAGTTTATTCTGTAGTATGTAATATGTTATTTTTACATGTACCCTTAGTTTATCCCCAAGATGGTTAGTTCCTTGTTATGAGGAACTAGTAGACACTTGAGCACTTAATAGATTGTGTCAATAAAAATCACATTTTAAAAAGCATAAACAAGAAAATTTGTGTTCATTGAGCTAGACAACTAATGTTAATTTGTGGGATCTGCAAGACCAGATTCTTTACAAGGAGATCATTATGCATCTGCACGACTATAGCTTTTTGTTTTTCTGAGCTGAATTGTTAAAAGAATAAGCAGTGGTTATTTCTGAAAGAGCAGCAGCAAAGATATTGTTTAATTTGAAGTCAGAATTACTTTTTAGGACATTGCTAAGAAAATGCTCTCACATCATTTACATGAAGGCAAAACAGCATAAGCTTGAATCAGATAGCCCCATGTTCATATTCTGAGTCCACTCACTTGTCATCCATGGAAACTTTTTAAGATACTTTAATTTTAAGAGCTTTCAAATATTCTTCTACAGAATGGAGATATAATAACCACTTCACTTGTAATGAGAAGTAAATATGACTATGTACCTAGAGGATTTAGCCAGTGTCTAGCCTGTAGCAAGTATGCAGTAAATGGAAGTGATAACAATGGCAGTCATTTCTTTGCTTGGGATGATGATGCTTCATATATTGTCTATCAATTTGGAAATAATTTTCTCTATAGGTTGATGAGACAGCTTTTGTTCCTGAGAACAAAGCATATTTGTCCACAAAGGACAGTTTTTCCTAGTGTATATCTAACTCACTTTCAAAATTAGAAAATAACTGAGAGGCTCTTCAGGTATAATTCCTTCTGTTCATTTTTTGGATCAAATAAGGAATGAGCTAAGTTTAGAAGAAGTACGTATGGCATTTAAATATAAAATCATGAATTTTATCTGCTTTATATATTTTATCATAATACTTGAAATAAATATATAACCTTATAAAAACTCTTGTCTACATCATCACCCCAAATGCCCTCATACACTGGCAGTGTTATGTATACCATATTTATTTACAATTTTGTACAATTTACTTCAAATGCACCCAAACTATTTTCAATATTACAAAAACTAGGAAGATAAATATTGAGAGAGAGAAGCAGTATATGAAGCCATACTAATTATAGCCATTTATTATTAGGGTCAACCAATGTTCATATGGTTTATTCAGAAATAATTTTCGGGAGTTCCCTTCGTGGCGCAGTGGTTAACGAATCCGACTAGGAACCATGAGGTTGCGGGTTCGGTCCCTGCCCTTGCTCAGTGGGTGAACGATCCGGCGTTGCCGTGAGCTGTGGTGTAGGTTGCAGACGCGGCTCGGATCCCGCGTTGCTGTGGCTCTGGCGTAGGCCAGTGGCTACAGCTCCGATTCGACCCCTAGCCTGGGAACCTCCATATGCCGCCAGAGCGGCCCAAGAAATAGCAAAAAGACAAAAAAAAAAAAAAAGAAATAATTTTCGCTATAGATTGATTAGACACTTTTAGTCCTGAGAATATAGAATGGCCATGAAAGACAGTTCATATACAGAATACAAATACATATGTGTACATATGCATATATATGCATAAATATGTATGTTATCACAAGGGTTATAGGTTATGTGTGAGTATGTATATATATACACACACATATGTATACATATATAGAGAGAGGCAAGAGAAAGGACAGAAGCTCTCATGAGGCCTTAAAAATGCAAATAATGAAGATACTATGGTGTATTTTTCTTTTTAACATTGTGTTATTCAAATATGAACAAGTTTATTATTTGTATCTATATGATGAGCTTTAGCAATGGCCCTGAAATCACTCTCTAATGGTGGATAAAGTACAGATTTATTCTCTTAAATAGTTAGCACTGTGGTATCCCATCTGACCTTAAGAAAATGCCAAGTAATTCTCTAGAAATAGAACTATAAAATGGTAACCTCTTAGAACAATAGCTTTCTCTGTAAAGGATCAGCTCATCATTTACATTTCTTAGTAGAAATCAATAGCTAACTATTGTTTAATTGGTGAATGCAGTGTAACCTAATCATTTCAATGAAGTCCTCCTTCCAAGAAGTTCATCCCTTGGGATAATGGGAATGAGCCTGAGGAATGAGGAACTAATTGCAGAAAGATAATGAGTATGGTTTCAATCAGGCTGAAGGGGAGAGATGATGGAATAGAGGCTTAAATCTCAATGTTTTATCTACTTTGTTATTAATTAGAACAAAACATTAATCAAGCATGACACCAAACTAGGTACTGTACAAAAGATACAGGCTAAACTTATTATCAGAGTCAGAAAGAGACAAATTTAAACATGAAATCTGGTCTCAGAGCTTTCATTTAGAAGATGAGTAGGAGAAGATCTACATAGTGTATATAAAGACTGGAGATGCTTTCTTTCTTTCTTTCCTTCTTTTTTTTTTGGTTTGTCTTTTGTCCTTTTAGGGCCACACCTGCAGCATATGGAGGTTCCCAGGCTAGGGGTCAAATTAGAACTGTAGCCACAGGCCTATGCCACAGCTACAGCAACACCATATCCAAGCCGTGTCTGTGACCTACACCACAACTCACGGCAACCCTGGATCCTTAACCCAGTAAACAAGGCTAGGGATCGAACCCGCAACCTCATGATTCCTGGTCTGATTTGTTTCCACTGTGCCATGATGGGAGCTCCTGGAGATGCTTTCAAATGTTTTCCTTCCTTTAGGCACTGCCTTCCCCACTTTCTTGGTGTGAGTGGAGGTGCACACTATGCCAGAAAACGGAAGTAGGCATTGTCTCCCCAAAACACCTTTAACTGGCTCATGTTAAAAGATAAAACAGGGGAGTTCCTATTGTGGTTCAGTAGGTTAAGAACCCAGTATAGTATCCATGAGGATGCAAGTTTGTCCTTTGGTCTCACTCAGTGAGTTAAGGATCGGGCATTGCCACAAGCTTCAGTATAGGTTGCAGAAGTGGCTCAGATTCTGTATTGCTGTGGCTGTGGCATAAGACTGCAGCTGCAGCTCTGATTTGACCCCAGCCCAGAAACTTCCACATGCCACAGGTGCAGCTGTGAAAGTAAAAAAAAAAAAAAAAAAAAAAAAGAAAAAAAGACAAATGAATAGACAACAGAAAAATCTAGTCTTCTAAAGTTACCATTTCCTCAAGTGGGTAACCGTACATGATTCATGCTACCACTTAATGGACATGGACTCTTAAGCCAAGTATTTAATCTTGTTAAGCCTTAGGTTCCTGATAAGAAAATAATGCTGTCAATGCCTACATCATAGGATTTTCTTTTTAGATTTTATCATGGTAAAAACACTTACCATGAAATCTACCTTCTTAAATTTTTAGGTGCACAATACAGTATTGTTAACCACAGATATTATATTATACAGCTAGTTGATCTCTGCAACTTATTCATCTGATATGATTGAATCTTTATACGCATTGATTATCACCTCTCACTTCCCTCTTCCACTTCTATTCTGCCATTCTACTCTGTGCTCCTGGGGTTTGACCATTTTTAAATACTTCATGTAAGTGGAATCATGCACTATTTGTTTTTCTGTGATTGGCTATTTCTTTATTTTATTTTTTTAATAGTTATTTCCCCAATATAATTTTTTCCTACTGTATAGCATGGTGACCCAGTTACACATACATGTACACATTCTATTTTCACAGACTATCATGCTCCATCATAAGTGACTAGACATTGTTCCAAGTGCTACACAGAAGGATCTCATTGCTAATCCATTCCGAAGGCAATAGTTTGTATCTATTAACCCCAAGCTCCCCAACCATCCCACTACCTCCCCCTTGCCAACCACAAGTCTATTCTCCAAGTCCATGATTTTCTTTTCTGTAGAAAGGTTCATTTGTGCCATATATTAGATTCCAGATATAAGTGATATCATATGGTATTTGTCTTTCTCTTTCTGACTTACTTCACTTGGTATGTATGAGAGTCTCTAGTTCCATCCATGTTGCTGCAAATGGCATTATTTTGTTCTTTTTATGGCTGAGTAATATTCCATTGTGTATATATACCACATCTTCCTAATCCAATCATCTGTCGATGGACATTTGGGTTGTTTCCATGTCTTGGCTATTGCGAATAGAGCTGCAATGAACATGCAGGTGCATGTGTCTTTTTCAAGGAAAGTTTTGTCTGGATATATGCCCAAGAGTGGGATTGCTGGCTCATATGGTAGTTCTGTGTATAGTCTTCTAAGATACCTCCATACTGTTCTCCATACTGGTTATACCAGCTTACATTCCCACCAACAGTGCAGGAGTGTTCCCTTTTCTCTACACCCTCTCCAGCATTTGTTATTTGTGGACTTATTAAGGATGGCCATGCTGACTGGTATGATGTGGTATCTCGTGGTAGTTTTGATTTTCATTTCTCTAATAATCAGGGATGTTGAGCATTTTTTCATGTGCTTGTTGTCCATCTGTACCTCTTCCTTGGAGAAATGTGTATTCAGGTCTTTTGCCCATTTTTCCATTGATTGATTGGCTTTTTGCTGTCGAGTTGTATAAGTTGCTTGTATATTCTAGAGATTAAGCTCTTGTCCATTGCATCATTTGAAATTATTTTCTACCATTCTGTAAGTCGTCTTTTTGTGTTCTTTTTGGTTTCCTTTGCTGTGCAAAACCTTGTCAGTTTGATTAGGTCCCACTGGTTTACTTTTGCTTTTATTTCTGTTGCTTTGGGAGTCTGACCTGAGAAAACATTTGTAAGATTGATGTCAGAAAACGTTTTGCCTATGTTATCTTCTAGGAGTTTGATGGTGTCTTGTCTTATATTTAAGTCTTTCAGGCATTTGGAGTTTATTTTTGTGCATGGTGTCAGGGTGTGTTCCAATTTCATTGATTTGCATGCAGCTGACCAGTTTTCCCAGCAATTCTTGCTGAATAGACTTTCTTTTTCCCATTTTATGCTCTTTCCTCCTTTGTCAAAGATTAATTGACCATAGGTGTCAGGGTTTATTTTTGGGTTCTCTATTCTGTTCCATTGGTCTGTATGTCTTGTTTTGGCACCAGCATCACACTGTCTTGATGACTTTGGCTTTGTAATAGTGCCTGAAGTCTGGGAGAATTATGCCTCCTGCTTGGTTTTTGTTCCTCAGAGTTGCTTTGGCAATTCTGGGTCTTTTGTAGTTCCATATAAATTTTTGGATTGTTTGTTGTAGTTCTGTGAAAAATGTCATGGGTAATTTGATAGGGATTGCATTGAATCTGTAGATTGCTTTGGGTAGTATAGCCATTTTTACAATATTTATTTTTCCTGATTGGCTGTTTCACTTTGCATAGTGTCTTCAAATTTATCGACATTGTTGCATATTGAAGGATTTCATTCTTTTTTCAAGGCTAAATAATACTCTATCATATGTATACACCACGTTTCTTTATCCAGTCATCCTTCAGGGGACATTTAAATTATTTCCACATCTTGGCTGTTATGCTGAATGCTGCAATGAACATTAGGGTGCTAAATTTCTTCAATATCCTGATTTCAGTTATTTTGAATATATACACAGATGTGAATTGCTGGGTTATACCCTAGTCATATTTTAAAGTTTTTGAGGAAACTCTGTACTGTTTTTCACAGTGGTTGCACTATTTTGCCTTCTCATCCAAATTACAAAAGGGTTCCCTTTTCTCCACATCCTAACCAGCAGTTCTTATCCCTTATCTTTCTGATGATGGTCCTTATAACAGGTATGAGATGATATTTCATGATTTGTGCTTTCCTAATTATAAGTGATGTTGAGCACTTTTTCACGTACCCATGTCCATTTGTATGCCCTTTGCAATTTGGGCTTGTCAGGTATGGCCTTTATTATGTCAAAGTATATTCATTCTATACCTTTATTTGTAAGAGTATTTTTTTTTAATCTTGGAAATGTGTTGACTCTGTCAAATGCTTTTCCTGCATTTATTGAAATTATCATGTGGTTTTTGACCTTCATTTTGTTAATGTGGTATCTCACATTAATGTATTTATGAATGTTGAACCATCCTGCATTCCAGGAATAAATCCTCTTTGATCATGGTGTATGATTCTTTTGATGTGCTGTTGAATTTGATTTTCTAGTATTTTGTTGAGGGTTTTGTAAATTGTGGTTATCCTTTTTGCCTTTGTCTGGCTTTTGTATCAGGGTGGCCTCAAAGAATGAGTTTGGAAATTTATCTTCCTCTTCTAGTTTTTGGAAGAGTTTGAGAAAGATTGGAGTTAATTCTTCCTTAAATATCTGTGCTATCGGGTACTAGGCTTTTATTGATTCAATTTCCTAACTAGTATTCTCTTTTCAGATTTTCTATTTGTTCATGATTCAGTCTTGGTAAGTTGTATGTATTAGGAATTTATTAATTTCTTATAGATTATCCAGATTGTTGGCATATAATTTTTCAGAGTAATCTCCTATGAACCTCTTTTTAAAATTTTGAATTTCTGTGGCATCAGTTGCAATGCCTGCACTTTCATTTCTGATTTTATTTATTTGGATCTCCTCTCTTTTTTCTTAATTAGTGAAGTAAAAGTGTGTCAGTTTTGTTTATCTTTAAAGTACTGAATCCTTAGTTTTGTTGATTTTTTTTCTATTGTTTTTCTCTTTATTTCATTTATCTCTGTTCTAATCAATTATTTTCTTTAATCTGCTAACTTTGAATCTCGTTTATTCTTTTTCTATTCCTTGAGTTGTAAAGTTAGACTGTTTATTTGAGATCTTTATTCTTCTACAATATAGGTATTTATTGCTGTAAACTTCCATCTTAGTATTGCATTTGCTAAATTTTATGTAAGTTTTGGCATGTTGTATTTTTTTTTTTTCGTCTCAAGGCATTTTCTAATTTACTTTTTGATTTCTTCTTTGACTAATTGGCTGTTGAAAATATATGTTGTTTAATATCCACACTATGTGAATTTTACTGCTTTTCTTCTACTATTAATTTGTAATTTCATTCCATTGTGATTTCTGATGCTTGGGATAATTTCAGTTTTCTTAAATTTGTTGAGAATTATTTTGAGGCCTAACATGTGATCTGTCCTAGAGAAGGTTCTGTGCTCACTTAAGAAGAATGTGTATTTTACAGCCGTGGGGTGGAATGTTCTGTATATATGCTGACACCAAAATATCCAGGAAAATCACTTCTCTGTTCTCCATATATTCACAGACTGCTTTTTACTCCAAACATGTGTGTGTGTGTGTGTGTGTGTGTGTGTGGTTGGGTGCATGCGTGTGTGATTGGGAAGGGAAGGTTTTCACACCAAACAATTCTGTAACACTAGCTGAGTGTCCTGTTACTTAACTCAGTTATAACACTAGCTAGAGTTAACATCAGATCTCACAGATTCAGGACTCAGTCACACAAGCCTACTCCTCTTTCACTCCCAATCACAAGTCCAAGCTGTTTTCTATGCTAGGGACCATTCAGCTGTAAATTGGAGGTTTGCACAACCCTCTCTGCAGGCTTGATTAATTTGCTAGAGTGACTCACAGAAGCTAGAAAACAGTTTATTTATTATAAAAGGATATAACTCAGGGACAGAGAATGGAAGAGATACATAGGGCAAGCTCTATGGAAAGGAGCTTCCGTGATCTCTCCAGGTGTGCCACCATCCAAACATGTGTTCACTAAACTAAAGCTATCTGAATCCCATCCTTTGGGTTTTCTTATGGAGGCTTTATTACGTAGACATGATCAATTAAGTCATTGATCATAGGTGATTAATTCAACCTCCAGCTCCATTCTCCTCCCAGGAAGTTTGGGGAGGGTGGAGCTGAACATTCTAATCTTTTAATTTTACAGTTGATTCCCCTGGCAACAAGTCTCCATTCTTAGAATGTTTTCAAAAGTCACCTCATTAACATAATCTCAGATTTTATTAAAAGGAAAATGTTAAAGTAGCAAAAGACACTCACCTCACCTTTATCACTCTGGAGCTATTTCAGAAACTGGAAACAAAACTCAAGTCCCCATAGCTCTTATGTAAGAAATTACAAGGGTTTTAGCAGTGCTAGCGTTTAGTATGTGCTAGGATCTTTGTGAACAACGACCGAAACATTTATTTCTTATTTATATCATAATATCACACATGTTCTCTCTTGGAGGATGTTCTGTCTACTCTTGAGAAGAATGTATCTTTTTGTTGTGCATAAGAATGTTCTGTACATATCTGTTAAGTTAATTTGGCCTATAGTGTTGTTCAAGTCTGCTGATTCTTCAGTGACTTTCTGTCTGGCTATTATATCCATTATGGAAAATAGACTATTGAAGTCTTATACTACTGCTGTATTGCTCTCTTTCTCCCTTCTCTTCTGCCAGTATTTGCTTTTTTATATTTAGATGCTCTTATGTTGACTACATATTGTAATATGCTTCCCATTGAGGTGACCATTTATTTATCATACAATGTCCTTGTCTCTTTGATAATCTTTGACTAGTCTATTTTGTCTGATGTAAATATAACTGCTGCTTCTCCCTTTTGGTTGTCATTTGCATGCATTATCTTTTCCCATCCCTTCACGTTCAGCCTATGTATATCCTCAAATCTAAACTGAATTTCTTCAGGCAAACAGACATAGAAAATAAACTTATGGTTACCAAAGGGGAAAGAGAAGGTGGGGAGGGATAAATCAGGAATTTGGGATTAGCAGATACAAACATCCATATATAAAATAAACAAGGTCTTACTGTATAGCACAGGAAACTATATTCAGTAGCCTGTAATAAACCGTAATGGAAAAGAATACGAAAGAGAATATATATGCTCTACACCATAAATTAACACAGTATTATAAATGAACTATAATTCAATAAAACATAAAAGATAAAGTTAATTTCTTGCAGGCAGCATGTAATTGTATCTATTTATTCCCCCATTCTAAGTCTTTTGATTGGGTATTTTAGTCTATACATTTTTAATAATGATTGATAGGCAAGGATTTACTGTCACCATTTTGTTTTGCATTTTTTGTTGGTCTTGTATTTCTTTTGTCTTTCTTTTCCCCTTTTGCTGTCTTCCTTAATGTTTAATTGATCTTTTTTTATTTGTACTGCTATGCTTTTATTCTTGTCTCTTTTTCTTTTGTATAACTTCTATAGCTCGTTTTTTTTTTGTGGTTACCATGGGGATTATATAAAACATCATATAGTTATAACAGTGTAATCCATTTTTCTCTTAACTTTTATACTAGAACTAAAATTGACTTACATACCACTATTACAGTCATATAGTATTTTGTATTTAGCTGACCCTTATCAGTGAGTTTTATATTTTATTTTATTTTATTTTTTGTTTTTTTTTGCCTTTTCTAGGACTGCTCCCACGGCATATGGAGGTTCCCAGGCTAGGGGTCTAATTGGAGCTGTAGCTGCCAGCCTGTGCCAGAGCCACAGCAACGTGGGATCTGAGCCTATCATCAGTGAGTTTTATACTTTCTTATGCTGGTATCATATTTATCACTCTTTCATTTCTACTTTAAGATTTTCTTTAACATTTCTTATAGGGCAGGCCTAGTGGTGATGTATTACCTCAGCTTTTGTTTTCTGAGAAAGTCTTTATCCTCCTTTTTTTTTTTTCTGTACCTGCAGCATATGGAAGTTCCCAGGCTAGGAGTCAAATCAGAGCTACAGCTGCCAGACTAGCCACAACCACAGCAATGTGGGATCTGAGACTCACCTGAAATCTACACCACAGCTCATGACAGTGCCAGATCCCCGACCCACTGAGTAAAACCAGGGATCAAACCCACATCCTCATGGATACTAGTTGGATTCATTTCTACTGAAACATGACAGGAATTCCTATCTTCACTTTTGAAGGATAGTTTTTCTAGATATAGTATTGGTTGACTGTATATTTGTTTTAGTACTTATATCAACCCACTCCCTTCTTACCTGCAAGGTTTCTACTGAGACATCCACAAATAGTCTTATAGGAGTTTCTTTGTACACAAGTCACTTTTCTCTTGTTGCTTTAAAAATTCTATCTTTGTCTTTGACTTTTGACAGTTCAATTTACAGTGTTTCTCAGTGGGGATTTTTTTATTTAACCTTTTTTAGAGGATCTTTTGGGGTTCCTGGATCTGGGTGTCCATTTCCTTCTTCAGATTTGGGAAGTTTCCAGTCATTTCCTTGAATAGGCTTTCTGCCCCTTTCTCTTTCTTCTTCTTGGATGCCCATAATCTGTATATTGGTCCTTTTGATTGTATCTCAAATGTCCCTTAGGCTTTCTTTACTCTTTTTAAAATCTTTTTTCTTTTTATTCCTTTGACTGAATAATTTCCAATGACCTGTTTTCAGGTTAATTGATCCCTTCTCCTTCTTGATCTAATTTGTTATTGATTTCCTTTAGAGAATTTTTCAGTTTATTTATTGCTTTATGAAGGCACTTGATTTCTATAAGTTTTCTATCTCTTTGTTAAAATAATCATGTTGTTCTCGCATTTTTATGCTAATCTCAGTAAGGATTTTTATGACAATTATTTTGAATTCTCTGTCAAGTAAATAATACATGTCTGTTTCTTTAGGGTCAGTTCTGGAAATTTATCATGTTTCTTTCTTTGAAATGTTTTCCTTGTTTCTTCATATTTCTTCACTCTCTGTATTGGTGACTGCACATTAGATAAATGACCACTTCTTTTAATCTTCATGGATTTGCCTCATACAGGAAAGACCCTCACTCATCAGCTTGGTCAGAGATTTGGGAGCTCTCAAATTTTTGTGTGTGTTCAATCTGTTTTCTTAATTCTTAGTGGCCCTAGGCATCTAGATTTTATTACATCCCATCAGTACTCTTAGATAAGCAAGGCTGAAACCAATGTCTCATGCAGTCTTAATATAAGTTGGGTCATGGATGCTCTGTCCAATCTTTGCCCTACCCAGGAAGAAGCTAGGAGCTGGGGATTTTCATCTCCTCACTCTGTGCTGAACCAGAGAGAATGGTTATGATGACTGACAGCACAAATCACCATCACTGTTCTCACTGGCCCAAAGGGGCTATAGTATGCCATGCTATTGGTGCTCTGAGAGATTCTAGACAGAAGCCAATCATCTGAGTAGCTCCAGAAAAGTTGGAACATTGAACACAGTGAAATGGTTTGCCTTTCTGGGGAAAAATGGGAATTGGAGGGTTTTTTTTGGTCCCAATCATATGGTGCTATGCTAGGGTAGGGATTTTGACAAGAGAATGTCTCACATTTCCCAGTTTGGCTTTTCCAGTGCTTCAGTGTGGCTGGGTTCCTGCTCATTTGTGATATGCGAGACTCTCACGTAGTTTCTGGCTTTCTTACAAGTGGAATGTCTTTGTGAATTATTCAATCAGTGTGTTTACTGGAAGAAGGAAAGTCTGGACCTTGCTATTCCATATTTTACTGATGTCACTCTCCCTTGTTGACTTGTTTTGAGGAGAAAAGGAGAGAATGGATTAAAAATGCTTAGCACAGAGCACTGCATATGTCAAATAGTCAGTAAATAAATGTTAATTATGATATTGTTAAAATATGATTGCCATTTCTGGTCCATGTTTCAGTGCAAGACTATAGATAGTGAAAACATGCTCATGGTAGGTTCTCAGCAGCCAAGGGCAGCTGACAATCCTGTAGGAATAGAATGAGAGACCAAAGTCATCTATACTTTAAATTTACCTGTACACATATTTGGGTTCAATAGCGTAATAGCATTAGTATTATGATAATTTGCTGTTTATTACAGAGCAAATTACTAGAGACTCAAAGGGGAATAAGACAAGTATTATTCCTTAGACCAGTGTACATTTTACAGGGGAGAGACATAAAAGCAAATAATAGTCACATTACCTAATCAAGTACCTTGACAATACACAGTATTAATACTTCAGGGTGGGACAGGGAAAGTTAAAGAGAGAGAAACAAGGAGCAGGAGTTTTCCAAGTAGACAAATTGAGGAAAGATATTCTTGGCAGAGCAATGTCACTGTGGTGTGAACTCTGAATGGTAAAGCCCTGTGTGGGTGTGTGTAGATGTGCACATAAGGAGTACCTAGAGATGAGGTACAATTTAGCTGAGAATGGTTTTGAGTTTTCCAAGTGATATAATACAATTTTTGCTTAGAAATTTAACTCTTGATGGAAATGAAGACAAGGCATCAAGAGGAGAGAGTGGGAACAGAAGTTGAGATATTTCAAGTATAAATTAGAGGTGTGCTGAAAAGGAGAGAGGAGAAGGTTTTGAGTTTGTCAAACAGGGTGTCATTGACAAGGTTTTCTAGATAAGTGTCAGGGAGTTCTGACAATAGTCCAGAGGATTAATAAAGTAAGAATGAGTAGTGAGACTACTCTCTTCATTTAAGAGATGAAAGAAGCAAAGAGAATCGGGGTAGTAGTCCTGAAAATGAGGCTGAGTAGAAGGAACTTTTCCTTATAGGAGAAACTTGGAATGTTTACAGCGAGAAGGAAAGAAATGAGAGAGACTTAGGATGCAAGAGAAAATATTTAATTGATGAAAAAGGCTCCAGGAGAAGTAGAATAAAACTGATAGCCTACGTGTCAGGCATGGTCTTGGAAGAGATTAGGATCAGATTTTTCTCTAATAAATAAAGGAAGATGAATTAAGATAATTGTAAGAGTAGTCTTCCTGACCTCTCCTGTTTTTTTTATTTGTTTTGCTTTTTTGATGAATTGATGTGATGAAGTGATGAACTTTGAACACGTAAGGCAATTGGGCTACAAAGTCATGTAGATGTGGATAACAGAGATACATATCTTTTAGAAGTGATGGAAAGAAACCGTGTGGGGTCATGGGTTGTGTTTCTTTTGTACTGTTAGCCAGAAGCATCAAGTCATGTGTTAAGTCCAATTTCAATTATACAAGCTCCAGGAAGTAGCATATTTATTTTTCTACCTTTCCAGGGTCCTGAATTCCTTTTATATTTTATTAAAATAATAAGATTTGTCTCCCTTATTATAAGGACACCTTGAACCCCTTATATAAAGTAATGGATAGAACATGAATAAATACTGAGAATGTTTCAGACACAGTTTAGATGGGAGAGATGGGAGTCATATCAATGATTACTTAAAAATGATCAAAAATTAGAAAAGGTACCATAGGTCTTGGTGTTCAGTCTGGAACACCAAGTTTTGAAGTTACGAAATTTGGCCTTTAGATTGAGGCAGGTGTCTCCCACAGAGCAGTGGCAGGCTGAGAAAACACAGAGAATCTGTAGCACTGACAGATTGGAAGGCTACTGCGTGTCATGGTTTGCTTCAGCAATTCAATAAGTCAAGCTCAGAGTCTCCAAAGACCATTAAACTCTCAGCCCTAATTTGTTCCTCTGTATGGTAAAATTACCCATAATGCTAAAAGATACAATCCCCTCTTGATATGGTCACAAATTGACTAAATCCAAAAGCCAACATAACCGACATGAAGTTTAGCGCTGTCCTTTCTAAGAGACTGAGCACCAGTATAAATCTCTAGGCATGGAAAGACACAAGAAAATTATTTTTCAGAGTCTCTGATTAAACATAATAAATTAGTTAAGCACTACCACTGAGATTTGTGCTGTAGAAGTAGAGATCAGAACTCCAGTGAGAGCTTGTTGGAGACCTTAGGAAAGGAATAAATTGCATCGGAGAGAACCTTACATTTCAGCAAAGACGTAAAATAGACTGCAGGTATTCATAGGGTTATGAGAAGCTATAAATGGGATTCTGTTAGTTCTGAAAATGTAAGGGGTGGGGGGGGAGGGCATTATTTGTAGGGAGGCTCAAGATGGCTTTCCATCTGGCTGGAGAGAAAGTCTGACCTTTAACTCGACAATAGTATTCTCCAGGGATGAGCCCTCCAGGCACGAGTTTGGCCTGTTTTAAATAGAGGAATCACAGCACACTTTGAATATAGTCATAGTATATGATTTATTTTGCTTTCATACTTTTACTGACCTACTGCAGTTGCTAAATGATAATAAACACCCTCTCTTCACCTTTTCCTCCCCTCTGTCAATAGCATCTAGGTGGTTCTTTGTAGTTCCATTTAGTCAGGACTTTAAATACCAACCTCCCTCCTCAAACACCAGTCCTCTACTATTACAATAATGAAATGAGAAGCTACTTCTCTGTTAACTTTCTATAGGAGCTGAAGTTTCCATTTGGCCATAATTGGTAACCAAAGCTGAAGGCTTAGCAATTAAATCCTCCATGAAAATATACGAATAAAAGTAGAAGTGTTATGGGCTGATTTTTTGACTAAACTTCTGCCAGCTCTTGCAATGTTTTATGAAGGGATGCTGGCATATTCAATAAATCTCAGCTGGCTGTTGTCCAGGAGAAATTATCACTAGCCTGTTGAAGGATCTCTGGCTTTTCCTTAGGAAAAGGAGGGGAGGAAGAATCATTCTGGTTCATTCAGAGTTGTGCATTACACATTAAATTAAAATATATGTTTCACCCATTTAGCAGTCTGAATAATAAAAGCCATATACAGCTGCAACAACTCTGCTCTATGCATTTTAATGACTGATTTGTGAATATACTAGAATTATAGCTGCTATTCAAATATTTTCCTCTTTTAAGAAGTCACAAATCCCTCCCTTGAAAAATGCACAGACAAACACTTTATAATCTTTTAATAATTTGTACTAAAGAGTTTTAAAGCTTAGAATATGTGGAAATTATTTGTTTTAGGACCAGTAAATAAAATGGGCTTGTCAATATGGTATTCAAATAACTGTCAAAATATTTGGAGTGTCTCCAACGAAAGGAACCTAACTCGATTTCTGCATTCAAATGAATTCTAAATAGAAAAAGTGATATACAGTTCAAAAGGAAGCATTAGACTATAAAGCACCTTTCTTTTTCTCTAAGGAATTGTGATCTACTGCTCAAATAGACTTTTAAATGGCTGCTGAGTTTTCAGGCTTCTCAGATGTTCATACTTAAATCAGTTTGAACTAGTTAAGTAGAGTAACAATTAGAATTGTAATTTCTTTCCATTTTTAACCAATTGTGAAGAAAGCTAATAAAATTGGAAAATGAACATCTGCAACCTTTAATACAAAAACTAGGTCTTAGAGGGGTGAAATAATGCTTTATTAGCCCCCAGAGGATATTTTTCTAAGCAAAATGCCAGTTTTGACATAGGAGCTCTACTTTTTGTATGATGAACCATAGGCCAGAAATGTTCTCTAATGGGTTCTAAAAACCAAGAGATTTAGAGTTAACTTATGAGAAAGAAAATGGCATGTTATGACAAAGGAAACAATATAATATCCTCAATTTATTGTAGAATCTTGGAAAAATATGTGTTAGCTAACAGTCAAAAGTTTAGGAGGCTTATGATCAATGTAAGGAAATCCTCAGTAATTTACCTTTAACTTATTCTTAGGTTGGAAACATGGCAGTAAAACATGAAGTCCCATGAAATCTTTAGCAGAGAAAATGAATGGAAGTAATTCTTTTAAGGGTATACGGTTTACTTATTTCAGTCTCAAATAATTCCCAGTCTGCTAATATTGCCTCAGGCTCTCGTTTTACAAACTATGGATTCCAAAAAAAAAAAAAAAACAAATTCAAAGAATTTTAAAAAGTGAAAAATAATGTTTTACTTCTGACTGGATTAATGATTTGTAATACTGATGATTCAAACTCCTCCCTAAGCAAATGTTTTTCATCTGTAAACTGATCTAAATGTCTGTTATGAGGATTGGTTTAGAAAAGCCCATTTGGAATTGTTGCTCTAGAGAAGGGGTCAGTAATTTTTTTTTTTTTCTGTAAAGGATAAAATAGTAGGTAATTTGGATTTTGGGGACTCTGTCACACTCACTCAGCCCTGACGTACTACAAAGGGAACCATAGGCAATATGCAAACATATGTATTTGGCTGGTGGATTTGGCCCATGGCTGTTCTGGAGCAGTGATTCCCAGCTGGGGTTGGGTGTGATGGGGAGGAACAAGTTCATTGAGGGATCAAGGTCAATAGGGTCTCTTCTGGAAATTTTTATATTCTTCCTATCAAGAGTAAATAGGAAATTTTTTTTTTTTGGTCTTTTTGTCTTTTCTAGGGCCATACCCACAGCATATGGAAGTTCCCAGGCAGACCCACAGCAACTCAGAATCTGAGCCACATCTGCGACCTACACCACAGCTCACAGCAACGCTGGATCCTTAACCCACTGAGCGAGACCAGGGATTGAACCTGTAACCTCATGGTTCCTAGTCAGGTTCATAACCACTGAGTCATAACAGTAACTCCAATAGGAAATCTTTTCGTTTGGGGCTGAAATAATAATTTGGTGGGGAGTTCCTGTTGTGGCGCAGTGGAAATGAATCCACCTAGTATCCATGAGGAGGCGGGTTTGATCCCTGCCCTTGATCAGTGGGTCAGGGATCTGGCATCGTGAGCTGTGGTGTAGGTTGCAGACATGGCTGGGATCCAGTGTTGCTGAGGCTGTGGTGTAGGCTGGCAGCTGCAGCTCCGATTCAACCCCTAGCCTGGGAACTTCCAAATGCCACATATGCGGCCCTAAAAAAAGCAAAAAAAAAAAAATTTGGTGGGATGTTTAGGTCATTACGAGTTGCACAAGTAATACAAATGAGGTTCAGAAATCACTTTTAGTATTACTACTGCATTAGCATATAGTGATGTCCAATAGAAATATCAGTATGAGACTCATATGTGATTTGTGATTTTTGAGCAGCCACATTAAAAAAAGAAAAAAAGAAAACCAAAACAAGTAAAGTTATTTTTAATTATGTACTTTATTAAATAAATGTATAAAAATGTTGTTACTATACTATGTAATCAATATTAAACATTATTAATGGGGCGTTTTACATGTTTTATTCAAATCCTTTGAAATCTGGCGTGTAGTTTATGCTTAGAATATATTTCAACTTGGAACAGTCTCATTTCCAGTACTCAATGGCCATATGTGGCTGTGACTACCATACTGGAAAGCATAGGGGAAGATCATATGTTACTTTTACTCACTGGATTATAATTTGAGAATAAGGGATGTAAGACATGGGACAGATTCATGTTTTCCTTCTCTTCTATGACACTGAGCCTGGAAGCAGCTAAAAGGTCTTCATAACACAGCATTTTGAGAAGTCACTACTATTAAAGAGAGCTGGCATTTAGGATGAACTTCTCTGCCAGTCTATACAGAGACCATAAGACAAATTTGACAACGTATTTGTTCATTTGAAATCTCTGGACTCATTTCAAACAATCCTTTTCTTTTGTTTGCCAACCAGAATTCAAAAATTCCAATGCCAGGAGAGACCAGAGAGATAGAAATGAGAGAATCCAGCTGGGTAATTACATAGAGAGGGGCGGGGCCATCTGTGGCAAGTGGCTAGGATATACCCTTCTCAAAGTATCCATATTCCAAAATCTACACACTTTATCACCAAACACACCTGCAAGGCCACCATATATGTCTGGGCCTTTTGGTTTGCAGTCCCTCCCTGGCTATATCCTCTGTCTAAAGATGTACCACTGTGTTTCAAAAGAATTAACATTACTGGGTTAGAACAGATCAGTACTTGACAGTTGTCGGGGGTCAGGTGCTTTGAGCCCAGCCTCAGCTCTTCCTCTGCTCCTCTGTCTTGCAGGGGTATCCTGCTTACTCTTATTACAGAGTCTGCCACAATACACTTCGCTTGCAATTCCTCCACTCTTCTTTATCAACCAGGAAAAAAAATGTCCCTCTCTGAAGCCTTCCCCATCTCTCTTTCATGTTCATAGCCATATAGATCTACAAAGCCAAAATTCAAAAAGCTCTGGAAACCAAAAGCTTTTTAAAAACTCATCTGATGATAAAATCTTACCTCATCCAAAGTCATCTATCAGCAAAATCTGACCTTGCTGGACGTGAGTCTCTTTGTAGCTCTTTATTTAGCTAATAGTTGTGAAAATTCATCCTGTAGAAATATTAACAGTTGTGCTTATAGCTACTGTCCCATATTCACTGGGATGATTACATAATAAATAACGTGCATGCCCATATTGTCTTTCTAATATCAGAAAGTTCTGAAACATGACAATGTCAAAGACATCTGACTCCAGCTACACCTTATTAGTGAACCTTTATTACTAGTAGTAGAAATAGGAATAGTAGTGAATCATGATTTGCTACTGAATATGCTCCAGGTGCTTTGTATATTTTAACTCTTTTATTCTGCACAACTCTTTTAAATAAGTATTATTTTACTTTCTTTTGTAGATGTCAAAGCAAGGCATTAGTAGAGTTAGCTAACTTACCAAGGTCACTCCCCACTAGGCAGTGTCAGTAACCAAACCCAAGCCCTCTGGCTTATAGTCCTCCCTGCTGTGCAGAAGCACCCATCTAAGTGTTTGTTATGGGTTCTTCTCACTTGGTATTAAACTATGTGAATGTTCTGTCTCCTGAACTAGCATTCCTTCTTCTTGAAGACAGAGATTGTCTCCCCACTACTACCTGCCTTGTAAGGGCGTGAATATAACAGCATTTACATCAAAGAATGTCTAGGTTCTAAAGATTGTTATGAATTTCATAAATTTACTATAAATTCTGCAATTCATGGCCCCATTTGTTCTATTTTCTACAAAGCTTATTTACCTTTGTATGACCTGATAGTTATTGAACTCCGCCTCCCCCAGGGAAGCTAAGCACAGGCATAACCATATATGCTATCATTTTGACTACACTGAAAATGAATTCTGCTTCTGGTTCCTACTTATTTGATGCTTATTCTGAGCTACGCAGTATGTAAGAACAATAGGTGTCTTACCTCACTGTATCCCCTACAGTTTTGGGGGAGGTATTCTTACTGTTCCCATGTTATAGATGAGAAAACTAAGCTTTGGAAATGTGTGATTATGATTCTAGGAAGTGGTAAAATTTACTAAAATGTAGGTAATTTGACCCCAGAGCCCCAAATCTTCCTCGCCTTAGCTCTTTGGCTTTCTTCTGAGATTACTTCCAAGGATACAAGTCACTTTCTAACTTTGGTCTTTCTTGCCTCTCCAGTTACATTGGACATCTTGAAAGTCCCTGAATATCCCCTTCTCTCACCATAGAAAATACTCATTCGTTCTCACAACGCTATTATAGATTTGTGTTGTTGGTGTTTCCACTAAACAGATTTGGGAATTGAGCAAGATGAGCTTTAAGTAATCCTCTCAAATTCACACAGATAATTTTTGGCTGAACTGAGGTGAATGTATAGGTCAACTGATCCAAAATCCCATACGCTGACAGCTCACATCATCCCGCTTCTCACTGAACTAGTTTCATCCAATTTCAGCACTCTAAGAACAACTTTTAGTATTTAAATATTATAAAAAAACAATAATTATTTTAAAAAATATCAGTGTAACACACGGAACTTACTTTAATTGAACTTCCTACCTACTGACTCAATGGAGAAACATGAACCTAATTGAATATTCTTCTCGGATTCACTCGGGGCATATTTTTGGTCTTGGCATAATATATTTCCTGTGTGCCTCTGTTCAGCCTATACATTTCATTTTCAAAGCCAGAGTCTTCTTCCAATTAATCATATTTATCAGCAAAACACAGTCTAAGTCACTGAAATAAAAACTGAATGAAAGAAGAGGACAAAGGTTGAATAAAAAAGTTCTGGACAAAAAGCCCTTTGACCACAAATGAATGCCAGAGTGGGAATTTTATTTTGCTTCAAAAGTGATTCATCATAGCAATCACTAGTAAACAGTAATACATATCTGTGTGTCACCTCTTTATGCATTAGAAAATGATCAGAACAACCCAGCACCAATTCATTCTGTTTGACTGTTGGAATATATTTTTAAAAAGAACATCAATGTAGTTTAAAAAAATAAAAGACTTCATGAGCATGCTGATTGATTGGAAGTTAAAAAGAAGAGCAGGCTTTTTCCTTTCCTTGGGCTTATGTCCTGTGGGGATGTCTCTAGATCTTCAAATAAGTCCCTCCAAGGGAGAAAAACTCCAGCACTTACACATGCAACCTCAGTGCCTGGGGACTCCTTGTCACCTCACTTTGGAAGTGTTTGGTGAGCTATGCAGATCACAGAGATGGGGTAATAAACCCACCATCCAACCAGGGAAATCTGTTACTCACCTCTTCTATTAACATAGTTAGAACTTCGATTTCACACTGCAGAAACCTCAGATTTATTTTGCTTACTTGAATCTCAAAGCTTGAGTGGTCTCCGATTTGGGAAATGTAAATTATGCTTCCATTTAAACTAAATAATAGTTCTATTTATAACACTTGTCATAGCCTTTATACTTCTTTCTTGCATTTAAAATGCTGCAATCCATATACCTACTCTAATGTTTCTAGTAGGCTAAATTTAGCACATTGATTTATCAGAAAATTGGGGAAAAAATCATGTGCCCCTGGGATGCGTCTGGAGATGTTGGGGAATTGTTGCCCATTCCACTCACTTATAAAAGAGAGGTGAAAATCTGTCCTGTTCATTTGCAGATTCACATGGAGCCTTTCTTTTTGTTGAGCTGCTTGATTTCATAGCAAAAAATGTGCTGAGGATTTTGTTTTAAGACACTTCCATTTCTCAGGATGCTTCCGACCTTCTGTGTATCTATCATTTAGAAAAACGGTGAATAACAGCTTAAGCAGCTAATAGCCAATTTCAGTTCCCATTTTTATCTGTGGGACACAGTTTCTCAGTTAAAGTGGTAACAATGAGATGCAAAACTAACTTAACCAGCCATTGGGTGGCACTGTTGCTCCACTAAGTTCTTGGTTAAAGACCATTTCTCATACTAAAAAAAGGAAAAGAAAGGAAGTATGTTATGCCTTAAAGAAAGGAGCATTGCTTAAATGGGACAATCAGATTTCCTGTTTCTTTGATTCTTTCTACCCACTAAACACTCTTTGACCCAGGAATGATAAGTAGGTTTAAACTCAAATAACAGTGTCAGATATTTGGTAGACGCTACCTGGAGCTTAGTGTTGAGAAGGATTCTGATGCCTTATTCAGGCCGATGAGGAGAATGGTATGGATTGATTAACAATGTCTGCTATGGGTGCAGAATATAGAAATGGTGACTACTGTCATTCTTGCTTTTGAACTCTATATACTGAGTGAGATAGGAATAAATGCCACACTATCGTTGGGGGTAGAGAAAATATTGGTGGAATTCTTAAATGTGAAAGTAATGTTAGGTGATATGTTGAGAGTCAGACTATTATATCATTCATCTTTGATAATGGGAAGATGACCTGAACTGTAAGTGTTTCTTTTTCTTGCCTCACCTAATCTAGCCAGAGTTTTAAAGATTATGAGAAAATGGTGTCATTACTGCAAGGAGGTTAATGGTTTTTGGCTGGTTAGCACTACAGGCTAGAGGCCAGAAAAAGATGTCTTCTTAGTATGAGAAATCTCAAAGTCCAAACAGTGTACCCATCTTAAAGTTTAAAATGTTGTGTTTACTTAATTTTAGCTCTATTATAGTCCTAAGATTTGCCATGAAAGAATTATGACCATCACAAATGTGTGAGTCTATGAGTGCATTAAACTTTCTTTATCTTCTTCCTCTGAAGATCCTAAAATATTCCCTGACACTGGGGTGTTTACTGAATGGGCTCTACAGTAGTATTTTCTGTGATGTTGGAAACGATTTGTTTGTGCTGGTCACCACATGTAGTTACTGAGTGCTTAAAATATGGCTAGTGTGACTCAGGACCTGATTCTAAATTTTTGTGTAATTGCAATTAAATTGAATGTGATGTAGTTAAACATGGTGACTAGCTGTTGTATTGGACAGTGAAGTCGTAGACCCTGCAAAAATGATTAACACTGGAATTTGAAGAATACACAGCCCATCAAACCAGATGGCCCTCATTTAAGCCGAGACATGCCCAGTAAGGATAGTTAAGGTTCATTAAGCATTCACTAAGTATATGGCACTGTTCTAAACATTTCACATATTTAGTCTTCCCAACAGATGAAGAAAAGCTTTTATCCCTGTTTTACAGATTAAGAAATTTGTAACAAAGCGATAAGCACTAAAATATACATGGATCGTCAAATGGGAAATGTTGGCCCTCTGAACTTACTAATAGCTTGGTTCCTTTTCCAGAAAATATTGTTTAAGTGTGTATTCATTGTTTACTTAGAAATGGGGTTGAGTCTGTGGTTGGAAGAGGTGGAGAAGAATGGTAGTGGCAGCCACAGGCCCGCTTTACAAACATGAGTCCTCTTTAGAAAGTCTTGTCTTCCTCCACCTTGTCTAAGTAGCTTATCAAAGTCTTCCTTCTAACCAAGCAGATTTCCTTCCTGGGAGATTTTCTGGCAAATACAATCTCCTCCAACTCAGTACATTCATGACATTGTTCTAACATGCTTTAGAAAGTATGCTTATCTAGAGATAAGCATCTTGAGCAAGAGCCTGACTCTGAGGGGTGCACACAGCTAAGGTTCTACTGTAGCCAAAGGATGGTGAAGCTTTACTCCAGGGCAGGAAATCAGTGTAAGCTTCTGTGATTGACAGAAAAATGCCCTACACACCAAAGATACCCATGTCCTAATTCCCTGTACCCATGAATATGTTACTGTACATGGCGAAAAAGAACTTTTCATGGGGGTTAAGTTAAAGATCTCGAGATAGGAAGATTATCCAGGGTTACATCAAGTTGGCCAGATGGAATCATAAAGAACCTTAAAGAGAGAGGCATGAGGTTAGAGAGGATAAGGTAATGTAGTGATGAGAGAGAGAGAAGATGCTACCTTGATGGCTTTTAAGATGGAGATAGGACCCAAGAAACAAGGAATGTAGGCGGCATCAAGAAGCTGGAAAAGACAAGGAAACAGATACTTCCCAAGAGCCAGCAGATCTGTTTTGAACTTCTTACTTCCAACACCATGAGGTAGTAAATGTGCGTTGTTTTAAGTAATGTGTTGCCCCAGCAAGAGGAGACTAATACAGTTTCTTGGACAGGGAAACTGTTGAGAATTATTAGATAGAGAAAGGAAGGATTTTCCAACAAGAGGATCCAGCAATTCCAAAGGCATGATGCTCTGAATCAGCATTCCATTCCATGCATGAGAACAATGTGTATCTCAGGTAGCCCCTAGGTGAGGTGAGTTTCATGGAAATAACATGTGGTACAGGAAAGGGTGCATTCTGGTTTCACTGCTAATCCCTGGTGTATTGAGACCAATACTGGAGCCATCCTTTCCTTTTCTTGGATCTCAGGTGGATCTCAGAACTCTCCTTTGGGTTTGCTCTGTGTATTTCTCTTCCCACAGAGATCAAGAGAAAAACCCATAAATATTTACTACAGGGAAGGATGAATGTCTAGAACAAAGTTTGCCATTAAAAATGTGAAAGTAACTTGAGAAAAAGAAAGCTATTTCTGTTACCTTAGATAGAATTTTTTGCGGGCATTAGGAAGTGAATGAGAAGAGAGAAAATGATAAATTTCAGATTGGACAAAGTCTCCTAAAGGAAATCTTTTTACCCCATATAATATATATTCTGCTTTCATTCTCTCTCTCTCTCACACACACATATGTATGTATATTTTATATCAGGATGGTGAAGAGCAAAATTAACAATTCTGCTTAGGGAAAAGCTTTTGTCACTTTTGGGAATTTTTTTGTGACTTTTTAAAAAAAGTTGAAGTAATAGTTGATTTACAATGTTGTGGTTGTGTTAGTTTCAGGTATACAGCAAAGTGATTCAGTTATACATGTTTATTTTTTTCAGATTCTTTCCTTTATAGAGTATTACAAAATATTGAATATAGTCCCCTATCTATATAGTAGGTCCTTGTTGGTTATCTGTTTTATATCTAGTAGTGTGTGTCTGTTGGGAAAGTTTTTGATAAACCAGCTATGTTGGAGGAGAGGCTAGTTCTGCAAAACCTAGATGCATGAGCCTCAAGTATGCAGAAGCATTTGAAGAGGCCCAAGATGCATGCAGGAGAGGAACAGAGGACAGGCCAAGAGGAAATTTTATAGTTCATAGAGTGGACTTCTTGACCCTGTACACCATCATGGAAGACTCTAAATGTCCTGGAATATTTGGTGGGTTTCTTGTAGCACCTGATGAACACAATGAGCTCTACTTCTGGGATTCTGCAAGGGAGAAACAAAATATTGAATATACTTTCCTATGCTATATAGTGGGTCCTTGTTGGTTATCTGTTTTATATCCAGTAGTGTATATTTGTTGGGAAATTTTTTGATAGACCACCTATGGTGGAGGAGAGGCTGGAGAGCAGGTATGGGCACAAGCAGATAGGACAGTTAGGTTTCCACTACATTTTCTCTTTTACACTCAATCTGGTGACTTTTCTCTGCTGTTTTTTCCACCTGTATTCATAAAACCAGGTCTGCTTTGTTCAGAGTTCCTAGGGAATTGGTTGGTAAACAGGGGAGGAAGGAGCCAGGGTAAGGGGAGTGAAGCCCTTGCCTAGCATGAAGTATTTAATGGACATCAAAAAATCCAATAGTCAGGATAAATGCTGTTTAAATAGAATATTTAAAAGTCAAAATTAATGCAAAAAATTCACATTGCCATAAAGGAACCTGAGGCACAATTAAAAAATCAATAATCCTGTCTTTATTTAAAATTTTTGACATGTTGATATTTTTGTTGCCAAAGATTTTGCATTAACTTTTTTTTTTAAATGTTTTGGCCATGCTTGTAGTATGTGGAAGTTCTAGGATCAGGGATCAAACCCATGCCACAGCAGCCACCTGAGCCACAGCAGCAACAATGCTGAAGCTTTAGCCCACTGAGCCACAAGGGATTTCCTTATTAATTTTGATTTAAAAAATATTGCAATAAAATATTTATCTTGCTTATCGAGTTTTGAGGCACCTCTTATCATAGATACCATAGGCCAATAATAAAGTGGAAGAAAAGAAGGCCAAGAAAGTTAGGAATCCTTACAGATTCACTACCTAAATTTCACATGTTTTCCAAACTTTATTAAATTTCAGCTAAGAACAGTAGGTAAGAACTGATTCTGTTCCCCTCATTTGAATAAGGCACAGTGTGATAAAATGTCTTATGTAACAAGCCAGAGCTAGAACAACGCCTTCTAATTCCCAGGACTGTATATCACTTTTTAGGTAATTTTTTTAGCTGAGATTTGTGATTTCCTTCTCTTTTTCTTTCATTATTTTATTGTCTTGTCTGTTTTTGTCACTCTAGTTTGTATAAGAGATTGAGACTATGTAATCTATGAATTTATCTCATTTTTTTTCTGATTTGTTTATGCTACTCTCATTCATTTGTAAAAGTAGGAAAACAATTTCTGTGCTGTTGATTTGCTATATGCCTTGTTGCTCTTTTTTAGGAAAAAAGTTCTAGCCTGAATATAGTCACAACATCTAACACAGATTTTGGCAGAAGTCATCATTTAGATTTTGGTTGCAATTAGTTTAATTATGAAGTTTTCCATTAGGGAATTCCCATCGTGGTGCAGCGGAAATGAATCCGACTAGGAACCATGAGGTTGTGGGTTCCTTCCCTGGCCTCACTCAGTGGGTTAAGAATCCAGTGTTGCTGTGAGCTGTGGTGTAGATCGCCATGCGGCTCGGATTGGGCATTGCTGTGGCGGTGGTGTACGCCAGCAGCTACAGCTACAATTGGACCCCTAGCCTGGGAACCTCCATATGCTGCAGGTGCAGCCCTGAAAAGACAAAAAGACAAAAAGACAAAAAAAAAAGATGTTTTCCGTTAGCATTTTTCCATTATTTTATCTTTATTTATAAATGATTTAGCAATGAATTTAGATAGATAGAGATACAGATAGATGGGTAGACAGATAACAAGTATGATGTCATCTGTTAAATGGCTCAATTTAATGATGGTTAAATTTTGTTTTCCCCACATTATTGCCTTTTTACAAAATATCAACCATTTGCTAGCAAATTCTCTTTTTAAAAATGAGTTTAGGACAATCATTATTACTCACACTTTATATAATGTTTCCGGGATCTAATTTTTGCTGTATGTTTCAATTCTGATAAATAGAGAAGAAAAGTAAAAATAATAATTTATTGTCTTAGAGAAATTGCTTTATTGGAGTAATATGTAAGTGTTGAGCTGCTTGTTTTTGTCTGCCCATAATGAGAGTGTTCCATCTGGAGGTAATGTTGAGGAGCCTTTGGGCTGAGCTCATGAGACATAGACAACATTCCCAGAGAACAATGAGAAGAGACCCTTCCCCCTCATGCATTGTGGCTGCGCTCCAGAAGGAGCTGGTGTGATCTCAGGGCAAGGAGATGGAGCATAGATAAACCACTGAGGATAGCTGGGAGAGAGGAGAAGTCCGGTGTCACTAGCTGAAAGGTAATGAATGGAGAATCTGCCTCCAACTTCTGGCTTTGTACTGGACCGTGGACAAACTGGTGGTGGCATAACAGACCCCCTTGAAATGGAATCTGTTCACCTGTGACTGTAGGATACTGATGGCCTTGGATCTAGAAGAAACTGTAAATAATTGTATCATGTTTGTATTTCACATGAAATGGCGGAGCACAGCAATTAAGGGCACAAGATACATGGAGTGTACCTGGAGAGTCATCTCTTTCACTAACTAGTTGTGCCTTTGACTAATCTGCGTAGCCTCTTTAAAATGGAGTGGTAATAATAGTGACAATCTAGCGTGGTGGTGGGCATTCAATGAGGATAAAAACCTACCTCCCCGCAGGGTAGCCAGAGTGATATTTTAAGACATAAACCACGTCACGTGTACACAGGACCCGAAGATCTAAGCACAGTCTGGCTGACCTCATCTTAAAGCACATGACCCTTTACCCGATACCCAGTCACTCCAGAAGCCTTTTCTGTTTCTTGTACACACAAACGCATTTCTATTTTTCCAGCACAAATCTTAGGCTGACTGTTTCCTCTGCCTGAACATTCTCCCAGCTATTGATGGAGAACTTCCCTGACTGCCCAAAGAAACTGCAGTTCCTCTCCACCCCATAGTGACCTCCCATTCCTTTACCATATATTATTTTCTCTACTGCACATGAGACTGTCTACTTGTTTCTTATTTTCTGTCACAATTCTCCTTGCCTCAGCTAGGGTGCAAGCTGCCTTGTCTCATTCATCATGGTATGCCCCCCATTGCTTAGAGTAGTGCCTGGTGGTAGAGACACAATTAAAAATGCACTGAAAAACACAAAAAAGACCCAAAACCCGAAAAAATGGCGTTCCCATCATGACTCAGTGGAAACGAATCCAAATAGTATCTGTGAGGATGTGGGTTTGATCCCTGGCCTCGCTCATTGGGTTAAGGATCCGGTGTTGCCATGAACTGTGCAATAGTTTGAAGTTTGAAGGTGTGGTTTGGATCCCGCATTGTGGCTCCCACATTGTGGATCCCACAATGTGGATCCCACATTGTGGCTGTGGCGTAGGCTAGCAGCTGTAGCTCCATAAACCCTAGCCTGGGAACCTCCATATGCTACAAGGATGGCCCTAAAAAGCAAAAAAGCCAAAAAAAAAGCCAAAAAAAAATCACTGAATGAAGCCTGTTACTCAAGCAAGATGGTCTCTTATTTGTATCTGTGTTTGTATTGACACAAGTGAGATGGCCAAGTTGGCGTTTGTGAGAGTTGTTCATTGGCTTTGCTTAGTGTGATTCTTCTCTGAGGTCTGGAGATAGAGGCCTTCTGTTTCTGGATTAAAGGACTATTTGCTTTTACTGCTTGGAATATGCCCTGTCCCAGCTTATCATTTGAACATTCATGGTATTCAAGTGCTGATGTGGGTATTTAAGATCTTAATAGCAAAAGTAAAAAGAATATTTACGTAGTTCATAAAAGGACACCCTATGCTTCCTTTCTGCGTTTTACAGCACCTCATCACAGTGGAGAATGGATTCAGTGATGAACTAAGTTTTATATTATCTCTGACTTGCACTGCAGTCAGATGACCACCTGGCTTTAAAACTTCTTGAAGCAAATCACCCATTGCCACTGATACTAAAATGAAACTTCTTCCTTAAATCCCAATAAATCCCCCAAATGTTATGCAAATTGAAAAATACCCCTGTCAAAAGTCTGTCAGATAACACCTCTCATTCCCAAGGACTATTTGTAAGCATACAGAAACATCCAGAAAGAAGTAATAAATGGTTCTGGTACACTGTTCTGGCAGCCATTAATAAATCAATATGAAGGGGAGTTCTGAAGGGCAAAATGTTGCTGTCGGTGGGTGTCCGATTTAATTTTACTCTAAATTAATATTTCGAATATGATAAGTGAGCTGGCAGGAACAGATTTCAAGATTAATTCTATGGAGTCAAAAATGCTTTGATAGCACTTTAATAGCTGCTCCACTGATCTAAAAGTGCCTGAAACCGGCTCACATGGGCAAGCTCACAAAGTGCATGATAATGTGGATCCCACCCAAGAAGGAGATTTTATTTTCAAATATCTGGCGTACCTTCAGATAACTTTACTTTATCACGCAGACAGAGACACTTTTATAGCACTGTGAGCTGTGGCTCCATGATACACAAGGTATGGGTGAGCAGAAAGTGTCTTTAAAACCCTCTTGTAAGTGCTACCTCCCTGAAGCCCCATAAATCAGCTTGCTCAGGAGTCATTGCTCCCCTGAAAATGAGGTTCACTGAAATGAAAAAAAAAAACCCTATTGCAATAGGACTGGTAAGATACATATAATCTCAATTCATGAGTGAGAAACAAGAACGGAACCTGAGTGTCAATATGGATCTATTTTTGACGCTAGCACCGAGGCTTATGATTATGAGAACTGGGAAGCTACCTCTGAAATTTTGTATTTATTAAAAGCTTACTGAGTGCTCCAAAAACTTGGCTATATGGTATGACATTATGGATGTGGTTCACAAGGTACCTACTCTGATGGAGCATATATTCCAGCTTGTGAGGCAGACTTGTTAACACTGCATACAGGTGACAGTAATAAGAAAAAGAAAGCGTGAAGCTAAATAAGTTGTGAAGCTAATAAGTGAAGCTAAATAAACACCTTTTTCAAGATAGGTGTTCACTTTTGATCTCCTCCCCACCAGAAGAAAAACAAAGTTGTTAGTCTCATCTTCAGTTTTTAAAAAGTCTTCAGCATAAGCACAATGTTTGGGGAATAAGTCAAACCTCAACTGTCTGTGGTCATCACATTTATTTCTTCCTTTCCCTCTTATGAGGGATGTCCCTCATGCATTAGTTGAAGTTCTCCCTGCCTTGTGAAACTGCGGATGTTACAGACAGTTATTAAAGGGGAAAGGAAATTCTTTCCTTTAGCAATCAGTTTTACATCTACTAAGGGTCCATTACTTCAAAGAAATTTCTTCATTGTCATAATCAGTAGCTTTTATTAGGTCACCCATACTTAATTAAAGCCTTCATGGAATTATTCGTAAGATCCAGTAGGAGAAAATAAAGACTTGGGACTTGAGTTTGACTTGATATATTGAGTTTAAATAATCCAAGCTGTCAAGGCAGAGTATATAGAAGAGATTTGATTGACAATCATTTTTTATTTTCTTGAGAATTATTGTTTAGTTGTATGATTTTGTTCAATTTTGTTTTCAGTTTAAGATTATAACTTTTTGTAATATACAGTGCCACCAGCATATTGTCCATTATTAATTCAAGCTCACAGTTTTACTTTGAAAAGAATATTTGTTCTAAAGAATTCTATAAGGGACAACTCCTAGTAAGCATAGATCCTCCTTGTAGGTGTCCAAGGACTTATATGACACCATTCTTCCATTAACTTCCAGACAAATCACAATCCCACCACAAAAAATGTTCTAATATTCAAGTGTGCGTCTTGATGCCCCCAAAGGAAAGGTATGTCTTGGACCTAAAACCAATCTTTATGAAAATGTGTTAAGTCTCTTCTATGTAGATGAATAAAAATAAAAGGGGAAAAATGATAAATCAATTCCTTTGCTTAGATTGTTTTGAGTATAGGCTAAACTTAAAGTGGTAGGTACCTCGATTGATCTTCATATCTCACTAATGCCACAGAAAATGTAAAGAAAAAGCATTCTCATATCTTCTGATCTTTTTAGAAATCTATGCTATGTTTAATCTATGTGGTGGTTGGGTAAATTTATGTGAATTGAGTCCTGTTATGTCTTTTTTTACAGAAAGGAAAAAAGAAAAACTTGTAGCTTTGCTTAGGTCACCCATACTTAATTTTCTTTCAAATCTTTTGATTTTCTTGTGATCTCTTTTCTTTTTTGCCTTTGCTATTTTGGAGTACGTGTCAGTGATGTTTGAGATTTAGTATGTATTGGTATTAAACTTTTGCTGTTAATATTTGTATTCTTAAACATTATTAAGTTCAGAAGTCTCATCTGAGAAGATCATTCACTCAAAGTATCATATACATAGTATCATTCACTCATGTTTTTCACTCTTCTTTCAAGGACCCTCCCTCAAATTATCACTTAACAAGTTAATGTATTTTTGGTTTTACTGGCATTTCTAAATTGTATGGCTATGAATCTAATATCTATATTTGTAAATTAATGGGTAAAAGAAATATCTAAACTCATAGGAACGATTCTCTTTGAGTTTGTTTTAGATCTAACAAAACTGAAATTTAAAGATGAAAAATGTTTTGAGGGCCAGATACTCATTCAACCTAACCTTGCTCATTGATAATTACCTGCCTGGGATGCAGGCAATGTGGGGTGTGTTTCTTCTTTCTTAAGTTACTAGATGACTGAAATTCCTCCATTCAAGCTGAGCAAGTTCAAATATTGTATACAAGATACTAAACCCTGCCAACTCCATCTCACCACTGGCCAGAGAGAATGCTTGTTTCTTCAGTTTTCCAAAGTCATTTGGATTTAAAGACCCTGACTTTTTCTGAAAAGGGCCGTGAGAGACTTAAATGTCAAACCAGGATGTTAATTTATTAATTTACTTTGAGAAGTAGAACTGTGAAGAGATCCAGATATTGTTCTAACTTAGCATCTTCTCTACTTTAGGCCTTGGAGTATTTTCTTTGACTTATGGGCTATGTGGTTCATGTTTTAATTTCACAATTATCTCCCAAAGTTGCAAGAAAAATAGCAAATGGTATATTTGTAAACTGTTGTTTTTCCTGTGAAGAGGGCCATAGCTTTCTTTGTATCTTGAAGTCAAGAATCCACACAGTATATAAGAAACAAGTGAAATCAAATTCCTTTTTTTTTTGTCTTTTTAGGGCTGCACCTGTGGCATATGGAGGTTTCCAGGCTAGGGGTCCAATTGTAGCTGTAGCTGCTGTCCTACACCACCGCCACAGCAATGCCAGATCCGAGCCATGTCTGTGACCTATGCTACAGCTCATGGCAATGCCAGAGCGAGTCCAGGGATTGAACCTGTGTCCTCATGGATGCTAGTTGGGTTTGCCAACTGCTGAGCCAGGAAGGCACTCCTGAAACCAAATTCTTAAAAGACTTCTTGACAAGCATAGAATCAGAAAAAAGGAAAGCAGTCAGAAAAGTTTGAAGGCATGACCACCATAGGGTATACCTTCCAGGGCAGACAGAATCACTGTGCTGGTGGGCTATCCTCATCCCCAGACACGTTTTCACGTGTACCTGAATGTTGGTTTTAAGATGTACCTTCTTGGGAGTTCCCATTGTGGCTCATATCCACAAGGATGCTGGTGGATCCCTGGCCTCGCTCAGTGGGTTAAGGATCCAGCGTTGTGCAAGCTGCCACATAAGTCACAGATGTGTCTGGAACCCTGTGTGGCTGTGGCTGTGATGTAGACTGGCAGCTGCAGCTCTTATTCAACCAATCCTTAGCCCAGGAACTTTCATATGTGGCAGATGTGGCCCTAAAAAGAAATAAAAGAAAGAAAAATAATGTATCTTCTCTAAGACTTCCATGACAGATCAAGCTCTCTTCTGTTCCAAAGTCTTTTCTTCAAGTACGTTGCCATCTTCGATCTAGTGAAATTCAACGTTTCCAGGCCTTGAGAACTCTTAAATATCCTAAAGATGATATTATTAGCTGACCTCTGTGATACTGACTTTATGTTTTCAACTTCAGAGGACAGTCTTTATCGCCTTCTTTTTATGATCTGGCAGAGTTAGGAGAAGGCAAATCATTATATTTTCAGTGTGACAGTGGCATGAATATCAAGAGTTTTATTGTTTTTGATTATATGACAGTTCCTTTTGAAATCCATGTATCCCTAAAGAAACGGGAAAAAAAGTGTTTGATTAACTCTACTCCTCATGTTGAATTTATGTATTCAATTCTTCAGTTTTGCCAGGTGATTGTCACTTTTGGTTTTATAGATTCCCTCCACTTAATGTTTTGTATTCTACTTCATTAACTTGTGTTTTTAATTTTTCCTTCCTTCTCTTTTCATTGGTTTTATTGTGGTATTGTTTTCTTTCTTCCTGAGATAATATTTGATTTCTCAATGTTCAGCCTTCCTTTTTTTCTATTATATGTATTTAAGGATATACATTTTTTTCAAAGCACAGTTTTAGCTACATCTTATTTGTATTGATATGTATTATTTTTATCATCAAATTTAAATTATTTTCTAATATCCATTATATTTTTTCTTTGACTTATGGGCTATGTGGTTCATGTTTTAATTTCAAACACGGAGGAAATTTCTAGTTATCTCTGAATTAATTCTTAACAATTTTATTGTGTTAAGGGAGTATTGTGGATAGAGATTATGCTTGTGGAATTTCAATCCTTTACAAATTTTGAGACTTGTTCCACTATTGCAGCATAATAGATTTATAAAAATATCATGTGTGCTTAAAATTATGTATATTCTACAACTGTTGGAAGCAATGTATTTATCTGTAGGTCAAGAGTTAATAGTAATCAAATCCCTTTCTGCTTATAGCTTTTACTGCTGCTTTTATCAAGTACTGAGAGAGAAATATTAAAATCTCTTAATGTGACCATAAATTTATTTCTTTCTAATTCTACCAATTTTTGTTTTATATAGTTTCCTGATTATGCTATCAGCTGAATGTAAATCTAAAATTTTAAATTTCCCTGAAGAATTGAACATTTATCATTATGTAGTGACGCTTTTTGTCTCCAGTAATGCTTTTATATATATATATGACTATATATAGTATAGAACTATACATAGTATATATATGTATAAAAAGGACTTAGAACTAATTTTTGCCATATGAATAGTAGCTATAATATTTATTAGGTCTACTTTTTAATCTCTCCTGTCAGCTGCAATAACTTGTTTTCTGTGAATATTTAGGAGCTTATGATTAAAACAGAAGTCATATAAATAGTTGCAATTGTTTAAATAATAAATATAAAATTATATAATTTTTATATTTTGAAATTACAATTTACATATCAAAATAGTATGTTATAAAAATGACATTGGCTGCATTAACAAATAGTTAAATATAAGCCCATTTTGAATTTTTTCTAATTATTTTGTTGTAAGATTGAAATTACATCTTGAAGTGAAATATTTGGAGATATTTACAAAAGTATAATTTATTTTATTTTATTTTATTTTGTCTTTTTGTTGTTGTTGTTGTTGTTGTTGTTGCTATTTCTTGGGCTGCTCCCGCGGCATATGGAGGTTCCCAGGCTACGGGTTGAATCGGAGCTGCAGCCACCGGCTTACGCCAGAGCCACAGCAACTTGGGATCCGAGCCGTGTCTGCAACCTACACCACAGCTCACGGCAACGCCGGATCGTTGACCCACTGAGCAAGGGCAGGGATCGAACCCGCAACCTCATGGTTCCTAGTCAGATTCGTTAACCACTGCGCCACGATGGGAACTCCATAGTATAATTTATATTAGCATCATATGAGAGTGTTTTGAAAATTTTATTTCAATGGGCCAGTTTTTTTCTTAATTAATATAGCAAAGTTACATAAAAGACCAGGAAGAATTTTATAAATACTCTGTTTCTGAAAAAAAAAAAAAAAAAGCACTTTGTGATTTTTTTCTCATATGCCATTGAGATACTTACTATCTTGGATCCTAAAATCAGATATAGGAAAGGCAAATGTTTTTGAAAGGTTTCCTCACATTTATAAAATGTTCTCTAATCTGAATAGTACCACTGGATAAGGCAGATGATGAGATAAGCACATATTTCCGGAGTCTCATGCTAATTCTCTTTGCTAATCTCAAGAGGAAGGTGTTTTGTCTTCCTAAGACTTAAAGCAGAAATTTTTTTCACTCTCACTTCTAGTTTAAACATATTAGAATAAAGAATTACATTTCTTAACTTATACAATAGGTAGCAAAATCCATGCTCAGATGAAATGCACTAAATGCATACTAACACAAGAAATAATTAAATTAAAAATCTGCTTAAGAAGTTAGGAAATAAATAAAATAGAGAAAGGAAAAGAAAGGAAGCAATAAACATAAATGCTGAAGGTAATTAGTCCAAAACATTAATATAGAGAAACCATTAACCAAAGATAAAACAGATTGAAAAGAAAAATAAAATGTACATATGCAGGTAAAAGCAACAGAATTATGAAAAACAGTTTTCCTCAATGTGAAAGGCTAAAAAGAGCAATGGAGAAAAATGTCAAACTTTGATAGCTTCAAAATACTAAGAACAGATCTAGTCAGATAAAACAGGTGATAAAATAACTATAAAATTAAAGTAAAAAAAGTCACATTTTTTCTATCTCAGAACTTTTCTCTGCTTCAGGATGGAAATAATAACATAGACTTTATAATATTTTCATTTTCTTGGCATTTGTAACTTGCAAAGTTTATTTATTTATTTATTTTTTAAAGAGCTGCACCTGCGCCATATGGAAGTTCCCAGGCTGGGGGTTGAATCATAGCTACCGCTGTTGGCCTATACCACAGGCATAGCAACACCAGATGTGAGCCACGTCTGTGACCTACGTCACAGCTCATGGCAATGCTGGATCCTTAACCTACTGAGTGAGGCCAGGGATGGAACCCGCATCCTCATGGATACTAGTTTGGTTTGTAACCCACTGAGCCACAGTGGGAACTCCCTGCAAAGTTAAATTTTAAGATTTTCTTTTTGAGATCTTATTACTTTTGTGAATATGAATAAAGTGAACATTTTATAGATATATTATATCTGAGAAATGCCCTTTAATACCACCATTCTATATCCATGCTCTGCAAGCTCTTGTAGTAATTCATTTCTAGGGTTGTTAGATGTCTCATATTCTACCAATAGCTCATCAACCTCAATTTAAGAATAATTCTAAACTGTAACTTGAGCACCAAACTGATTCATTTTCTATTCATTATTACAGATTACACTTAGCGTGACCATAAATAATGATGCTGGAACAACAGATAGAAATGGAAATGGAGACTGTCCTGGTTTACCCAGCATAGTCCTCATTTATACCTGTTGCCCAGGTGTAATTGTTAATAGCTACCCCACCTCTCTCATTTTACTTTCAAAAATATCTCCATTTGTTTCATATACTCTATGATCATTCCATTTGTCATACTGATGATCAGGATAAAACCACACACTAATGTATATGGAATGGATGGTCAACATAGACCTGCTGTTTAACACAGGGAACTCTGCTCATTTTTTTGTGATAACTTGTACGGGAAAATAATTTGACAAAGAATGAATGTATATGCATGTATAACTGAAGCACTTTGTTGTATAGCAGAAATTAACACAAACTTGTAAATCAACTATTCTTCAACAAAACTTTAAAAAATGAAAGAAAAAAACCCTCACACTGAAAACTGGAGAAACTCCTTCAACTTTACCGTTGCCCCATTAACCAAAGTTGGAAAATGCCTCATATAAATGCCTCCACTCTCCAATCTTCTACCCATGGCAGACAGACTCAATCCATCACGAGAGTTTTTCCGCTGATCCTAGTTTCCAATCCTATTTGACATGTCTTTTTGCACAGCTGTCTTTGGTCAAAGGTAATGACCTGAGCTTAGAAATTTTGTTATCCTTGTATAGTATATTAAGCTCTAATGTGTATCTTCAGGTAAATGATGCTTTGTCCAAGCTACTTAATTCAAAGTATTTATTGAAGTCCAATCACATTTCAGGCTTTAGGAAACTCAATTAGTATTAATTTGTAGATATTGAAATTTTAGATTTTAAAATTAGTTTCTATTTTTATCAAGGGGTAGACATATAATTAGGATATTTAAGTATATGTGCATATATATATATATAATGTTATCAAGTATCTGCATGCAATTGTTCTACAAGATCTTTTATGATAAACCACCATCCTTTCACCCCACACCTCAATTATTTCCTACTCTTCAGGTCACTACTTTCAACCCATTAGTTTCATTTTTCAGGTCATTATCTTCATATTTCTAAATTATTTAGGTACACTGCTGTGTTTTCATTTTTTAGTTTTAAACGTTATCTAACCACTTTCCCCTGATAAAGATCAGCATTTCATCTTCTATTCCTGCTCTGGCCTCTAGCCTGCTCTGTCTACTTGTCTACATACACAAATTTCCAATCCTCTTGGCTTCCTGATACAGTTATATCATAATTTTCTTTGAAAGAGTAATAAGCATTTTACTATGCATATGTTATTCTCAGCTGAGTTCCGTCTCATAATGAATTTTTATTTCTGGTGGTATTTTCCCCCTGGAATTAATTGTTTGTTGATATTTATTTACTTATCTTTCTATGAACATATCACACATTCAACTACATATTCTTTTCTCAGTTGTGTAAGTTTTCTTCTAGTAAGGAAGAAAGCATCAGATAATCTACCTGTCTCATTATAAAAGCAACTTCTACTGGAGCCTTCATGTGTTCCCATCTGGACTAGCTGTTCTCTAGGCATCTACTCAGTTGTGCTCTTGGGTGTTTCCATTCATGGTTTCTTGGGGACTCATTTGCTTTTTCTGTTTTTCAGTTGGACCTCTGTTTCCTAGATTCCTTCCTCTTTCCTGAATTATTCCTTTTTGAAAAAGCCCATTTTCTAGTTGGTGTCAGGGAATGATTTCATGAAGAGTACTTTTCTTTTCCTTTCTTTCTGAAATATAGCATATCTATAGAAATATTTCTTCCATCTATGCACTTAATTTTAGTTGATCCATGTCCAGAGTTGTGGTTAGGGAATCTTTTTCTTTTGGGATTTTAAAGGCATCTGGATTTGTCATCTAACCCATCTGTTAAAAACTCAGATGATATTTTGACTCTTCCTTTTATCAGAAATCTCATTCTCTCCATCAGGCTTGGAATATCTTCTCTCTGTTTCTGGTGTTCTAAAATTTCATAATGGGAGTTCCCATCATGGCGCAGTGGAAACAAATCTGACTAGGAACCATGAGGTTGAGGGTTTGATCCCTGGCCTTACTCAGTGGGTTAAGGATCTGGCATTGCTGTGAGCTGCGGTATAGGTCGCAGACGTGGCTCGGATCTGGCATTGCTGTGGCTGTGGCATGGGCCGGCGGCTGTAGCTCCAAATAGACCCCTAGCCTGGGAAACTCCATATGCCATGGGTGTGCTCTAAAAAGACAAAAGACAAATATATATATATATATATTTATATATTCTGATATCTCAGAATATATATATGTATATAGCAGAAGGAATGATAAAATTCTAAAATCATCATTTAAATAAAATAAAATGTCATAATGATGTTTTAAGGTGTCTATTGGTAGCGTTGGTGTATGGTTATCTATTATGCTGGTCATTCAGTGGACTTTAGAATCTCAAAATTCAAGTCTTTTAGTTCTGGGAATTTTTTTTTAAATTTTCCCCTCTTTTCTCTGTTCTCTCTTTGCAGAATTTCAAGTATAGAGAGATTGAGTCTCTTGATCCAGCTTTCTAACTTTCTTATGTTTTCTATGCTATTTTTCCATATCTTTATCTCTTTGTTCTGTTATTAACACTTTCACTGTGTCTGATTTTATGATCCTTCCTCTGATATTGTTACACTTAACGAGTCTATTCACTTACCTTTAAGAAAATGTTAATAGTATTTTTTAATTTTAAATTCCTCTGCATGATTTTGTTTGCTTCATACTGTGTGCTTGCTTGTTTTGGTCTCTGTATTTCATGACAGAAATTCCCTCATGCCTGCTAATCCTTGACTGTGCTGATCTTAATAGTGGAAGACAAAAAAGCTGATTTGAGACTCTGAACAATTGAATGTGGATTTCTCAAATGAGGTCTTAACTTAAGGTCATATGGTTGGGCAGTTATATTGATGAGTACAAAATGCCAGTGTTGTCATATTTTCTCTCATTATTGGTTACATTGCTCGGAGAGGTCTATTCTAACTTATCCCTAGAGTGGAAGCATTCTGGAAGTTGTGTGTGAGGGAGAAGCTAGGAGATCTAGTACTCCGTGTGTAAACATTTACTTCATGTCCCCGCCTCCACCTTTTTTCAGTACGATATTCCACCCCAATAGTATTTATTGTCTCTTAGACTTTTTTTTTCACTTCATAAGAGAGTAAAACTCTAGCTAGCTGGTGGAGTAGGAGAGATTGAACAGCTTCCTGTTTGGGGTATCATTTTAACCCCCACTTCCAGGAGTATGTAGTAAACCAGTTCCTGAATCTTTATAGTTGTGAAGGAGAAGTTAAATTGCTTCTTAGATTTCTTCCAATACAGCTTAATAACCAGTTAATTCTGTGTTCCTTACCTCTCATCTACCTGTCTTCTACTTCCCAAAGTGTTGGGGCTGCCTTCTCCTTTCCTATTGTATTTACGGTTTTAGACATTAAAAATTCATTTTCATTCTTTGTCATTGTACTGAGTCTTGGAGAGGAAACAGAGATGTGTGTTTAATCTTCCATTATATCTTCAAATTTCAACCTTAATTTTTAAGCTTTTTTTAAAGATGAGAAATCCTTTTAAAAGTGCATGTTATACAGAAGATTGAGATGGAAAATACGTGTATGTAGAGCTAGTCTGGTTTTAGGGGTATGAGTTATGTACATCACCCTGCTTTATATATTAACAACCCCACATTCTTCCTTATTATCTCTAAAAAGATCTCTTGAGGTGAGTAAAGTTTATATATTTGAAGTCAGTGATTTTTCAAAAATAAATTTAGTAAATTACACATAACCTTAAATCATAGTTTAGTAGGCCTAGTAAAATAAGCACATGCATATTTATAAGATAGAGTAATATTATCTCATTAAAGAATAAAAAAGTAATGATATATATTCATTGCACTCCCAATGAAAATCACAGCAAGTTATTCTATGTATATTGACCATCTGATTCTAAAGTTTAATTGAGAAGAAAATGACCCTGAATAGCATTCCAATATTTGAAGAGGAAGAACAAAATTGGGACTAACACTATTTAACTTTAGGACTAATATAAAATATAGTAATCAAGTCACTGTGGTATATTGGTGAAAGAACAGACAAGTAGATCAATGGAAAAGATTATAGAGCGCCAAAGTAGACCCATACAGATTTGGTCAAGTGATTTTTGACACAGGAGCACAAAGAACTCTTGAATACACACAAGAAATCAAACAAATTGGAAACCCAAAAGAAAACAAAAAGACAACTTACAGAATGGGAGAAAACAGTTTCAAATGATGCAACTGACAAGGGCTTAATCTCTAGAATATATAAACAACTTATGCAACCCAACAGCAAAAAAAACCAATCAATCAATGGAAAAATGGGCAAAAGACCTGAATTGACTGTTCTCCAAAGAAGATATACAGATGGCCAGCAAACACATGAAAAAATGCTCAACATCGCTGATTATAAGAGAAATGCAAATCAAAACTACCATGAGATATCACCTCACACCAGTCAGAATGGCCATCATTGATAAATCCACAAATAACAAGTGCTGGAGGGGCTGTGGAGAAAAGGGAACCCTCCTGCACTGTTGGTGGGAATGTCAACTGGTACAGCCACTATGGAGAACAGTTTGGAGATACCTTAGAAATCTATACATAGAACTTCCATATGACCCCACAATCCCACTCTTGGGCATCTATCCGGACAAAACTCTACTTAAAAGAGACACATGCACCCGCATGTTCATTTTAGCCCTATTCACAATAGCCAGGACATGGAAACAACCCAAATGTCCATCGACAGATGATTGGATTCGGAAGAAGTGGTCTATATACACAATGGAATACTACTCAGCCATAAAAAAGAATGACATCATGCCATTTGCAGCAACATGGATGGAGCTAGAGAACCTCATACTGAGTGAAATGAGCCAGAAAGACAAAGACAAATACCATATGATATCACTTATAACTGGAATCTAATATCCAGCACAAATGAACATCTCCTCAGAAAAGAAAATCATGGACTTGGAGAAGAGACTTGTGGCTGCCTGATGGGAGGGGGAGGGAGTGGGAGGGATTGGAAGCTTGGGCTTATCAGACACAACTTAGAATAGATTTACAAGGAGATCCTGCTGAATAGCATTGAGAACTTTGTCTAGATACTCATGATGCAACAGAAGAAAGGCTGGGGGAAAAAATATAATTGTAATGTATACATGTAAGGATAACCTGACCCCCTTGCTGTACAGTGGGAAAAAAAAAAAAGAAATTAAACAAATTGATTTAAAAATGGGTCTGTTTCTTAAATTATTTTTGATTTGTTATTTTAGGTCTTCTTTCATCCCTTCCTCTTTTGTTGTCTTGTGCTTTTCTGACTATCTTTAATATTGTAGTTGGATTGCTTTTTCTTTTTTATATGTGTGTTGAAAGAATGCATGTATATGTATGACTGGGTCACTATGCTGTACAGAAGAAATTGACACAACACTGTAAATCAACTATAATTTAATAAAAACAAAATTTAAGAAGATGGGTCAAAGACTTTCACAGACATCTCGTCAAAGAGAATGTGCTGATGGAAAATAAGCATATGACATGATGCGCCACATCATCTGTCACCAGGGGGCTTCAAATCAAAGAGCAGTGAGATATCACTGCACGCCTGTTAGAATGGCCCAAACCCAGAAGACTGACAACACCAAATGCTGGCTAGGGTGTGGAACAACAGAAACTCTTAAGACATTACTGGTGGAATGCAAAATGGTGCAGCCACTTTGGAAGACAGTCTGGTAGTTTCTTATAAAAATGTAGACATACACTTTACCATATCATTCAATAATCATGCTTCCTAGTATTTACCCCAAAGAGCTTAAAACTTATGTCCACACATAAGTTCTTCACAAGGATGTTTATAGCAGCCTTATTCATAATTTCCAAAACTTTGAAACAACCAAGATGTGTTTCTGTAGGTGAATAAGTAAACTGCAGTACCTCCAGACAACGAAATATCATTCAGTGCTAAAAAGAAATGAGCTATCAAGCCATAAAAACTATGGAGGAACTTCAAGTGACTATTAAAAAGTGAAAGAAGCTAATCTAAAAAGTCTACATACTGCATCATTCCAACTATGCGACATTTCGGAAAAGGCAAAAGTATGGAAACAGTGAAAAGATCAATAGTTGCCTGTGGTTGGAGAGTGAGGCAGGTGAATAGATGCAGGACAGATGGCTTTTAGGGAATTGAAAATATACTGTAAGATACCATCGTGATATATACATTCCATTGCTATCCAAACCTATAATATAGAACACCAAGAATGAGACATAATGTGAATGATGGACTTTGGATGATCATGATATATTAATGTAGGTTCATAAATTGTAACACATATAAAATTCTGGTGGCGGAGGTTGATAATAAGGGAGGCTTGTGCACATGTGGGGTAGGGTATATGGAAAATCTCTGTACCCTCTCAAAAATTTTGCTGTGAACCTAAAAATGCTCTTTAAAAATCTTAATTTTAAAATGTGTAGTTAACACATCTGAAGGGAAAAAACGACATGATGGTTTAACTCCTAGAATTATGTGATTAATAACAAATTACCAGCATATCACAGAGGCATTTTTAATAACAACCACCAAGAAATAGCTGTCTGTACATATTCTTTATTCTCTGGCACTATGTCAGTATTTCCCTATCTATATACATATTTCACATTCTATTGTGTGTTATAATAGATGTTATAGTACATATATATACAATGTATACTTTATACATATATATATAACCTATATGACATTGTACATAATGTATATATACTATCATATTACCAAGTAATAAAAAGGCATTAAGTAATAAAAAGGCACAGTAAGACATAATTTTAGGTTAATTAAACAAGATGGGAGTTATGAAACACAGTTCTTAGCTATTTATTGGTTATTTGGATGTGCACTTCCCCAAAATAACACTCTAATACCAGATCAAGCAGAAAAAGCATCTTAGCCATTCAGTATGCTATCTTTAGTTTCAACAAATATCCTTAAATAATAATCTACTACATAATTTTTTCTATACTTTTTAATCTAGTAAATAATATATCAAAGTTCATAGAACACAGTAGTTGTAACATCACATGTAGTAAAGAGTGTTCAATTTTATAGAATAATCTCATACTTTGTATCTAGTTTTTTATTCTACAGATGGACAGATGGCTTGGTAGTGTAATGTATGAAAAAATAAGGTGTCTGCAGATATTAAAAATGGCTTGCTTCTCATAGAGATTCATTCCACTTAACCACAAAAGAAAGCCTATTAATTAGACTTTTGAATCCCATTAGGAAAAACAAATACCAATACTTAACTGCTCAAATATGACATGATGGAAAATTGCTAACATAATTAGATTTTTAATAGTGTTAATGACTCTTGTATCTTATTAATAAGAATTAAAACTAACGTAATATTATATGAAGAAAAATTGCCACTGTATGTTCTTCTGCAGGGAAATGTAGCACGATTATGTCTATTTCCACATGAAAGGGTTTTAATTTTTATTCCCTTGCAGTTGTAATATAACTCACATGTTCCTTGGCTCAATATATTATCCCTGACATTACGTGACGGAAGGTTCTACAAGTACACTATTTAGGTCTGCAATCTCATTAGATATCCCAAGTCAAGCATGATGTTGACTCTGGGTGTAAAACTATCCATATTAAAGGTTTAAATGTCTTTTCCCTGCCCTCTTTCTCTACCTTTTTTACAAATGATCACTCCTTCAATGCCTTGTTTCAACCCCTTTCAATTTTCCCATTTACTAGTCAAATTATATTCACTGTGCCATGCAATTTGTCATTTCTGGCACAGTATCTCCCTTTTTAGTTATTCCATGGATATAAAAAGCATGTTTTATTGTCCAGTGAGTATGTCTCATCAATTAGTTAATAAGCCAATATTCATTTCACATTTTTTTTTTGTCTATCATGTTGAAGAAAACTGAGTGCCTCAAGAGACTTTATTAATGAAGGGCATGTTCCTTGTACTAAGAGAGGGTGTTTATTTGTTCAAATTACATAACTGTTTTTAGAAAGATTTCATTCTTAGAAACTTCAAAGTGCAATATTCATATTTCTGTGAATCCTTTCAGCTAGCTAAATTCACCATTCTAGCTGCCACAAAGACAAATGGATATTGGTTTCCAAACCAGTCACCAAGCAGAACATGTGAGAAAATAGCCAATATTTGAGATAGATGGCTTGCCAACTATCTTACAAACTCACCAAATACATACAGATTATAGAAGATTCAATAGAATGACATATGATGTGACCAGGATGGTATCTGCTCTCTTCTCTCCCTCTCTCTCTCCCTCCCTCTCCCTCTAAGTACTGGCGTATCACTTTAATATGATTTTATCAGCAGGTGGACCTCTGCTATTCAAAGTATGATCCCTGTACCAGCAACATCAGCATTACCTAGCAACTTCTTGAAGGTGTAAATCTTCAGTGCCATCCTAGATGTTCTGAATCACAGTTTGCAATTTAACAACATCCCCAAGTTATTCTCATGCATAATAAGGTTTAAGAAGCACTGAACTAGGAGTCCCCACTACAAGTTAAAGATCTGCATAGGTCACAGACACAGCTCAGATTTATTCCCTGGTCTGGGAACTTCCATGTGCCTGACAGGTATGGCAATAAACAAACAAACAAACAAACAGAAAAGCTGAACTGCATTTAGTTGGAATAAGGTAGACATTTTCCCTGTTTCAAAAAAAGGAGAGGTGATGGTGATCCCGCTCAGGTCACATCAAAAGTACAATGTTTATCTGAAAGCAATAATTTAGGCAGTTTCTTAGGAATAATGTAATCAACATAATGAAAAAAATAAAAGAAAATGTAAAGAGTGGTTCTCAACTCTGGCTGCACATCCAGAATTGCCTGGGGAGCTTTTAAAAGTACCAATTCCTGGGCCCACCCTCAGAGATTCTAATTTAACTTTTCTGGTTAGTTTCTTTTGCATCAGAATTTTTAAAAAAATCCTCAGATGATTTCTATGTGCAGCCATAGTTGGGAACCACTGATAAAATATGAGAAATGGTTGAGGGAGCTTGCGTTAATTAGTTTGAGGAGGAAATCTTATGTGGATGATCATAGAGCAGACTGATTTTGTGTAGCTCCAGGACGCAGGGTTGGACTATGGAGAGGCACTTAATAATTGAAGACCAACATAAGAAGAATTTTGGTAATTTGAGCTATATGAAGTAAAAATAGGCATGTTTGAGGGCACATGCTGAGTTCAGGTAGAGACCTGACAACCGAAAGCTGCTCAGGAACACTGCAAAAACTCATGCCTTTGGCACTGGCAATTGGGTCAGTGGGATATGGCATTGTCAGACTTCATTCTAATAGGGTGGTAATAAATATGTTTAATGAGCACTTTCTGTACTGGACACTTTACTTGAATTTTAGCTTTCATGCTGTCTTTTTTTTTTTTTTTTGTCTTTTCTAGGGCCATACCCGCAGCATTTGGAGGTTCCCAGGCTAGGGGTCGAATCGGAGATATAGCCACCGGTCTACGCCAGAGCCACAGCAACGCAGGATCAGAGCTGCATCTGCTACCTACACCACAGCTCACGGCAATGCCGGATCCTTAACCCACTGAGCAAGGCCAGGGATTGAACCGGCAATGGTTCCTAGTCGGATTTGTTAACCACTGAACCACGAGGGGAACTCTTGGCTTTCATTCTGACTACAACTATGAGGACTTGTTGAATCCAAGGCTTAGAGAGCTGAAATCATTACTTGAGACTACAAGTTATTGAGTAGCAGGACAGGGAAAGTTTTGTCAGACCCCCCCCCATCACCAATCCTGTGATCTTAACCTAATACAGATTCTACCATGATCAGTGATACACATTCTTTGACTCTGACATGTCATGCAGCAATCACTATGCTGTTTACTTGAGGATCAAATTTAATGGCCAGGGTGGATTATCTAAGCAAACTTCCATAAATATTAAAGAATATATGTTTTTTTAAATCACTCTTTCAAAACTTAGAAAATAGAATGTGGTTGAAGAATAAGCCTGGATTAAAAGACCTAGAATCTTAATTTAAATAATTAAATAAGAGAACAAGTAATAAAACCAGGTAATTTGCAATACCAACACATTTTGCTACAATTCCTTTTCCTCCTCTGCTGTGATTGAAAGCATATTTGTTTTTACTGTCTCTTTTTTTCAAATTGTAATCTATGTTAGTATGGCAGAACTAATTATGAGTCACCCAAGTGTAACCAAGGAGTGCTGAGGGCTCCTGAAATAGGACAAAGGAAATTCATTAAGAAATAATGTTGAGCTTATGGTTTCAAAAGGTCATTAGAAATGCTTAATCAGAGAACACTGCTGCCTGAACCAATACCCAATCTTATCGTTTATCAGTCCCAGGGTTCTGAGCATGTGATCATCATCCAGCTCCTTAACCTCCAAGCAGAAAGTCGACTTTCTACAATTTCTACAATTTGAGTCTAGGCTTAGTACGCCATCTTTTATCTAGGGGACACCGGCCTTTTCCTCTCTCTCAAGATTTCATACTCAGGGAGTTCCCATTGTGGCTCAGTGGGTTAAGAACCCAACTAGTATCTATGAGGATGTGGGTTCAATCCCTGGCCTAGCTAGTGGGTTAAGGATCCTGTGTTGCCACATACTTTGGTGTGAATCACAGATGTAGGTCAGATCCTGTGTTTCTGTGGCTGTGAGATAGGCCAGCAGCTGCAGCTCCAATTCAGCCCCTATCCTGGGAACTTCCAAATGCTGCACATGCGGCCCTGAAAAAAAAAAAAAAAGATTACATACTCAAGATGCATTGTAAGAACTTGGCAGCCTGGGGACCTTCAGTTTTCAGCTCAGGTATACACATATTCCTTAGGTTTGAACCCAAGTCATTATTTACACTCCATTTTCTCTGTGAAAAGAAACTAGGCTAGCTTTTGGCAACCTTTTACGTAAGAATTTTTTCATAACAGTTGAATATAAAGATCTGTACCAAAAGGGTGAGTATTTCGGTACTCTACTCCAATAACTCCAGGTACTCTTATTCACAGGTATAGCATAGCATGGCATTGACAACCATTATCATAGGGAATTTGCTGAGTATAAGAGGGGATCAGAGGACATTTGTTCCAGCATCATTTTCATAAAAAATAATTTATTCTCAATGGTCCAGTAGCACCCACACTAAGATGCAAAGGCAAGGACAGCAATATACTTTTTCTGTAAAAAGCAGGATAGTAAATGTTTTAGACTTTGTGTGCCACATAGTTTCTGTCTTAGATAGTCAATTCTGGAGCACAAAGCAGCTACAGACAGTGTGTAAGCCATCGGATATGTCTGTCTTCCACTAAGTTTATTTATGGATAATGAATTTTGGATCTGTAAAAATAATTATTACATGACATAAAATATTCTTCTTTTGATTTTTTTTTTGTTTTATTTTCTCCCAACCATTTAAAATGTAAAAACCATTCTCAGCTCACAGGCCATACAAAACTAGTTGGCTAACTGGATTTGTCCCATGATCCAAGTTTGTCTATATCTACTCTACTCTCCTGAATGTTCTTTGTTTGAAAGAAGGGAAGTATAATTCTGAATATAACTCTTAATATTGATTGATTGGCTTGTTTATTGATTTGTTTGTATATATAAGGCTGGTACCCATATTTTCTTCCAAAAGACTTTTGAGTTAAGAATTTGTGGTAAAATTCTCACCTCCCATGATAGTATCCTATTTTAAATTCTTAGCCAAAAAAATGAGTATATTTAATGAGGTAAATGACTTTGGACATAAGGGTCTGAGGTCAAGGCATACCTACCCTTATGACTTTAAAAAATTTCTTTATGTTTCTGGAATTCCTGTCGTGGTGCAGTGGAAACAAATCCAACTAGGAACCATGAGGTTGCAGGTTTGCCCCTGGCCTCGCTCAGTGGGTTAAGGATACGGCGTTGCTGTGAGCTGTGGTGTAGGTTGCAGACACAGCTTGGATCTGGCATTGCTGTGGTTCTGGCGTAGGCTGGCAGCTCCAGCTCTGATTAGACCCCTAGCCTGGGAACCTCCATATACAGCGGGTGTGGCCCTCAAAAGACCAAAAAAAAAATTTCTTTATGTTTCTGACTCTAAGATTCCTCATAGGCAAAATAGGAATAATGATTTAATAAAGTGATATGTGAAAAATATTCTGTGAGTAGATTATGTGTCATTTCAGGAGTGCTGAACAAAATACATTATTTTTAAATGTAGAAATGATATTAGCTTACATTTGCAATAGTAATAATAATAATAATAATAACAGTTTCTCCTACAGGTTAGGCATTGTTTTAAGGGACTTACATGTATTGATCTACTTAATCATCATGACAACCCTATGATATTGGTACTTCTATTATCACCACTTTACCTGTTTGCATACTAGGTACAGGGAGGTTAAGTCATTTTGCCATGATCTCATAGCAAGTAAGTGGCAGAGGTAGGTGTGAACCCCATATAGTTGTTCCTGCATCTGTACTGCTCACTGCTACCTATTCTCTTTCATACCATGGTCTAGTCATGTGCCTCACACTGCAGTGCGCTATGTAGGTGAATGTCCATGGTATCTGATAACATGGACGTCGCAGCTTAGCTGCTAAATGTGTGGGCTCTGGAGTTGGGCCTCATGGGCTCAGTTTTCTTCTCTATTCTGTGACTTTAGCAAGTTACTTATTTCTAAGTTTGCTTTTACAGAGAATGATAATAGATATCTTAATGAGTTTTGTGAAGATCAAATGAAATAATGCATGTGACACGCCAAACAATCCTGGATCACAATATTATATCTGCTCTTTCACTCTCTCCCTCCTTCATTCATTTCTATTTCTCCTTTATCATCATAAAGACAATTTTTGGAACATATTTTTGAATAGTGGAGTTCATTAGAAGTTCCAATAATACTAACATATATTTTCTTTCCCAAAGTGTCCTATATGAAAAAATCTGTCAGTGGGTTATTTCAGTGTCATTCAGTTAAAAAAATGTTAATATGGAGACTGACATAGATTTTGTTTAAATAGATGATTCGCTATTGTGATACATGCCTGAAAACCCAGTGACATTATGCATGATATCTAAAACAGTTTCCTGATTTTGACCTTGACAGAGCACTTGAAAGATGTCTACCTTCAAGTTGAGCACTGAATGTATTAGTAGAAGCTTTCATTGACTTATATTTGATGATGTTATTTGAAAAAAAATCTGTTACATAGTAAGAGTTTTAGCATTTATTTTTTGACCAGACGTCTATGAAAAGACAAGTAATGCAATATGTAGGAAAGCTCAAATGCATTTCTCAACATATTTCTATAGATTTTTCTTTAGAGTGATTAGAATTTGCTACATTTTGGGAAAACATTTCGAGTAAAATATTTGGAAGACCTCCTGGTAGGTAATTAAAGAAGCATTAGTTATAGTAATATTTTGCACACTTTCACTTTAGCCACAGAATGGGAAGTAAACTTAGAAGGATGTGATTTATATCTCTCATTTTATAAATGAATAAACAAACATGGGAAATAACTTGTCTAAGGTCAAACAGGCAGAGAAAGAATAGAGCTAGAATCTAAGAATCTAATCTCTTAATCCCATTTGTTTTCTGCTACCACTGTACCACTTATGTTAATGATTCTACTTCCTTACAAGTCTCAATATTTCAAATAAAAGATCAAACTAAATGTACAGCCAGCAAGCCCTCAATATTTCAAATAAAAGATCAAACTAAATGTATATCCACTGGTTCCACATTCATAGCTGCAGAGGGCTGACTGTATACATCATTAAAATATTATAAAATCCCTGATAAAAACAGATCTGTGGCTTTCATCTTTTTATCATATTTTAAAAAGTCTTTATAAGCAATAAGGAAGGTATCAGCCCTTTTGATGAGCTCTAATTTATCAAAGGAGTTAAACCTTATCTTTTATTTATATTATTCGCTAATTGATAGGAAAGATTGACTATTTCAACTATTAGATTTAGCTTCATAAAACTGACACTTGTAAAGAATGCTAATCAAATATTGATCCCATATTAGCATTTAGCTCTTGGCAACTGGCTCTACATTAGAAAGTTTTAATTCTGTTGATAGGAGATACATTTTTAAAAATCTAAAAACCAGTTTGACCATCTGCCCTCTTTGAGATTAGCTTCTACTAATTGAAAGTGTCCTATCCAGTAGTCATGCTAATGCCAAACTGGATGAGAGAGTAATAAGGAAGGGCTCTCATGTGGTGAGAAACAAATGTATTTTGCCAAGACACTGGGTAGTGAGAACGAAAGGAGGACTTTAGATAGAAAATTGGAGACATTTATAGGTTATTCCTCAAGGGAGTGGTGGAAGTTATTGTCAGGGAAAAACCACAGACTTTGGACAAGATACAAATATTGATCCTTTAGCTGAAACAGTGACTGAACCTGTAGCCTTGCTCGTTACAACAGTCACTCTGAGTGTTGAGATTTTCAGTGCTGTCCCTGGGTGTTGGAATTTTAGATTTTGAAACTGCAAGTGGAAGTATCATCGGAAAATATAGAGGTGAGGTGGATTAAAGGGAACTAAATTGGGAGGCTGAAGTTAAAACAAGAATGCATAATGCTTCTTTGGCAATATTACCCTTGATTTTTGTTTTTATAACTGTGGTTTTTGTGTCTAGGTTTTTTATCTAAGTGGTTTGATTTGTTTATCTCTCTGCCTCTTTATGCACAGCATAAATTAAAGTAGGGTTATTGCCATATTACCAATTAATTTGGTCAAAATGTATAGCTGAGTCAGGCCATCATGTAGGCTTGGAATAAACACTTGAAAGTCCTATCTAGCTTGTTTACTGGTGATACAAGTAACAGTGCAAATGCATTAATATCTTGTAGAGGACACATGCCCATTTTATTGTTGTTGTTGTGTTAGCCAGTTGGAAAAACATGAGAGCATTTCTGATCAGTACACACCCATTCTTTCATTCACATGTCCGTGTTAGAAGGTTATTAAGGCTATAGCTCTGAGTTATATTCTATGGAAGGCCCAAGGTTGAACATGATGAATGGGGCAATAGATGAAATCCAGTACTCTGATATGTTAAATTTGATAAAAAACAAATATGTTATTGTAAGTGAGGTGATTGTTATGTAGGAGGTAGTTCAGGTTCCTGCGAACTGAGTTTACCAGCTTACCGGGTGCTTTTGGAAGGAAATTGATTTCTACCCTACTGCTCCTTTTAGTGAAGACACCTTGATTTTCCACATTTTGCATTCTTGGATGTGTTAAGAGATGTCGACCTTCTTTAATTCCTGATTTCCACTGCCAAACTAGTTTTTATTCCCCTCTTGGGAAAGCTGTTCTCACATGAGGTACATGCCACCTGGCTGGTCTTTAATTTCACTCTGCTCCCCAAACCCTATATATTTTGTAAATTGACTCTTGTCTCAGTCTCCCCTTCTACTCCAACTATCAGCCACCTCAGGTACTTCAAACTTTTATATGGACAGCTACCCAAATTTCTAACCTTTTCTTTTCTAGTGACCTTCATTTCCATTCTCTGCCCTCAATCTGTAGCCAAAAGCCTGGGGGGTGTAATTTCTTAGAAAAGTCTCATCTCTGGAATTTTAAAAATTAGTGGCACATTTTTTCATACTAACCTCTCCATCTTTCAGTTTCCTCAGAACCTTGATAGTAATATTTCTAATCTTTAATCTATTACAACTTCTAGTTTCTAGGCCTTGCCTACCTTCAATTTCTTTCCTAGCCCACCTGAACCTCATGGTACATCACTTTATCCCCTCTATTGCCTGGACACTTGAACCTATTTCTCCTGTAACTGTAGTCTAACTTTTCCCTACAACTCCACCAAATTTTCTCTTTCAGAGACCGCATTTGGTAAACACACCACAATGGTCTAATTTATACTCTCTCCAGTGTCTCTAATAAACATTGCCTATTCCAAAAATATCTCTTCCACAGATTTTTCTGCTTTTGTCTCTCTTCTCTAGTGTTTCTTCTTAGCCTCTCCATGGTATCCTATTTTTCTTGATGTCTAAGACGCTTTCTCTTTTATTTCTACGTACTCCCATGATTGATCTTGCCAAGTGCCACAACTTCAATAGCCAATAAATTACTCACACACACATACATATCTGGCCTCAACATTTCTCTTCATCCAAGATTTCAATTTCCATGATATCCTCTGTAGGTTTATCAGCCCTATCATTCCCCAAAGAGAATCCATCATTTTCCTCATTCTACCCCTAAACATGTTTTCTTCCTGTATTCTCTATCAGCACAAGTCACTACAATCCAATTTTTATCACTCAAGTTAAATATTACTCACAAATACGAGAGTCATTGCAGATCTCTCCTTGTTCTCCCTCTCTCCACACATCTCATCCATCTAAAAAGCCCTGTGGATACTTTGTCTTCATTGTCTCCTGAATTTGTCCACTTTTCTTCAACTCCCACTCAAATTATCATCTCCTGTGAGACGTATTGCCATAGTTTCTTATGTATTCTCCTAATTCAAATCATCACTTCTCCTTTCTTCTATACAATTACTATAAAACTATAAATTATCAGCTATTACAAAAGTAATAAATGATCCTTTCCATCCTTTCTTTAAATCCTGAAACTGCACCATATAATTAATAGGATAAAGTCTAAACATGTATTTTCTTTCTTTTTTTTTGTCATTTTGCCTTTTCTTGAGCCGCTCTCGTGGCATATGGAGGTTCCCAGGCTAGGGGTCTAATCAGAGCTGTAGCTGCCGGCCTACACCAGAGCCACAGCAACACAGGATCCGAGCTGCATCTGCAACCTACACCACAGCTCACGGCAATGCCGGATCTCTAACCCACTGAGCAAGGCCGGGGATTGAACCTGCAAACTCATGGTTCCTAGTCGGATTCGTTAACCACTGAGCCACGGCGGGAACTCCAAAACATGTATTTTCACATATAAGACCATCTCTTTCACACTTTGATTTCTGAACTTATGATATGTTTAGGAACTCCCTCCACTATCGAAGACCATAGATTCAAGTATATTCATAGAAGTGCCGTGCTATCTGTAGTGTTGTACCAAATGCATTCTGGAATCAGACTCTCTGAGATAAAATCCAGTATGTTTGACTCTGGACAGATTGTTTACTTTTCATTTTTTATATAAAAATGGCAATATTAGATGTATCACACTTGGTTGGGCAGATTAAAAGAGGTTTCTTCCTTAAAGCATGTAGAGCCTTACGGCCTCATTTGTAGATGTTCGATTAGTGTAAACATAATAAACAAGGACACATCCTCATGTCTTGACCTAAAATGATCTTTCGTCTTGGATTGTCCTAGCCAAACTCTGGGAAACTCAACTCCAATAAACTTTTTCTATAGGAAGTCTTCAATTATCGCTCCTTGATGGCTTAGATTCTCTTCCTTTTTATTTCCAAATTCATAATCTCTCTCTCTCTCTCTTACACACACACATACACACACACCTATTATTGGTATTTGTCGTACAGTATTATAAATAGTCACTTGGGCCTTCACACATTCTCAACTAGACCATTGCCTTAAAGTGGCAATGGATAAGCAATGGATGAATAATCAATGAGTGGATAAGCAGTGAGGTCCTACTGTATAGCAGAGGGGACTATATCCAGTTTCTTGGGAAAGACTATGGTGGAAGATAATATAAGAAAGGAAAAATATATGTATATATAGCTGGGTTACTTTGCTGTGCAGTGTAAATTGGCACAACATTGTAAATCAGCTATACTCTAAAAATTTTTTAGGGGGCTAAATACATGAATATGATTGCAAAAAATAGAGCAGTTCTATATAATCCAGATTGATCTGTATATATGGGCTACATTAGAATGTAATATAATATACATAACTTATGTTCTTACCTTCATGTCATCATGTACATGATTCTAAATTTTTACACATTCCTTATTTTAAAAAGATGAACCTCAGAAACACCCTGTTTCCATCTGGAATATTTCAGGTTTAATGAAACCTTGAGAAATAAAACCCAAATGATAGTTACAAAGCAGTATGGACTATTAAAAATTAAAGAATAACAGGGGGTTCTGTTGTAATATGGAATTACATTAATGAAGTATTTACATGATTTTATGGTTGACTGATGTTTTTCTTGGGTATTTCTTTCTTGGATAAAAGATAACACTTTCTGAAACCTCTTCTTTTATACCTTGGTGATACTGAGACTTTCTGGGAAGCACAAGAACCAAGATTATTGAAAATGAAATGAGGTAGGGGTAAGGAAACATTTTTAATACTTTTGTGTTCTTGTTTTTACACTGGTTCTTCTGTTAGATAACTTTTGATAAATTATTTCTAGAAGAGCAGATACCAGCTAAAAGGTAGGCTGAGATTTAATGTCCTCTTGTCACTCTATTTTCTTTTGTTTAATTGAGAAGGAAGATGAGAAAACTGGACAGGTTCTCTATTATTTCATATGGTTGATCTGGCAGCTGGAGAATAGCAGTGGTTGACAAAATGTTCAGTTAATTGAAGCCATGTAGTAGATATTGATGATCTTTCTACATTTAATGGAGAAATAAATCTGCTGCTAGAGAGAAAAAAAAATACAAATAGCTCTTTGGCTGATATATGTCCACACTCTCCTCTTCAAGTGAATCAAAAAATAATAATTACTTTCTCAGATGCAATACATTAATGCTTAATTGCACTCTACAGAGCATCTCAAGTGTAAGAAAAATAGCAATATAGCTTGTTCCTTGATTTTTAACTGTTAAATACAATGAAAATTTATCCAGTGGAAAACATTTAATTCTCACAGAAACCTGTTGGTGACAGCAAAGTTACACAAATTCTAGCATGGAAATGTACATTCAAATGAGACTATTCAAGCTTTCACAATATTTGTGTAATAACGGACAATATAAGAGGTATTTATTAAATGAGGCTATTATAAATACATTTAAAACTCTCTGGTTGCTCCTGTTTATAAACTTCCTTGAACCTTTTGAGATTTCAAACATATAATGGTTTGGATAAATAAAAATTGCCCTATTCCCATAAAACGTTCTGTTCCTCTCGAACAAAAAAAAAAAAAAAAAAGGAGGAAGCATTTAGTAGCTCAGAGGTAATGCCATTTATCAAAGAAAAAGTCTTTCTAATGATAATACAATAAGTAGGGCCAAAAAGCCTTAGTATTAGCTGTATTAAAAGCATTATTGTGACATTTTAAAAACTAAAAATTCTCAAAATCATCTTAAATTTAGCCTATTTGGAAATACTTACTGCCTTAAGTTTAACTTCTTTAAAAGTATTTTTTCCTCTTCTTTCCCTTTCAATAGACCAGTTAGGAAAATTTCTGCCATTATACAATTCCAAAACCAAACCCCAGGCCCTCAGTTAAAGGGCTCAGTACAGCTTGTTAATGCAAATTATATGATTGTATTTAAAAGTTAGAGTATCTGAAAATTTTCTCCATTCTGCTCTCAGTCCATTTTGCCTTGTTAAATTTCTCCTGTATCTGGTTTCCCCTCCACTGTCATCTCCAACACTTCTCCCTGTATTTAGAGAATCTTGCCTTAACACCATTTCCTTTCTTATCTCAAGGGTATCTTCAAGTTCATGTCTTCATGCCCAACCCTCTCGCCTCCACTGCTAAAACCTATGTCCTAAAAACAGTTTTCTATGCATTGGGAAGTAGTATGAATCCTGTAGGAAATTATAGTAAGAATTGACAGAAAGATTTTTAACTCGAGGTAACTCTGACTTATGACTAATACTTATGACTAATCTTGAGAAGGATTCTGAGACCATGGCCTGGTTTTATAGGGGTGGGCTTTTATAATTGAATACCAAATTATGCTCTGCATATACACTGTAGTGTGAGTAATACCATGCTCATTGTAAGGTTGGTCTAAGGCCATGGTCCATAAGCATTAGTTTGTATCAGAAGCACCTTAAGTTTTGTGAAAATACAGCTGCTGGTTCAGAGATCATACTTTGACAATCACTGATAAAGTAAACTTTTTTTTTAGTGTGTGTATTTGTATTTATTTACAGTGATATGCAGTATCACTATATGCAGTGATATGCACAATAGCTGTCATATACAAGGGTTTGTATGAATATGATTTGATAATGTTAGGATATGAAAAATTCTAAATGTGGATTGCAAGACATGGGGAGTATTGAGAAAGGGAACAAAATACAAACATAGTGAGTTGGGTATGTCGTAGATTGCTTCCTGGAAGAAATGAGCATCCAGATCAAGAGGGAGGGTAGATGTTTCATGAATGAAAAGTAGTGAATCTAAGGAATAGCATTGTGGCTTATTAAAGTTGAAAGTATGACTGGATTATATTGTTCTAGTTAATGGGAAAACTGCGGAAGGAATTTTAGTGACATAGGTCTAGAGCTATGAATTGGGGTCAAATCATTCTCGGTCTTGTAGGTTATGCTAAGGAACCTAGGTTTCCTAAGGGCATTAAGGAGTCACTGAAATGTTTATTAGGATGAGGAATATCATAGCTGAAATTTCATTTTAGGAAAAGAATGATCTGGACTCAGTACAAAAAAAAAGATTTGAAAGTTGACTTCTCTGGCGAAAATGAGACAAATTATAAGGGATGACTATAATTCAAGAAAGGCAATAAAGTGTCCATGAAGGCTCAAATAATATTTAGTTTTATTATCAATGTTGCCCTAATGCTTCCAGCACAGTCCCTCGCATGGAGTGGGCATTCAAAAGAGTTTTGTTGGATGATTACTGACTGAATTAGAGTAGTAGAAGTGGAGCTGTAGGATACTGGAAGATTTGGATCCAATAATATGTACTGGGTAAAATTAAGTCAATCTGGTGTTTGATTGATTTGAGGGATGGGGAGAGAGAAGATCTCACGGAGAGTGCAGACATGTATTAGATGAGTAGAGGGTGGTGCTGGACACTGACATAGGGAGTATAGACAATAGAGTCCATTTTGGGGCTGTGGGATTTGTTGAAGAGAGAGGTCAAGGGCATTGAAAGTTGTGACCTAGAAGACAGGACAAAATAAACACAGGGGGAAAGTATCACAGAAGCATATAGACAGTGTTTGGTGAAGGAACAAGTGGTCAACATTTTGCATTGGTACTAAGAGGTCAGGTAAGATAAATAATGAAAGTGTCTTGTGGGTTTTGATGACTTTGACAAAAATTCACTTTGTGTAGTTGTGAGATCACTTTGTGGGAGTTGAAGTGACACTGCTGTAAGCATAGAAAATTCTTTCAAAAGATTTGGCTGAGGATAGGCGAAGAAAGAGAAGGCCATAACTGGAGAGTAATGTAGTCAAGAGAACATTTTTTTTTTTAGGCTGCTCCTGTGGCCTATAGAAGTTTCTAGGCTAGGAGTCAAATCAGAACTGCAGGTGCCAGCCTCTACCATAGCCACATAAACACTAGACCTGAGCTGCATCATTGGCCTATGCCACAGCTTGCAGCAATGCAGGATCCTTAACCCACTGCAAGAAGCCAGGGATCAAACCCGCATCCTCACAGACACCATGTTGGGTTTTCAACTCACTGAACCACAACAGGAACTGCAAGAAGTTTTTTTTTTAAATCAAGATGAATTGAATTTGATTGCATTTAAATTTTTTCCAGTTTTATTGAGATGTAATTGACATATGACATTGTATAAGTTTATGATATACAACATGATGATCTGATACATATGTATATTGAGAAATGATTACCACAATAAGGTTAGATAGCACATCCATTACTGCACATAATTAAAATTTGCAAGTGTGTGGTGAGAACATTTAAATTCTATTCTCTTAGCAGCTTTCAATTATATAATGTAGTAACATTAACTATAGTCCCCTTACTATACATTAGATGCCCATAACTTATTTATTTTAGAACTGGAAGTTTATCTCCTTTCAATATTTCCCCATTTTCCAAGACCTAGCAATCATAATTCTCTTTTCTATATCTGTGAGTATTGCTTTATTTGGATTCCATATATGAGATCATCCATGTCTGTCTCTGTATAACTTATTCCATTATAAGCATTATATCCTTCAGGGCCATCCATGTTACTGCAAAAGGCTGGATTTCCTTCTTTTTTTGAAGACTATATATATATATATATATATGATATATATATATCACTTTCTTTATCCATTCATCCAACTTAAGTTGTTTTCATGTTTTGACTATTGTGAATAATCCTGCATTGAACATGGGAGGTACAGATATTTATTAGAGGTAGTGATTTTAGTTCCTTCAGGTGCATGCCCAGAAGTAGGATTTCTGGATCATATGTAATTCTATTTTTAATTTCTTAAGTAGTCTCCATACTTTTTCTCGTAGTGTTTGTACCAGTTTACATTCCCATTAACAGAGCAGTAAGATTCCCTTTTACCCACATCCTTGACAACATTTGTTATATTTTGTTTTTTGGTAATAGTAACATTAACAGTTGTGAAGTGATATTTCATTGTAGTTAGAATTTGCATTTCCCTAATAATTAGTGGGGTTGAGCACCTTTTTATGTACCTGTTGGCAATTTGGATGTCTTTGGAAAAAATGACTATTCAGGTCCTTTATTCATTATAAAATCAAATGATTATTTGTTATGGAGTTGTATGAATTTCTTATACATTTAGATATTAACCTCTTCTTTGATACATGGTTTGTAAATATTTTCTCCCATTCCATAGGCTGTCTCTTTGCTCTGTTGATTCTTTTGTTGTCCAGAGCTTTGTATATCATATTAAAAAAATCATTGCCGAAGTCAATGTCAAGGAGTTTAATCTCTGTTTTCTCCTAGGAATTTTATGGTTTCATGTCTTGCATTTAAATCTTTAATCCATTTCCAATTAATTTTTGTGAGTGGCATAAGATGGGGTCCAAATTCACTGTTTTCTTTGTTCATATCAAAATTTCCCAGCACCATTTATTGAAAAATTCCTTTTCCTAGTTGAGTATTCTTGGTCTCCTTGTCAAATATTAGCTGACTGTATTTATTTTCTGGGCTCTCTTTTCTGTTCTGTTGAACCATGTGTCGGTTTGTATGCATTGTTTTGATTACTATAGCTTTATAGTATACCGTGAAATCAGCTTTGTTCTTTCTCAGGATCGCTTTAGCTATTCAGGATCTTTTGTGGTTTCATATAAATTTTAGGAATGTGTTTTCTGTTTCTGTGAAAAATGCTATTGGAATTTTAATAGGGATTGCACTGAAAATGTAAATGGCTTCTGGGTAGTAAGGACATTTTAACAATATTATTGTTTGCAACCTATAAACATGAAATCTCTTTTCATTTATTTGTGTCATCTTCAATTTCTTTTACCAGTGTTATAGAATTTTCAGTGTACAGACATTTTGCTTCCATGGTTAAATTTATTCCTATGTTTTTTATTGGTTTTGATGCTATTGTTGGGATTGTCTTCTTTCTCTTTCAGATCATTGTTATTAGTGTGTAGAAATGCAGCTGATTTCATAATGTTGATTTTTTTTTATACTGTAAGTTTACTGAATCCAGTTATTAGTTCTAACAGTTTTTTGATGGAGTCTTTAGGGTCTTTTGTATATAAAGTCCATGTCATCTGCAAACAGACAGTTTTACTTCTTCTTTCCAATCTGGTTGCCTTTTGTTTTTCTTGCCTGATTGCTATGGCTAGGACTTCCAGTACTATGTTGAATATAAGTAGTGAGAGTGGGTCCCTTGTCTTGTTTCTGGTCTTGATATGAAAGCTTTAAGCTTTTTGTCGCCATTGAATATGATATTAAACTCGGGCTTATCATATATGGTCTTTATTATGTTGAGGTATGTTCCTTCTAAACACAAATTGTTGAGAACTTTTTATCATGAAAAGATGTTGATTTGAGTAAATGCTTTTTCTGCATCTATTAAAGGATCATATGATTTTTATCTTTCATCCAGTCAATGTGGTGTATTACATTAATTGGTTTTTGTATGTTGAAACACCCTTTCATCCCAGGAATAAATCCCACTTGATCCCACTTTTAATGTGTTGTTGAAATTAGTTTTGTGGAATTATTTTCAGATTTCTTACATCTATATTCATAAGGAATATTGGCCTGTAGTTTTCTTACAGTGTCCTTGTCTGTCTTGGAACCAGGGTAATGTTGGACTCATAAAATGGACTTGGGAGTGTTCCTTCTTCCTCAATTTTGGAAGCATTTGAGAATGTTTGGAACTAATTCTTGTTTAAATGTTTGGTAGAGTTCATCAGTGAAACCATTTGTTCTGGGCTTTTCTTTGTTCAGAGGTTTTTTGATTACTGCTTCAGTCTCTTTACTGGTTATTGGTCTTTCAGGGTTTCTGTTTCTTCATGATTCAGTCTTGGTAGGTTGTATGTTTCTAGGAAATTATCACTTTTTTATAGATTATCCAGTTTGTTGGCATGTAATTGATCATAGTGATCTCTTATAATCCTTTGTATTTCTGTAATGTTGGTTGCAATGTCTTCTCTTTCTCTAACGTCATTTATTTGAGTCTTCACTCTTATTTCTTGGTTAGTCTAGCTAAAGATGTGTCAATTTTGTTTTTCTTTTTTTAAAAAAAACAACTTTTAGTTGTATTGGTATTTTCCATTATCTGTCTAAGTATCTATTTCATTTATTTCTTTTCTAATCTTTAGCATTTCCTTCCCTTTGCTAGCTTTGGGCTTAGTTTATTCTTTCTTTTCTAGTTGCTTCAGTGTAAGTTAGGTTTTTCGTTGTTGTTGTTGTTAAGATCTGTCTTTTCTAACATAGGCATTTTTTTCACTATGAACTTTTCTGTTAGAAAAGCTTTGGTAGGTAGCCTTGAACTGGTGTCTTGTATTTGAATGAGTAAATACCTTTTCCAATCTTCACAGATGGTTTCAGCAGGTAAAGACCTCCTATCTTTTTCCTGGCCTGATATGATTTCCTCCAGAATTGCAATGATGCTGGACTGGATCCAGTTATGAGGCTGATGCTGGGTCTGCTGTAGGGTCTGCAACTGGCAGACTGTTATCAGAGTTTTGGGCAAGCATGTCTTCATTCTGGTCCCTGAATAGATGGGACTGCCTCTAGTACCTTGTTCATAAGGCAGGGATGGGACAATCAATCCACTTTAGGGTTCACAGATTGTTCTTCAAATGGCAGGCCTATTACAAGGGAGGTGAATATGGCTCCCACCAGGTCCCTGGGAGGGCTGCTGCCTTGTCACTGGATGGGTACCTGGGTGAGCATGAATTTCAATGGACCATGGTTGAGAGGGGCTGGACCTGAGCTCCAGGGCTGTTTCACATTCCACAGCCACATTTGAGGTCTTTAGAGGTTCTTGAGGCAGTAATGAGTGTGTCTCCCACCAGAGATCTTATCAGGCTAGACTGATCCCTGACCATGAGTGGAGGGATTGGAACTGTGTATAGCTGGTCTCTGTGCTGGCAAGACTGCTTATACACTGTGGCTGTGAGGGCCTGGAACTCAGTATAGGGCCTCTGGGGATGCAGATAGATGTCCTCCTTGAGGCTTCTTATGCCAGTAAAACCATTTGCAGACTAGTTATACAGGCTGGAGCCTAGTTATAGGGCACTTTCAGAATCTGCAGTCTGACCAAGTCTGGTAGGCTTACCTTGAGGGACTTCTGGACAGTGGTAGAGAGAGCCTGGAGCCAGTTCACAAGTCCATTTAGGGTCTACAGCCAGGACCAAGTTCTGTCTGTTTATTACCTGATGCATGAGTGGGTGTGACTCCTTCCAGATCCCTTGGTCATGGTATTGGTAATAGACCCAAAGCTCTATGAAGCCAAGCCAAGTTCTCAAGGATATAGAGTTGTTTGCACTTCTGTAACTGGGATGGTAGTCAGAAAGTCAAACACCTGGATGTGAGCTAAAAATGGCTCTTCCGAGTCTTGGACTGCACTAGAGTTTTACAACCTCTGCCTAGATTCCAAATCTCACTGGCAGGCACTTGTATATTTGGATGGATGTCAAACTATTGTTTTTGGGGATGGGGGGAGGGGGGCACATGATTAATATCTTATTTGGCCATTCTGGTGATGTCACTCAATCACGTTAAAAATTAATGAGAGCAGCTACTAGAGAGGCAGTGTTTGGCAATTAAAAAAGAGATATAGGCTTATGCATAGAATTATAGCAAACATTGACATAGTTCTCTCTTTTTATTGTTTTGGTAGAGAAAGATCAGAGTTTGTAGAATATATTTGAAATGAACAAGAAAGTTGGTAATCACTTCTTTGGAGAATGAATAAGAGAGCTGACTAAGGAAACACAGAAATGTTGGGGTAGGGAGAGTGTTTGAAGACCAGTCATCTGTAATGTTTTCAATATGGTCCACTTTTCCTCCTGAACCAAGGTCATATTCTGCGACCATGAAGACAATTTGACATAAACATTGGAAATATCACAGTGAAAATGAGTTGAGAATATTATAAGGGAGAGTACAAATGATTAATGTGAAGTCTCAGTAAATAGGGAAGGAAGAGAAAAGTCTTGGATGGAGCTGACAGAGAAGTAGTGTAGGGATTAAAGGTACAATTGCTCCCAGTGGGGTCAGAACAAGTGTTTTGTGCATGATTACCATAGTTGGAAGGAGAAAATACAAAGGATACATGAATGTGGAGAGTGCGGACTCTTGAATTTATGGATTTACAGTTAAAGCATATTTTGGTGAAAGATAAAACTTCAGTTTTTATGCACCTAAATCAACTGAACTCTAAACTCCATAAGACAAGAGATAGTATTATAGTCCATATTCCATATATATCTTGAGTCACTTTTCTTGTTTATCTCTGCTAAAGCATTAAGTTCAGTAGTTTTTTTTTTTTCTCTTTCAGATCCTGTTTTACTCAGCATTGAGAGAATCTAAAAATTTGTGAGCTATTCTTCACTCTTTGGGGGATCATAACCAAATTATGAGTAGTTATGAAAGGGAGATTGACTAGCCCTGATGATTTTGTCTGCTAGGACAACTTCTATATAAGATATAGTACAATGATTTGTGCACACAAAAGAGTCTGTGTGATAGCAAATATTTGTACATTGCATAATACTTCCTTAGGCATTTTCTCATATATTATCAGAATTGATTTTCATAGAAAACTCTGTAGAGGCATGTAAAATATTATTGCTATTTGGCAGATAAGGAAAATGAAATATATACTTTTCAAGGATCTTATCTACAGTCTCATATTTAAATAATGGCTTAGTAAGGCAAACAAACCAGACCTCCTAGATTATTGTGCAAAACTCTGCCCACAAATTTGCCTTTTAATATTGTAAAATAAGCGTCTGTTTTTGCTAGTTCCGTAGGAAAATCGTATTTAGTTATTCATGTTTTTGCTTTTGAACTGATTGAAAATTAATTTAAAATTAATATGCTCTCCCTCTAAAATTGACTATACAAGATGCTTTTGGGAAAAAAACCCACTATAATTAAATCTTAGTGCCTGGATTTCTTCTTCTCTGCAGCATTAATAGAAGAATTTATCAATATTGTCATTCCTTCATCACAAATGCCATGTGAAAGCAATGAAAAATGGATCAAGAATTTACTATTGTTGTCTTTCCCTTCAAAAAGGAAAGGGATTTTCCACTCATCTGATGTGAAGAGGGGGAGAGGAGGATAAATGCACAGAAAAACCTGTGACAAAACTCCAGAAATAAGCTAGACTGTTTCACTAGCACTTGCATTACTAGCAAATCTAACCCATCATCCCGTATGCAATTATGTTGAACCTCATCTTACTCTCTTGTGATGAGACAAGGTACTATACAATAGATACCACACCATATCACACTTGTTGAGTTGGGAACTGTTGATATAAACATTTACTGTCAGTTTGGATTTCAAGGTGTTTAACAATTGTAAAGCATTTGTAAACAGTTTGCAGGGTAAGTGTCCAGTTTATCAGTTCAGTGTGTCTCTGATGATAACACAAACTGGGTTACCTATGTGAGACAGATACAGACTTGTGGCAGCCACTCAGATATTAAGGAGCCAGAGACTATTTGAAGTGCTTGGATAAATATCAAGAAAACTTATATTTCTTAATTACATGCATATTTGTATATCTATAATCTGAACTGTTTTAGGCTCATAAATTTAATACATAGTTGTAATATTAACATATTTATTCCAATATACTCATTAGGAGGTAAAAGTGGGAATTACCAGAGGAAAATAAAAAGCTTACAGTTGGGGGTCACTGATCTACAGATAATCTTCTTGGCTCTGAAGGGATAACAAGTGGAATGAGTTGTCAGAATATGATTTCTTATTCATTCAACAACCAAAATATCTATTGAACACTTACCGTATCTCAAGACACTGCAGTATATAGTGGTGAACAAAACAAATGAGATCCTTCTGTTGATGGAAGTTAATGCCAATCTGTAGCCCTTGGAACTTTTAAAATTACCTGAATGCTAAGTCTTTGAAAACAGATTACAAGCACCCTATTATTGGCAAATTTCACTTTCTGGAAAACACCTTTTATTTCACATGGTAAGAGCTAAATTGATCATTTTTTCCCCCTAACATTCTCAGTAATGATCCAGGAAATCAGTCCAAAACCAGAAAATGCAAATTTGAGGTAGTAACCATAATATTAGAGAGTAACCATATTATCAGATAGTTTACAAAAATGCGGTATTTTGGAATTTCACAGAGACTACGCTTTCACTGGTTAGGAAAAGCCACACAAAACCTACATTTTGTTTTAATGACATGCCCTTCAACTTAACAGTCCTGGTATTTTTGTACATGCTTATTCCTCTGCCTGGTGAGCTAAGTCTCAACAAAGAGGTCCCCATCCTTTAAGTGTACAATGAATACAGTGATTTCTTTCAAAGATACAGAATGGAAAGAGGCACAATGAGTAATTTTGTAGTGAAGAAACCTGACAAATACCACCTCAGTTGAATGGTCAAGTCCTTGAAATGATGCAATGAGAATGGCACTTTATCTTTGTAGTCTGTCTCTCAAAACCCATATTCCTGTCTAACCGTGAATAGAATATCAGGCAAAACCAAATTGAAGGAATGTTGTACAAAACACATGAACAGTAGTTATTAAAATGTTAAGGTCATTAAAAACAAGGAAAGTCTCTAAAGAGACATGATGGCTAAATGTAATATGGCACCCTAGACAGGATTCTGGGTCTGAAAAAAGCCATTAAGTAAAAAAAAATCAAAAACCTGGATATCTGAATAAAGTATGACTTGAGACATTAATAATGGTTCATTAGTTTTAAGAAATGTATCATAGTAATGCAAGAGGGTAGCAATAAGTGAAACAGAGTGAGGAAACATGGAACTCTAATATCTTTGCAACTTTCCCGTAAAATGAAACTATTCTAAAACATTTATTAAATCTTAAAATTAGGATTTCCCTTTATGGCTCAGTGGTTACAAACCCAGCTAGTATCCATGAGGACAGGAGTTCAATCTCTGGCCTCTGCTCAGTGGGTTAAGCATCCGGTGTTGCTGTGAGCTGCAGTGTAGGTCACAGACATGGCTCAGATTTGGCATTGATATGGCTGTGGCATAGGCTGGCAGCTGCAGCTCCAGTTCCACATCTAGCCTGGGAACTTCCATATGCCATGGCTGCAGCCCTAAAATAAAAGCAACAACAAAAAACCTTAAAAATAAAAACATTTCAAACAAATCAACCGAAGTTTGTAGATTTTTTTTTAGATCCAGGTTCATATATATATATACACACACACACACTCATGTATATATATATATGTGTATTTATTATATATATGCATAAATATAAAATATGAAATGATTAAATTCACAGGTATATATGCACATAAATGCATTATTTTGACAAAAATACATAAATAATGATTCCTCAATTTAGTACTCAAGATTTTTTTTTATTGTGCATGCACACACACATATACATATATACCATACAGTAAAAATACATACACATACAGGAGTTCCTGTTGTGGCTCAGCAGTTGATGAACCTGACTAATATCTATGCAGATGTGGGCTCGATCCCTGGCTTTGCTCAGTGGGTTATGGCATTACTATAAGCTGTGGTGTAGATCACAGATGCAGTTTGGATCTTGTGTTGTTGTGGCTGTGGTGTAGGCTGGCAGCTACAGCTCTGATTTGACCACTAGCCTGGGAACCTACATATGTCATGGGTGTGGCCCTGAAAAGACAAAATATTTATATATACACACACACATATGTAAATGATATTAATAGATGTCTATATATGTACACAAATATACATGCATATAAACTATATTTCTACATAAAAATATATTCATAAAAATAATTATAGGAGTTCCAGTCATGGCGCAGAGGTTAATGAATCCAACTAGGAACCATTAGGTTGCGGGTTCAATCCCCACCCTTGCTCAGTGGGTTAATGATCCAGCGTTGCCGTGAGCTGTGGTGTAGGTCGCAGACGCAGCTTGGATCCCGCATTGCTGTGGCTGTGGCGTACGCTGATGGCTACAGCTCGGATTCGCCCCTAGCCTGGGAACCTCCATATGCTGTGAGAGCGGCCCAAGAAAATGGCAAAAAGACAAATATATATATATATATATACACACATAAAAATGTGTACATATAGATATACATTTATCTCTTAAATAATTAGGGAAATTTGAACACTTGCGGAATTATCAGTTATTGTCCTTATTTCCATGTTGATGATCAAGATACTGGTTATCTATAGGTGGGAGGAAAAGCATTACAATCAAAGGGCATCTATTTATTTATGCATAAATGAAGTATTATGAAATATTTTATTTCATGATTTAGGTGATATTGAATGGCTGTTTACCTTACAACAATTGATTAAGCTAAAAATTTGTATGTTTTACACTTTCTTATATGTGTGTTTTATTTTGCAATCATAATATAGAAGAAAAATGAGAATGACAAAAGAGAAATTAGATACCAACAGTTTAAGGAGGTTTTCTATAAAGGAAAGTAGAGAAATGGGATGATACCTGAAGGAGTAAATGGTGCCCAGGTTACAGTGACCACATGGGACAGCAAATCTTTATCAGAGTAGCAGGCCTATTTTAATCTTACTCACAAGGACAGTTGTGAATTCATGAAATACCAGGGAATTAAAGTTTCTTCAAAGAAGGAAAATTATGAATTTCTTAATAATGAACGGATTATTCACAAAGGCATTGATAATATGAACTAACTCCTACAAAGAGCCAAAGAGCATTGCCCATACACTGACCGTCATATATGTTTAATTATACTTGAGCGGCTGCGTGTTTTTGGTTAGGGTAGAAACAGAGCGAAGCTTGATAAGATAGAGAATTTTGCAACCTAGTAATGTTGAGTTGTTTAAGAAATCAGTGTGTCTCCTGAAAATAACACAGGGACAGGTAAAGGGTGAAAATATTACCTAAGGTAACCGTAGCGGAGGAACACAGTAATTCCTTCTCTTCACATCGCTAATATTATCTTTTTATCTAAGATCTTCAAGCAAACATAAGTGAAACAGAAGGAGATTTCAAAAGAATTTCCTCCTTTTAACCTCTTGGCTCTCTAACAAGCTGACTAGTAAAATCTAAGCATTAAAAAAAAAGTCCAATGGGGATGAATTGATCCACTCCTGACTGAGACTAAAGTCACTTTCACCACTTCAGCAGATTAAGTGACTGTTTATTGAATTTGGGGTCACTTCACAGAAGCTTTTTGACCTCAGGTCTTCTCCATCAGCCTCTCTGGAGGGCAGACAGAAACATGGAGCATGCCAGCATGGAATGTGTGAAAATGGGTGAGATTTTGGGTGAGGTAAGGGCTTATTTTACCTGATTGTACCTGCTTGGGTAAACCAGGGGTGAAATTTTTTAAAATATAGGTTTTAGAATTAGACACCTGGGAATTTGGGGTTAACAGATGCAAACTATTGGCTTTGGAATGGATAAGCAATGAGATGCTGCTGTATAGCACTGGGAACTGTATCTAGTTCTTTATGATGGAGCATGATAATGTGAGAAAAAAGAAGGTATATGTGTATGTGTGACTGGGTCACCTTGCTTTACAGTAGAAAATTGAGAGAACACTAAACCAGCTATAATGGAAAAAAAATAAAAATCTTTAAATTAAAAAAAAAAAAGAATTAGACAGCTGTTTTTAAATCCAAGTCATTCCTTTCCAGCAAGGATAATATGGAGCAGTGATATAATTTGTCTAAATCTGTTTCCTCATCTACTAAATCTGAATCTTCCTCAGCCTGAATGGTTAGCAGGATCCCATGAAATGCTATATATGAATCTTCTAACTCAGTGCCTGGCCCAATAGTAATGTTAATTTCCATTTTCTTGAGGGTTTTGCGGCCTTATTTCCTTAATACAAAATATGTGTTACTTGTATTCCTGTGCTAAACAGTGTCTATTTCAGTAATAAGCATGGCTCTTTCTCTCTGTAATTAATGTCCTGACATGTTTTCAACATTCAATCTAAATGTCTAGCTTCTCACCTTACCCTGAAAAGACTAGAATTAAGTCCAACTTCTTCCATCTGCCACTGGTTCTCTGTGCTAGCATATGTATTGCTATCTGTGGTCTAAGAGCTAGGCTAACAAATCCAAATACGGCCCCATGATTGTCTCAGCACTATCTCTAATTACCTCTATGCTCAAAAGGAAATTGTTTTTCCTTAAGCCTTCCTGTATTATTTTATTGGCAATTATTCCCCATTATGCAGTGGGCTCGATCAGCTTCCTGGGACTCAAACCAATAATTATTGTCATGGATCAATACATTAGAAAATTTCCTTACAAGGAGCAAACAGCTGCTTACAATGGCATTATCTCCAGCCTCAGTTTAGTGTGGCTGGGATATTCTCCCACATACAATGCAATGTGAGAATATGTATCATTGATGTGGCCACTTTTCTAAGTCCAAAACCAAAACACTATTGAAGGCATTTATTGTAGTCTATTAATGCCGATACATCTTCATATGCAAAATGAAACTACACATCCCCAAGTGATTAGCATGTACTTCCCTTCTTCCCATTTCTATTGAGCTGGAAATGGAAACCATTCCCATAATAATCAGTTGCATAAAAGCACAGCACATTCCATAGCTACAAATCAAAGTTACCACCCTCTTCTTCCTATGTCATTTGACATAGACAAATGTAAGTAGGGGATGTTTTGCCAATTCTTTTTAATTTTAATTACCCTTCTTTGGGATGGACTCTATTATTAGCTCCTCTTCCCATTTAAACTCTCTTGGGATGGGTCACTTGCGAAGAAAATTACTCCATTCCTGCTAGAAGTAAATAGTTTCAATTTTACCTTTTAATCTTCACTTTAACTTTCATCTTGAATTTCCCATTTTCAAGTATCTGACTAAATTGATTTGATGCTTAATGCTTGCCAAATAAATAATGAGGCTCTGAATGAGTCCATATGTAATAAGGCAAGGATTTCATTACTCCTAACATCACTATAATCAGGCAATGATTAAATTATTTCTAACATTCTTAATACCAATGTGAAAATATGCTAAAGACCCAGAACAGTTTAAGCCTTCCCGCCATGTTTTGTATCGAGCATTTCTATTTCTAGCAGTTTATCACAATGTTGCAGGAATTGGCCTGTAAGGGTTTATGCTAATGATAACAGAAAGAACTCATCCACAGGTGTCCACCTTTATCTCTACTACATCTTTGAAAGCATTTACAAGTTCCTTGGTAATAACCCTAAGGAGCACCAGCAAGAATGCTGATTAGCATTTACTAGGGGAAAAAAAAAGACTTAAATAATCAAACAGTTTGCAAATTATAGAAACCTAGACAGATGTTCAACTCATGGTTATTTTATGGAGGGATGATGGGGCAGCTCAGAGCTGAAGAGTGTCTGCCTGTTCTTCTTCCTTTGGGGCAGAGAGAGAGAGAGAGACTCAGGCATGTCTTCTGATCAAGGGCATTCAGATCAGTTTGCAAAAATCATATTATACCCATTGCATCCAAGGGAGGTGCTTAACTCAGATCTTTGAGTTATGTTTATAGTACATTTAGAGTCTGACAGTAGCACCACCCAAGAAATGATTTGCAGCTTTAATGCATGCCTGCAGGATGGTGATACTGATGAGAAATCTGTATTAGAGCACTGTGAATCATCATTAAAAGGCATTTAAAATTGGCTTGTAAAATATGGCTTTTGCTGTACTCTGTGCACTCTCCTGGAAAGATGAAGTAGTGTATTAAAATGATGATATGGATGTTAATAAATATTAAGTCATGGCTATTCTATCAGATATGAATGTTGCTAAAAAAAAACCCCTGCTATTTACGCTCAAAGTTAGAGGTTCTGTTTTTATTACAGAATCTATAGGAGGCATTTTACAAAGGTCTGGATCCAGAACATAACCTTTCTGGCCAGTAAGCTAGCCATTGGTCCAGAACTTTAGTTTAAAAGGACAAAATGTCCTGTTATTGTTTCCATTCCTTGTAAATTCCATTGTGGATTTACTATAGGCTAGGAGATTATTGAATCCAGAAATCAAGAAATTTAAAGCTGTCCGAATCCATAACATGAGGACTTTTTGAACTGCAACAATCCTGGGTTTGGTGGAATTGAGTTGGGGGAAGTGGTACAAGCCTGGTGTTACTCTAGGGGATAGATCCAGTGCATTGAGATATACCTAATTCTTATTACAGTCATTGTACATCAAGGTAATTTATATTTAGTGATCAACCTAGCATTTAGTATGTAGTGTTTATCTTATTAGAATTACCAATTTAATTATATATGAAAACATTCAAATTAGCAAACACATGAAGGAAAACTGCTTGTGCATGGAAGAAGATAAGCCTACATTATGCTTAATGTATTTATCCATTAATACTATCATTATGTAATTTAAGACATTTAGGTTCTACCAAAGGATCTTGCTAATGTTAGTTAAAACACCTGTGGTTTTCAGAGCAGTTTCTGAACTTAATTCAGTTTTCTTTCTATGGTTTACAGTATCCAGTTCTCATTCACAATTGTTTCAACATTTTCAACTTACTCCAGAATATCTATTTTGGAAATTACATTCAGCCAGAATATGTTGCTGATTGTCATTAAAGCATTTATTTATTTTTCTGGAATAAATGAATTTTCTAATGTATATGATAGTTTTAAAGGATGCTAGATGTCAACTCCTGACTGTAATTTGGCTTCAATCACAGATGAGTAAATCCATAGGGATTTGGAGACTGGCCATGTAAAACTTCAGGTAACATTTCCAATTGTGCTCCCTTCAAATTATTGTTTAGAGATTTTTTTCTCCCCTTTACAGAGTGTATCCATTCATTTTGTCTATCAATTGATCACCCTAGCTTTTACTGAACAAGACATTAAAGAAGCACTCAAAGAACTTCACCAGGTCTAAGACCTTAAAGTTCTGCCAGAGATATTTGTATCCATTTTATACTGTCACATATATATATATATATACTTGTATGTATATATGTCAATATAAAATGCCATATATATGTATCTCCTCTTTATCTACATCTATTAATTTGTTAAGTCTAGTGTTCTGGATGTTTATAGGGATATTCTATTTTTTGTAGCTTCATGCTATAAGTAACTAGGATAAGAACTATATTTCCTTAACTCTCCTGTGTAATTGAAGCTATCTCTACATACGCTATACCATATACAGAGTTCCTTGGCTCAAAAAAGAGCATCATGTTTTCTGAAGAACAGAAACATCTTCTGGGGAATTGTTAAAAATATGATCTCCTATGACGTTAGCCTCAACCACTATGTATAATTATCTTTAAAACAACCATGAAAAGAACTTTCTTTGTACACATTCCAAAGCCTGGTAGACAGCAGTTATGATGATAAATAAAAGTATAGACCAAGTAAATTACTAATACTTGGGAGTTCCCATCATGGCGCAGTGGAAATGAATCTGATTAGGAACCATGAGGTTGCAGGTTTGATCCCTGGCCTCGCTCAGTGGATTAAGGATCCAGTATAGCCGTGAGCTTTGGTGTAGGTCGCAGATGCTGCTCAGATCTGGTGTTGCTGTGGCTGTGGTGTAGGCCAGCAGCTACAGCTCCGATTCGACCCCTTGCCTGGGAACCTCCATATGCCGCCGGTGCAGCCCTAAAAAGACAAAAACAAAAACAAATTACTAATACTTATCTTCTTTATAGAATTGTGTATCATTTCCCCTATTTGAAATTTGTTGAGTTTATAAGCACAACAATAGAACAAATATGATAAAATATATCTCAAGAATACTATACCCCAAATGGAAAAGAAAACCACAAGTGGAATAATGGATAAAGTACAGGTACATTTTTAATATCAAGAGGGAAGTGAACTAGAAATCCTGCCCACTGCCAATATACTAGAGTCAGTGAATTATAGTTAAGACTTCTGGAGGCCACAATTGCCCACAAAGTATACCTAGGAGAACAGGAGGGTTAAATCCACTGAGAAAGCAAGGATGTATCAGAATATAAAAATTTGAGTTGGATAGGAAGTCATCTCTCCTTCTGAAATTTCTTCAGACCCTTGTCAACCTTCTCTGGCTAAATAGTTACAAGGTCCAAATCATATGATTGGTACATCCTATAGCACACAAATGGGAAAGGGCAGCTATTTTTAGACTACCATCTGCCAATTATTTTTGCTGAAATCACCTCAATCGAGTGACAGAAGTACATCTTGGCTCCAGATATTTTAGACGTAATACAATTGAAGTAGAAATTTTAAGAAGAAAAAAAAAGTTCAAAATTACAGAAAGTAGATTAGAAGGCATCAGGGGCTGGGAGGTGGGAGAAATTGGGGGAATTATTGCTTAACGGTTATTGAGTTTCTGTTTGGGGTAATGAAAAGTTTGCGAAAAAGATAGCGGTGATAGGTACACAACGTTGTGAATGCAATTAGTGTCAGTGAATTATATACTTGAAAATGGTTAAAATGTTATATTACTAGAATATTTAAAAATGAATAATATAATATATCCCCACTTATACCCTCATTGACTTCTATACTTTAAATGGAATTTTAGGACATGTGAATTATATTTCAACAAAGCTGTTAAAAAACAGCTATGTATTAGTTTCCTGGGGCTGTTGTAACCTGGGTGGCTTCAAAAAACAGAAATGTATTGTCTGACAGTTCTGGAGATCAGAAGTCTGAAATTAAAATATCAACAAGACTGTGTTTCCTCTAACATGCTTTAGAGGGAAATCCTTCCTTGGCTTTTCTTAGTGTCTGGGGGAACTTGACATTCCTTGGCTTGTAGCTGCATTACTCCCATCTCTGCCTCCATCTTTATGTTGTCTTCTCCTCTTTTGTCTTTTATAAAGACATTTTATTTGATTTAGGGACTAAATTATATCAACGAATACTCTTTTTTCCAAATATTGTCCTAGTATCCAGAGCATGGATATGTTTTGGGGGTTCATCTTTCAACCTACTATAAGCTCTTACCTTCAATGGGCATTTACTTGCTAAGCATTTCTCCTTCAACTATTTAATCCTCAAAACAACTCTAAATAAAATAGGTGCTGTTATTATCCACACTTACCTACACTTAATAGATACTACTATTATCTATGCTTAACAGTCTCACTCCCTGAGACTTGGAGGGGCTCAATAATTTGCTCAAGTCACACTGATAAGAACAAGAGTTGAGATGAAAATAGGAGTTTGCCCTCACAGCATGGTCATTTCACTCTTCTTTGACAAAGGGGAGTACATTGTGGTGGCAGTGTGGGGGGATACCAGTTTCTGTATGGTTATTTTCCCCCTACTTTTCATCTCTCTGTAAGTTTCTATAATTATTGTAGCAAACAGAAAGGCCCTTTTTTCATCTGCTGAGAAAAGTTCTTTCATATGCTATAAATTCTGGGTTTTTTTCTGAGAGATAATTGTTTAGATTTGGATTTGTTCAACTTTGATCTTAACCTTTCCCTGGAAAACTCTGTAACAAAAGATCATGAATGTCATAAATTGAGATGTAGAGACCTATAAACAGTGTTAATTATACTATTTGAGGGGGCAGGTTTGTATTAGAAAACTCTCAACCAAGTGCAAACTTCTCACTTCTAATCTCTACTTTAAATGACATAGTAGCTCTGTCTCTCCAAAAAAGAAATTCAAAATCAAATATATCTAAGTGAACACTGTGGAAAAGAAATAACTGGAGTTGAGTACTATTTTCTTTTCCTAAATCACTTTTTATTAAGACAGCTTTTGAAAGCCATTTTTTGCTAAAATTTACTGCAGTGGAGAAACACGATACAATAATTACTGTATATAGAAGTCATCTTCAATCCTGAGGATAATACAGGATATTCAGGGCTTGGGACCATCACAATTTGGTTACTCCAAAGTGTCTTGTCACAAAAGATTAATGATAGCTCCACTTATCAATAAAGCACTTAGGAGCTCACTTTCCACCATGCTAATATCCAAAGGAGCAGTCCTTCTTACTGTGGTTTTGTGTTTCCTCTGCAAGTTTCATTTCCTTGCCTTTTCACTGTTACTTTCTGGACTGTCTGAGTTAATTTTCATTGCTTCCTTTGGACTTTTCCAGTTTAAATCTCAATTTAATGATCTGTCTTGCATCACCATCCACTGGAACATTATTTAGTAACCAACATTTTTCCTGTTAGTTCATGGGCACAGAACTAGTGACAAAATAACCTTCTTCTCTTACAGAATATAAAACGTTTGCTAGACAGAATTGTTCAGTTACCTGATTTTAAAATCTTTTCTTGAATATTTCCCATGTACAAATTTCTTCAAGCTTCGAAGACCATTACTTATGAAGAAAACAAAGAAAATAGCAACAGCAAAAAATGGGTGAGAAACAATTGTATTTCAGAGTAAGGATAGGTAACTAGTTTAATGATTAAGGCATTAAAATTGTGCTGTGACAAAGCTACATGTGTAATCTAGAGGATTTGAAATTTCCCTCGATAATCTATATGTTACTGATAAGATAATTCCGGCTTCTTAGATTTTGAAAGGCCGTTGGAAAATAAAGCATCTTTTCTCATGTTTTACAGGGAAAACTGTTTGCAGCAAAAGTTCTGATATTAGGCTTACTAACATTGGTTGAATGCATTTATCTGAATTAATGAGGAAGAGAACTAGTAGTAAGAATACCTAGTATTTATTGTTAGAATATGCTGGAACTTCTGCTAATTTTTTTATGTATATTGTTTCATCTTATCCTCCAAAATAAGCACTGTTAATATTCCTTCTTCTATGGGTGAAAAAAAGTGCAAAGGAGTTAAGTTACTTGCCTTATGTAACATAGTCGGTAGGTCATAGAGAAGTAAGGAGCCTTGTTCTGATTCCCCAGCTTGGCTGTCGAATCCTTTACAGTGGCCCTTGCCTGGTAGCTTACTCTTCTCCAGATTGTGAACACATTATTCAGATGGCTCCCATTAATAGGCTGCTGACCATGGGTTACATACACCTCTGTGTGGACCAAGATTTCTTCTGTCCCTTGGTCTTTGAATGTCTCCTTTATCTCTTTCAAAATGGACACCCTTAAACATTGTGGGCAGCCGTTCTGTGACACTGTCACATTTGCTAACAGGATAACACAGATGAGTGTTTACAATTCCATGGCTGGCAATCCAGCTTCCATGAGAGAAAATCCAGTGTTTCTGCATACCCTTTTCTCCCTCAGGCCTCAATGCAATGGTCCTTCCTTGGGTTAATCTCCAATCACGCACCCTCAGCTGCTAAGAACAAAAAGAACTTTTTCCTGGGTAAGAATGGTGACAGTGGGTCTGTTGCCAGTGAAAAATGAATATTTCATGATTAAAGAATCCTGGATCTCAGTAAGATCCTTCATGTAGAACCCCAAAGAGAATTTTGCCTCAAGTCAACTCTTTCCTCTCTAAGTGTCTAAGTTCCAAGATTTTGGGCTTTGGTATATGAGACTCTCTCCCAAGTTTTGTTGTTTGATAGGATGAGAAAAATCGGAAAGATTTTGCTATGTCCTAATGCTTGGGTTTGGCTGAAATGCAAAGTAAGCAAGGGTCTCCTAACAATGAGATGTGCTTTTTTTTCTTAATTGGAACAAAAGGATGACAAACCTGTAGAATGAAAAACAACAACAACAACAAAAAACCTCCAACAAAATCTAAGCCAACAACAAAAAACTTGAGAATCTAATCCAGTTATAATAAAAACAAAACAAAAAGAGTTCACTGCAACACTGATGCTGAAATGTTCATACTATATGTAGTATAACTCAGTGGTTACTAGATAATGCTCCTCTTTGCTTTTGAATTATCTTAAGTGTCCTAAATAAGTGCCTAGCATATGGTAAATAATTTTTTGTTGTTGAATGAATTTTGAGTTTGAATTTCAGAAATTTGGGAATTGGGTTAGAATCCCTCTTTTTTCATTAAGTTTCAGAGTGAACTTAGCCTAAAGTTTTTCCGTTGGCCTCCTTAACCTCATCTGTAAGATGGGAATTACAGTACTCCCCTAATAAAATGCATGTAAAGAAAGGCATATTTGTAGTATAGGCCAGTTAGTAAGAAATAAAAAAATAACTATCATCATCATCCCATTATTACTGTTGACATTTATGTGTGTGTATGTGTGAGTGTGTATGTGTGTATTATCACAATATATATATTATTATTACCACACTTGCCTCTCTTGCCTTCTAGGCAAAAAGGAAAACAAAATGGGATATCAGTGCTCCAAACCATTTGGACAGAATTTTTTATTTTTTTCAGTGGTGAAGGAGGATAGTTTATTGAGGTATTAATACTCAGTATGTTCTCAGTGTTTCAAGCTTCTAAGGACTGGAATGCAAATATTCCCATCTCTGCCTGCATGCCATTGCTCCTGGAAAGTCTGCAAGGTTTCAGTTTGGGGCTCCATTGCTTCACCAGGAATGAAAAGGTTTATATATTTTATGAACAGTTCTATCTATTTCATGTTGTGTTCTGAAAGAAACCCCCACCTAGAATTTTTTTATATGAGAGGAAAAGGAGAGCTTAGCATGGGATGGAGAGAATATTATGAAAGAAAATAGATAAATGGCCTGTTTTGAAGAAGACTTGGAGAATAGGGTTTCATCCATTTCCAGGGCCTGGGCCCCTAGAATATATCTTTTTTTTTTTTTTTTGGTGAAAAGATTTCCCTTATCTAGTTAATTAACACATTCATTGCATCACATATTTTATATTTTTTGGGAGGAGATAATAACATTGAAAATGTACTCTCTTAGCAAATTTCAATTGTATAATACAGTGTATCAACTATAGTCAAAACTACAGTGCTGAACATTCTATCTTTTACAATTATATCTTTAGCAAAAGATTTCTCAACACTAGCACTGTTGAGGTTTGGGACTGAATAATTCTTTGTTGGACGAAAGGCTGCTGCACTATACATTGTAGGCTGTTTAGCAGCATCCCTGACCTCTACACTCCAGATAGATGCTAGTAACACCCCCACATCCAATTGCGACAACCAAAATGTATCCAGGCATTGCCAAATACTGTGTAGGAACAGAATCACCATAGTATTAAAGGGGCAGGGTTTTGATAAGGGCTGCTTTCAAGGGTGTGTATCTATGGAGGCTAGAATTTCTGGAGCCCAGACAAAGGTCATTTAGCTTTACAGTTAGTCAAATTCTTTTTGTATATATTGGTAGTGAGTAGAACTATATGCCTTCACATAGTCTAGCAACACTCAGGTGTTATGTTTCAATGATGTCCAGTTTCAAGTCAAAATCTGGCACACAAGCAAACATTAAAACAGGATGCATCAACAGCCACGCAGTTTGTTCCTTGTGCTCAGTAAAGATTTTCCATTCTTTTAGGCCCTCTAAAAATTCTATTGTATGAAAGATTGATTTCCATGAGGATGCATCAGGATTAACAAGACTACTGGTTGAAACAAGCCACAAATTCCTTCATAAAGGAGTTTGGGGAATAGACTCTAAAAGGACTTCCAGAGCAGCAGTAATAATCCAGAGGTATTAAACGATTGAGCTCATCAACAATACATTACAATAAAGTGTTGCCCGCAAAGCCATCTTTGTGGCTTTTCAACAACAAAAATTCATTTTTTTATATCCTTTCTGCTAACTGATGAACACTATGGCAGATTATATAGTGGTGTTTGAAGCACTAATGCAGCCACCTATGGAGTGTACACAACTGATGAAGAAACTTTAGGCGTTAATGAAACATCTAGGGTGTAGATTCCTGGATTAGGGTACTTCAAATGTATTCAACTACTCTTACAGTGTGGATGAAGATTATTTTAAATAAATGCTCATCACACAATTGGTATGGATGCACTGGAAATAAAATTAAGATTCTTGGACCAAAGCTTGAATAAAAGGAGTAGGGCATATTGAGACAGGGACATCTAAGAGCAGAGGCCATTCCTTGAAATTTGGGTGAATGAATAAATCTTGGGAGAAAACATGTCCAGATTTATTTTCAAGCGTAGAACACAGGACCTAAGTTATATTTGAAATAACTAAGAAAAAGAAGTGTCTTTATGAAGGGAAGCATATGACATTTCTCATCTCTCCAGGGTCATACATGAAATGTACATTCTTTGTTACATAGGTCTTCTCTGAGTTCTGTATTGTTAAGTCTAGCTTCTCTTTAGACCTTGGCAATGCTCAGCTTCATGCTCTCTTTCCTCTCTTTATGATATTTATATTCTCTTGACTAATTTGAAATGGAAATTTTAGCCCCAGCTGTAAAATTCTATTTTCTTTGTAATGAGTGACGGTAATGTAACTTATAATGACAGAGACTAGAAAAATCGCCCCCCATAAGGCACAGTGCAACATCGGATTTTATTTTGTTTCTAATTTTAGCATCTGAGGCTGTATCTACATATGCCTTAGAAAGCACTATATATTGTGGTTCCTGCACAGAGTATGAAAGATTCACTCTTTCAGTGGCAAATGTTTTATGTATCACCTCTGCAGATATCAAGAGTTCCTAAAGCTCACATAATTATCGGTCCCGTCTATTGCAAGATACATTGTGAGAGTAAGCCTCACATTTTTGGGGAGTGGCTTTAACTCCTGTTAGTACTTCTGAGCTAGATTTGATAATTATTTTTATATAAATAGTGTTGAAATAAGACTTTTTAAAAAATTACTCAAAGAATTTATTACATTTATAGTTGTACAGTAATCATCACATTTTCAATTTTGCTTGTTTTTAGAAATATTTGCACATTGGAATAGAGATTTAAGCTCAGCACCTAGACTGGACTGTAACCACAATGGATTATTTTATGTTCCTCTAACATACCTTTGCTTCTAAATGTTTTGTCTATTAGTTTGCAATGGCTATTTGTGCAATGAGCTTCTCTTTTTCTTTTCTTTTTGGTTATTTTATTTTCTCTCCCTTCTGCTATGCCTTTTTCAACTTCTCCAGAAGTGGGGATTCCACCCACTGTTGTTTCATTGTGCCTCATAAACCATTCTGTTTATTGATGAAGCTATCCTGAAACCATTTGTTTCCCCAGCTCTTTCTGCACTTGGCTGCCAGCTCTTTGAAGGCAAGAAATATGCTTTAGTCATTATTGCATTCTTAGGAACCAGCATAGTCTATGGCATAGAATGAGCATCAATAAATATATCCTGAATTGACTTGGAATTATCATTCTAATTTTTCTACAATTTGCATATCCTGATACTTTGAAATTACTTGGTGCTTTTTAGTTTATAAAGGAAGGCATTTGGGAGGGGGGGAGGGTACCATTAGGAAAGCAGTTGCAGTTAAAGGCATTAGACTGCCTTCCCCAGCCATCTCTGTGTGACAAGGGGGATGGCATATGGTCAGACAGGCTTTGAGAATGCTGACACTGGTGGAGTGTGGCAGAACAGAAGCTGGGGGAGTGCAGTAATAAGAGTACATTTTAAGATCTTTGGTAAAGTCACTAATTCATGCAGGCTCAGAGTAATGGCGCTTCTTAGGAGAATAGAATGAGGACAGAACTTTATGTCTGGATTTGATATGGGGGTTTCAGGGAATGCCCATGAAAACTCAGGCTGGAGATACAGGGACAGTGAGAAAGTAAGATGAGAAATTTGCAGAAACTCTTAAGTGTTTGCATATGTATTAGTAAACAAATTTTAAAATTTAGAACAATTTTTACTAAAATCTAGCCAATTTTACTGAAGTATCCATAGGACAGAAAGGCTCCCAGGTAACATGAGATTATATATACGTCACATCCATTACCTTTTGATTCTCACATTAACACAGTGAAATAGGCACCAGCTAGTCATTTTATTTCACAGATGAGGAATGCAACTTTGAGAGGTTAAATTAAACTATTACTACTACTGCTAGTAACAATAGAGCAGAATTACATGTCAGGCATTGCATGTTTCACTGCCTTATCTAGTTTAATTCTCTCAAAGGAAATATGAGGTGGTTACTGTTACTCTACTCACTTCACAGCTAAGCAAAAGGAGAGGTTATGCTATTTCCTCAATGTCACATGGGAAGTAGTGGAATGACAACCAGATCTGTCTAATTCTAAAGCCTCCATAATTAGTCACCCTACACCTCCAGCTTATGAACCTTAAAATCCAGTCATCTTATTCAACCACACTTTTTTCCTAGTACATTTTAAACAAACCCAAAAAATTAAAAAAAAAAGAAAAGGACAAAAAATCTAGGAAATGGTTTTGTCTCCCAATTTAACATTTGCTCATTCACTTTAATCTCATCAAGCTCTATTACAACAGGGTGGAGGGGGTGGGTACTTTCAAGTACAGCCCATACCTTCCTCCATATTCAGTGTGGGCCCATGCATTCTATTGACTAGCCACCTGCTCTGTTCCTTCCTTGTGATCACAGACAGAGCCAGAAAGCCTGCTGTTCCCTCACCTCCTCCCTCTTTGCATTTCAAGAGTTTCAGGTGCCAGCAGACAGGAACTCCTTCCTCCCACCATGTGCTGAGAAGGTCACCATCCCATCCCTCCCAAATGGTGAAAGTGAGGTACACGGAGGAGGAGCAGTTTTCTAAAGGTCATACTGAGGTGGGAGAGCAACCCTGGGGAACTGGGAAATGAATACTCCTCCCGCCCGTCCACCCACCTCCCTCTCAGCTTGCCTTTTGATTTTCTCAATGAGAGATCCAGTCATTAGGCACAGGGAATATGGGTTATAGCATTTGATGATAATGGTTAGCACTAGAGGAAACTTAGAAAGTTTTTTGTCAGCTACTCAATTTAAGAGTAAAAATATTTCGGAATCATCAGATTTTCTGAGTTGAGTTAGAAAGATTTCTGCTTTCCTTTCCCCTGGAAACTCCTTGATTTAGAAAATATTAAATAAATAAAAAAACTTAAATGATTGAACATGGCTAGATTTCCATTTCAGAAGCTGATTTTCTGACAGCCATAGAGTTAAAATCCTTCTTACTTAGGAAGATAGGATAAAATCTGTATCTTACAAATCCATGGTTTCCCAACCTTCATTTATTTTCTTTTCCTTTCTTACTTTTGTCAGCTACAAAGTACAGCTTCTCCTGTTAATTTTTTAAGTTACTTGATATTTATCTTTGACAGTTTTTAAAAGCTTACATGCTTTCTGTAGCATGTTTACAATACAATTTTATAATAGGCATTGAATAAAACATAGTTATTAAAATAAAACCTGTTTATATACCATCTAAAACCATCTGATACCACCAACAGTATACCTCCCAACTTTTAGAAACCCTTGTTTAGTTCCTAAGCTGGGACAATAGGGACAATGTTCTACGCGTCCTAAGGAATAAATTAAGGATCACGGAACAGCTATGGCCTCTGACAGATGTCATGTATGAATAATATATGGTTGTGTATGCATATGCATCGTCTTTGATCTCTTTACTTCAATTCTGATTATTTTTACGTAGGTCATCTTCTTTCATCAAATCAGAGAGGTAGATTTAGGAAGTAATCAGGCTGCCCGTGAAGATGAGGTACTCTCTTTCCCACTGGCAGTCCTGAAACCCAGAAGGAAATTCATTTGTCAGCTCAGAATTCCTTTCCGTATGTAGCCATTCTCTTAACTATATAGACAGTATGTTTGATTCTTAAGTGTAATTTCATGTGATCATGTGAGAAGACTGATAGCTTATCTTCCAAAAAGAGGTGCCTATCTCCTTATTTCTATCCCCACTTCTCTCCTGCTTATGGAGCTGACATATTGGTGTAGTAAAAATTAACCTTTTCCAAAGAGATATCTGCCTTTGGTCTGGGCTCCTGGGAGCCTATTTCTAGGCCATTGGAAGCTCCTTCCTGATAAAAGTGGCTTCTTTGGTCACCTTGGCACCTTGGGGCACCTGGAAAGTCTAATACTGTGATCGATGATAAAGGTTGTGGACCATATGCTCTCTGCTGTACTTCTGGAGGGGCAGGAGATCAGAGGTCAGGCACACCAGATGTCAACCACTCTATGTGATTGAGTTCCAAGAAAAACTCTGGACATCAAGGGCTGGTGAGCTTCCCTGCTTGGCAGCACTCTGCATATTGTCACACGTCATTGCTGGAGGTGAATCTGTCCATGACTCCACTGGGAGAGAATCATTAGAAATTCCACCTTTGGAAGCTTCCAGGACTCTGCTCCACGCATCTCTTCCCTTGGCTGACTCTAATCTGTCCTTTCACTGCCATAAAATATAATCACAGTTGTAACAGCCTTTAATGAGTACTGTGAGCCTTTCTAATGAAACATTGACCTCAGGTTGGGCACTGTAGCCCCTAATATCACATACTTAAAAAGCATCAATAAATACTGATAGGTAGTACAACACCCTAGTCAGAGAGCTTTAAAGTCAGATCCACTGGCTCTCCCATTAACTACCTGTGTGATCTTGGACACATTAGTTAAATTCTCTGAGTTTCTTTTCATAAAATGAGAATAACACTGTTTTGTACCTTGTGGGGTTTGTGAGAAATTGGTAACACCACTGTGCTGAGCCATGTTAGAACCCAAGATACAAGGTAAAATCAGTAATGCTAATCTTAGTCTTTAAAATGTTAATGTTTTGTTTATCATGGATCTTTCATTAGTATTCATTTTCCAGAAACCTTACATTAAAATATTATTACTCTTGATTACTTTTGATAGCCCTTCAGATTTTGCACCCAAGATGAGAGCCTCACTTACCTGAAGTCTCGGCCCTGGACAGGATTAACAGTGATGACTAAAGTAAATTACATAACACAGGGCCAGTGCCATAGGGAACACTCAATAAATAATATGTACTATGTAACTTGGAGAAGACTTTGGAAATTTATGTAAATGAGGATAAAAAAATTGTAACTATGACAAAGGATTGGGCAGTGTTTTCAGCTTAAAAGGAAAACATCAGGAATTTATTCTCATATGCAGCCTGTGAAGATCAGACAATGTACGTGAGTATGAGAGTTTATGCGCTGGTTTTCTAATTTATTATATGAGAAATGGCAAATGAATAAGTTACAGGCTCTTAATGAATGTTAACATTTATAAAAAGATGTTAAATTTGTAAAGATTATCTTTAAACAAATAACACATTCAACTAAACTCAATAAATTAAAAACGATCACAAAGGAGAATAGTCTAGTTAAATGGATCCATCCTGAGAATTTCTTCTAGTTTCAGCTTTGGCTTTCAAAAGGTTTCTATGAAATATATTCAGTGACTTCCATACCGTAGTACTTAGAGTAGATGGAGCCTAATAACCTTGTGTCTTTGCTGTGGACGTTCATGGTCTCTGGTTCAAACTGTGTTTATGGGTGTTAAAGACAGAGCTGTGACTTTTGAAATGGAATGTCTGACAAGAGATATCCATTTCTTTCATGACTTGTATCTTATCTTATGGGGGAGATAAATTTAGAAAAGTTTTTCTACTATAGCCTAAAAATAAATACATGGTCCTGCGGAGTTCTTTTGTGGTACAGTGGGTTAAGGATCTGGTGCTGTCACTGTAGCAGCTCAGGTTGCTACTGTGGCACAGGTTTAATCACTTGACCTGGGAATTTCCACATGCTGGAGGTATAGCCAAATATATATATATGGTCTTCATTACAGGTTCCTGGCACAGCTCCTAAAATTCTTGGAGTTTATTCTCTTTATGCTTATGACATGATTCATGACTGGGGTGGGGGTGCTCTGGGTAGCCTCAGGAAGTACCAGCTGGTTACAAGAAAAACTAACCAAGTGCGAGTTCCCTTTGTGACTCAGGGGTAACAAATCCAATTAATATCCATGAGGACATGGGTTTGATCCCTGGCCCTGCTCAGTGGATTAAAGATCTGGCATTGCCATGAGCTGGGGTGTGAGCCAGCAGCTGCAGGGCCCATGCGACACTAGCCTGGGAACTTCCAAATGACATGGGTGTGGCCCTTAAGAGATAAATAAATAAATAAACACTAACCAGGTGATTGGAGGGCTAAGAACTTTTAGCACCTTTACCCCACTCCAGGAGAGGGGCTGGTGATTAAGTTTCATCACAAATTCCCAGTGATTCAATCAGCTATGTCTACGTGATGAAATTTTGAAAACTCCCCAAATGACAGTGTTTGGGGAACTTCTAGTTTGGTGAATATTTCAAGGTGCTGGGAGGGTGGTGTGTCTGGAGAGCACGTGGAAGATCTATGTCCCCCCACCACCAAACGCACATACTCTATAACTTGTCTTATCCATCTCTTCCATTTGGCTGCTCTTGATTTATATCCATTATAAACCAGTAAATGTGAGTACAGTGTTTTCCTGTGTTCTGTGGGTCATTCTAGCAATTTTAGAACCTGAGGAAGGGTCATGGGAACCCCTAGATTTATAGATGGTTGGTCAGAAGGATACGTGGCCCCTGGGACTTCTGACTTGCATCTGAAGTGGGGGGCAGTCTTGTGGGCTCAGTCAGCCCTTACCCTGCGGGGTATGCACTAACTCTGGAGAGTTGATGTCAGAATTTAACTGTTGGACACCCAGTTGTTGGAGATTCATCGACCTGACAATGTAATTTAGTTGAGGTTTCCCTTACAAATCCTTACTGAGCTTCTTCAAATAGTTTGTGATTATACTAGTTTTATAACTGCGTATTCACATTGGCTATGGCCAAGGCTTATCTCTGTTTTCCTGTTATTTCTATTAATTCCCCTAAGTGAATTAGCATTTAGTAAGGCTTTACAGTGGGAATACTTGATTAAATTCATATAAATAAAAAAATCACATATTTTAATGCTGTATAAACACCCAGTTGATTGGATAAGTTTTCTTTTTTTTTTAATATTTTATTTATTTATTTATTTATTTATTTATTTATTTATTTTTGTCTTTTTTTGCCATTTTCTTGGGTCTCTCTTGCGGCATATGGAAGTTCCCGGGCTAGGGGTCGAATCGGAGCTGTAGCCACCAGCCTACGCCAGGGCCACAGCAACGCGGGATCCGAGCCGCGTCTGCAACCTACACCACAGCTCACGGCAACGCCGGATCGTTAACCCACTGAGCAAGGGCAGGGACCGAACCCGCAACCTCATGGTTCCTAGTCGGATTCGTTAACCACTGCGCCACTACGGGAACTCCTGGATAAGTTTTCCATCAGTTATACTAACATCTTTTCTGTCAAGATGAGAGATTTCTGCTTCCAAAAGACCTATACAATCTGTTCATACATAAGTACCCTTCAAAACTAAACTCAAGGACCGAGGAAGGAAAACTTAGAAATGAAAGGTGTATATGAAGTTTGAAAGAATGGTACTCAAAACAAGTTACTTGAACCAGTAGCATTTGTATCACGTGTGAGCTTGGTAGGAATGCAGATCCATTAGCCCCACTTCAATTTACCAAATCAGAATCTGAGGGCTGGGGCTCAGGACAATGTGTATTAACAGATTTCCAGGTGATCCTTATGCACAGTGTATCTGAGAACCACTGCTTTCTGTAGCATTTAGTCAAAACTAAGTTCAGGTGAGTAAATCAGCCGTCATGAGAAGCTCAGATTAAATGGAAGGGTGATCAGCCTATCCCAGTTTGCTTGGGACTTCAGGGTTTTCTAGGATGGAGGACTCTCAGAGCTAACACCAGGTAAGTCCCAGACAAACCATGATAAGTTGGTCATTACGGTCAAATGATTCTGTGCCTCTTTTACAAGCAAGACTACCTTGCATTTCCTTTTATCTCTGTCAAATATACTTTATTCCCTGACTGATTTCCCTCAGGCACTGGGCATGGCCAAATTAATATGACTATCTTGTGGGTCACAGATTTGGGGAATTCAATAAGGTAGTTAGTTAGAGTTGACATTTTGTTCTTGAAGTAACTGCTGGAGTTTGATTACACTAGAGCGTGTGATCCATAACTTGTTTCTATGCTTAATTTTTTCTCACTTCAGTGTTAAGTGTGCAATAGGCTCAAAAAAGGCAATGGGAATCCTTTTAAACTTCTTGAAAGTCAGTTTTTTATTTTTCTTTGTTGCCTGTTCCTCTTGGTTCTCCTCTGGGTTATTAAGAGTCCCATCTTTTGTTTCCTGACTTGTTTCCAGATATCCTCATTAACATTTGCACATAGGTCAATGAGTTTCAAATTTTCAAAGTGTTTGTTGGACATTGCTTTCGATTGTAGAGGTCACGACAGTACTGTAAATGCCATTGGGATGATTAATAAAATTAACAACTACTAGTAATTTTGAGTGCCATGTTTAAGAGCGGCTGTATTTTAATGCATACTTTGAAAGCTTACTTCTAAGGAAAATGGAGTAGGAAATATTCCAAAGAAATGAGCTCTATCTTTTGTGAAATTCAAAGCAGAAACAAAACAAAACATTTAACAGTTTGTGTCTGTCTCTAATGAAATCTAATGGGTTGGTGGTTGTGTGTTTCTTCAAACATAGTAATGCTGCACAAATTATTTGTTTTTAATGTCTTAAAAACTCATGTTATATTCCTTGCTTTTCTTAAAGCTCCACAGTGAAGGCTCAATTATGTTGCGTTCACAAACAATTAGGCTTGACTATTTGGATGCAAACTATTGTTGCCAGTATTTTGCAGCATTTTTAACCAGTAAAAGCATTCTGCTTCGTCTATTAAAACGCTCATTTTGTAAATTGTTTTTCCTGTGATTTAGACTGTAGCACAAATGTTTTCTCTCCTCTCTTGTTGCTAATTTTTTCCCTGTTTATCCACACAATTTGCTAGATAACTACTATGAGTTATCTCTGACATACTGGCTTTCTCTATTGAATCAGTGACTCATTTTCAAGTATCAGAAAACTTTAGAGTTAGGTTAAATAGAAGAGTCCTTTCCCAAGGGTTTAATATACTCACTTAGTAGTCCCCAAGTAACTTTAATCCTCAATACGTACAGTGTGTATGCTCTAATCCATGAATACCAGTGGTGCACTCCACTTGGAATTTGGTCTGGCCCAGAAAACAGGATTCTGTGTTATTCTGGGTAATGTTTTGAAGTTGTTAACAGATGATGAAAATCAGGCATAATTGATTACCACAAATTTCATACAAAGTTGACAGACTGCAGACCAACGTATGTACTATTCTTTCAAGTAAAATACAGTCAGTTTTCTTCTAATGATGGAAGAGGTTGCTTGCTTTCGATTGAGCACCAGATGGAATACTTGGCTCATGTTTGTGGGTCAACGTGAACAGCACATATCCTCAAATATTGGGATCACTTGGCATGGTGAACTGGGCCAGCAGTGTTAGAGGCATGCATATTTGGATCACCTGAGGAAAAAGAGCTTTACATCTTGTCTCCCTCTCACTCCCACTCCATGGCTACCTGCATTGAGAGCAATGGCAGCCTCTTACTTAAATGGTCATTCATTCTCTCCCCTTTCCTTTTCATCTCAATCCCTTTCTCATTTGAGTCTCACTACAAACTTTTAAGAATTAGATCTTTTGGAGGAGTTCCTTCATGGCTCAGTGGATGACTAGCATGAGGACACAGTTAAGGATCCAGCATTGCTGTGAGCTGTGGTGTAGTTCACAGATGTGGCTCTGATATGCTGTTACTGTGGCTGTGGCATAGACCAGTGGCTATAGCTCTGATTTGACACCTAGCCTGGGAACACCATATGCTGTGGGTATAACCCTAAAAAGCAAAAAAAAAAAAAAAAAATTCTCCTTCTCACACTATAGTTTCTTTTTTTTTATTGCTATTTCCCCAATACAATTTTTTTTCCTACTGTATAGTATGGTGACGCAGTTACACATACATGTATACATACTTTTTCTCCCATTATCATGCTCCGTCATAAGTAGCTAGACATAGTTTTCAGTGCTACACAGCAGGATCTAATTGTTAATCCATTCTAAAAGCAATAGTTTGCATCCATTAACCCCAAGCTTCCAATCCATCCCACTCCCTCCCCCCAGGCAACCACAAGTCTATCCTCCAAGTCCATGATTTTCTTTTCTGTGGAAAGGTTTATTTGTGCTGTAAAAAACACCAACAACCCAGTGGAAAATGGGCAAAAGACCTGAATAGACATTTCTCCAAGGAAGATATACAGATGGCCAACAAGCACATGAAAAAATGTTTTTGTCTTTTTAGGGCCACATATGCAGCATATGGAGTTCTCAGGCTAGGGGTCAAATTGGAGCTGTAGCTGCTGGCCTATAACACAGCCACGGCAATGCAGAATCCAAACCATGTCTGTGATATACACCACAGCTCATAGCAATGCCAGATTCTTAACCCTCTGAGCGAGCCAGGGATCGAGCCGGGATCAAACCTGTGTCCTCATGGATGCTAGTCAGATTCATTTCTGCTGAGCCATGACAGGAACTCCAGCCAATATTTGAGTTTATAACACATTCCTCAGCCTCTGTGCTATGATTTCAAACAAGCTTGAGAGTAGTCTGCCTTGATGATGTGCGGGCAGGGAGGAAAAGATCAAAACCTTGGGTAGCCTAGCATCTTGAAAGTTACATCGAGTGAGAATTATGTCACTAAGTCTTGTCACTCCTTTTATTGCAGTGAACTTAGATATATCTGTGTAAGCATGTACTTTGTTTTTTATTCTTTTTCCTAAACCCCTGGAACTAGGATGCCAATATCACATCTTTCCAGTAGAGAGAAAATTTTGACACTCCTGTGGCTCTGATGCTGGCTGGAATTGTTTGATGGCTCTTTCTAAGTTCAAACCAATGACTGAATGAAGGCCCTATCTGTAGTGTAATATACTCTACTCCATTGGTAAAGTTTGGGATTAGAGGGACTAACTTGTAGTTTACATGAAGTTGGAATGAAATGGACTTGGCCAAGATTTTTCAGTTGTGTCTGTTTCATCTTTAGGGGTACTGTTAATTTTGTAAACCCATGATAACTTTTTAGTGCCATAGTTCAGCATGTGTGTCTATTTTTCCTTATCTAAGATATGCTTTCTAAGTTAGAATCTAACTTAGAATTCAAATGCATGTATATTAGATGAGGGGGCTCATAATATAAGACATATGAATGCAGGGATATAGAATTGCCAAATAAACTTCTAAGCCATCAATGAGCTTTGAGGATATTTCAATAGGCACTCAAACAAAATCTTAGGGCTTTGTGATGAACCTGCTTCCTGGTTCATTTCAAAATCATTTTTTAAAGAAATGAAAATTTACTAACCTTTCACTCAACAGAAATAATGGTGGGATACTAGTTCATTAATATTCAGCTGGAGAAACATATTTATTCAGGTGCCAGATGCACAGTGTTAATGGATTAAAGTATATGGACAAAGTGGGCAATTGTACTGTAAATGTTACTTAAGTGAATTTGGCCTGCAAGGGTATTATTGATTTATTTTATCTAATTTGGTTTGTATTGCAATTCAGGCTTGAGATTGAGGGTTGAAGTCATCTGTCTTCTATAGGTGAAATGACTTCAGGTCACAAGGGAACTAAACTAAGTGAATAGGAAGTCTCATCCTTTGAGGAAGCGAAGAGAGTGGAAATATTTTCTAGTGGGGTGGGGATGTGGAGAGGGAAGCGTTGCCTTCCTCCCAAGGACACTAAGAAATCATATTGCACCAGGAAGAAAACATGCAACCACCGCTCAGTGAAACATTTTGATTTCCCTGTCAATATTAAAGCAATATCCTACTAATAGCTGAAGAGTGGTGCTTTGCGAAGCTAGGCATGGCGCATGGTGATGTTGCTCACCATCGATCATTTTGTAAATCAGAACAGGAAGAAAGGTGCCTTTTTAGCTGATAAGCAAAGCACCCTATCGAGTGGTTCATGTTTGCTCCCTCAGTTCTCCATGTGTGCAGTCTTCTGAAGAAAAGAAAGAATGGCTGGTGAGAACAGGAGAGCCAAGTTCTCAATTATTTTTTCAAACTCTTAGAAAATTGCTTACTACTAAATTTGTTGTTGAATTATTGAACATAGGTGATAAAAAATATAAACCCTTGAGTGCTGGTAAACTAACATGAGAGTGTCATATGATATGACTCTAATCCCCCAAATTATTATGGCTTGAATTTGTCAAGACTGTAAAAAAAAAAAAAAAAAGGAGGTGGGGGGAGGCAAGCGATAAAGATTTTTAAAATAAGGTTGTCAGAAAGCAAACAACTTTGGTGCAAAGCACTGGTATGGGTTCTTTGACACAACCTTGCTGAACAAGAAAGGATTCATACCCTCTTCAATTAAGGAAAGGGACATAGAGACCTTGGGGCCTGGTGATGAGTCCAAGGCCACCTGGGACAGCCGTAAGAGTGTTTCAGGTGGAAAAGCAATATTGCACACCTCTGTTTGTCCCCTGGCTCCTTTGCTTTGAGCAGAGTTGCAAAGAGATCTATTAATTAAACAAAACAGTCAGACAGCTCCCCAGGAGCCTTTGGATACAAAGTCTCTAATGACTCCATGCAAAATGTCCCAGACCTGAAACATCTGTTCTAGAGATAGAGTCAAGTTCCACTCCGCAGTCCCACGTTAACAACTTATTTCTTCGCCTTTTATTTTTTTAAGCACTCGTAACAGCTGTCCACGTATTTCAGAGGACAGACCTTGGTTTTAAAGCTCAGCCAGAGACTGTTCTGTGGAAAACTCTCCACACTTCACTGTATGTGCTAATTAGAAGCATCTTACAACAAGCCCATAAATTCATTTATACATTGAATGAATTTCCAGTTGCCAAATAGCTCCAGTAAAAAGGCCAGAAACGTAAAAATAGTCAGTGTAATGAATTTAACATTTAATTTTTGTGCAAGCTTGGGTAATTTTTAGAAATGGTTTTGTTTTGGGAGGAATGATTTGCATGTGCAATGAATTTTTTGTTCTGAGACTCTTGAAATACTATTTCCTGGAAATGGAAGGCACATTGTCTTGATGTGAGGCATGCAGCCAGATACCCAGAGTTAAACTCAAAAGACCAGAAGGGAAAGGAAAAGAGAGAATCCCTAGGTCACACATTCATAAGGCCTGAGGGAAAGAATGAAGAACATCAAGGAGAAGATAAAGGTGACTTATGATTTCACTGCAGCATGGGGTAAATTTACCTCTGATGGGAGCCCTACAGATAACAGAGAGCAGTCACCCCCTTCCCTTCCTGTTACATCCCTGTAAGAACAACCTCAGGTAAATAGCAGTCTCATTTCTTCCACAAAAATACAATTTCACCTGCTGTCCTTATTAAAATCTTGCCACCTTTTTTTTTTTTATTTTTTCCTTTTTCCCTTAGGAGACACACATAAACACACATATGTACATATTTTTCCTTCCTCTCATCAATCAGATATCTAGTGAAATCTCTGGAATTCATCTGGCCCTGGCATAAGACAAAAAATCACTGTCTAATGCAGGCAAAATTGTGTGTGTGTGTGGGTGGGAGGGACCATATAATTAAAAAGTCCATGAATCCATGATAAATTTAATTATGAGTTGAAAAATTATTAGACTATAATAGGGTCACATGGTAAAAATCATTAGGAAGAACAAGGATCTTTAGGATGAGAGGTTGATCATGAAAAGGCCTTCCCAAGGAGATAAGTTAAATATTATCTGAGTGATGGGAAGTCATTGTGCAATACTTTCCAGGGAGGAAAGAGAACCAAGTGAAAAAGCCTTGAGTCCATGACAAATTTCAGAAAATGGAATGAAGACCATAGAGTTTAGAGAGTAATGATTATAAGTGGACTGAATGGAGGATGATATAAGATGAAGCCAGAAAGGTAGACAGGGGCTAAATCATGAATCTTACAGACCATAAAAAAAGCACTTGTATTACAGCAGAAATTAACACATTATAAATCAATTATACTTCAATAAAATTAATTTTAAAAAACAGTACTGTGTCATGTGTTTGAAATTTGCTAAGAAAGTAGATGTTAAATGTCTTTATCACAAGAGAGAAGAAAAATGTAGTTCTTATTGTGGCTCAGCAATAATGAACCCAACTAGTGTCCATGAGGATGAGAGTTTGATCTCTGGCCTCGCTCAGTGGGTTAAGGATCTGGCATTGCTGCAAGCTGCGGAGTAGTTCAGAGATGCTACTCCATCCAGTGTTGCTGTGGCTGTGGCATAGGCCTGCAATTGGAGCTCTGATTTGACCCCGAGCTTGGGAACTTCCATATGACAGATGCACAGACTAAAAAAAGAAAAAAAAAAAAAACAACAAAAAAACGGATGCAATTTTCTATGTAACATCTACATGGTGAGTTTTACCCAAGCACTTTATAGGGGCTATTTTATGTGCTTATGAACACTATTTAAACAACAAAATGAGGAATGTGACAATATTTCCATTTTGAGGATAAGGCACTGAAAACTCAAAGAAGTTAAATAAATTTTCCAAGATTATTTAGATGGCAGGAGCTGAAGACAGGATTCCATGCAAGATCTGATTCCACAGTCTGAGCCTTGTCTACTCTCCCCTTTTACATTACTTCTGAACCTTCTTTTCCAGAACTACCTGGCATGTTGTGCACATAGTGAAGGAGAAGAAGGTGAAACATATACCAACAGGAGAGCTGAGACGCTGTTGACCAGAATAAGCAGTATATGAAGAAGAGTCATTAATAAAGGCAGTTAATAGCAGCTGGGTTCTGAATCATCTCTGCTAAATTGCCTTTCTTAGTAGACTTTCCATCACAACTAGATTGAAGAGTTTCATGATGTCAAGAAGTCATCATTATACACACATCTGTATATTCACATAAATATTCACATACGAGTTATATGAGTATATAACATATACTCTTAAATATATTCTTACACATAAGTTGCATATTGAGGAAGATTGCATTCAAAATGGCCAAAGACATATTTCTGGGTGCACATGTTCTTCCAGAATCATGCCATTCCCCATCAAGGGAGGAAGTCTATTTCTCCTCCTCTTGAATTTCGCAAGGCCATTGAAATTCTCTCAGTGACTAGAAAGTAGCAGAAGAGCTGCTTCCAGACTTTTGAAGCTAGGCTATAAAAATGTGATGTATTTTACTCCCTCTTAAAATGCTTGCATGTAGAACTCAGCTATCATGTTGTAGGCACCCTCGGGCCACATGGAGAAGCCATGTGTGGTTGTTGCTGCTTACAGACTTGGTTAAGGACTTAGGTACGTCAGTGAATGGGTCTTCAGATGAGACGAGTCTCTGTCTTCATGCTACCCTAGGTGGTGTTGAGTGTAGTAGAAACAAACTATCCCCAAGAGGTTTTGCCCAAATTGAAGATTCCTGAGCAAAGAAATGTTACTATTGTTCTAAGTTACTAATTGTTAAGGATAATTTTATACAACCAAAACAACTGACACATACATATATTATACATACACACAGTTTGTATTATATAAATAGCCACGTGTGTGTATATACATATAAAGTAAGTATACAGAAAAACTGAAAATGGCCTTTAGGAGACTATTCACTGAACAAATGGAGATGACATAATTATTTTATTGGAAGGAGTACTGTTGTAATTAGATCTTGATTCAAACTAAGCTCCATTTCTTAGTTCTTTCTAGGTGTGGCCTTCAGCAAACTAGTTAACCTACATAATATTCATTTTCTTGATCTATTAAGTAGAGATATAATGGCACCTATTACATAAGATTTTTGTGTAAGATAAATATGATCCTATTTATATATTTCTTAGTACAGCATCTGGTACATAATAGGTACTCAGTAATTGTCACTAAAAAATCAGATTTTAAATTATTAGTGTTATTAGTCTAACATTGTGCATGGCCCCAGCTTACAACGTGCATCTTTCCCCCCAGGTGTTCCCTTAAAAAGATTTCAACTCTAAGTGCCACCCAAGCAGTACCATCATCTAAATAGTTTCTGAAGCATGTGGGAAAATCAGAGCTGTGGATAATTAGAGGTCAGCTGACAGGACCCAAGAAGTGATCTCTTAAAACATCTTAAGGGGGAAGGAAAGCAAAAGGCATAGAAACTAGAAAATGTTCAAGTCAGAGTGAATATATGTTTTTCCTTGAACTTTATCCAGTTGTGGAATTCAATATGAAATCTTAGAAATATGAGTGTCAATGACATTTCCCACCAATTAAATTTCATCCCAGCACAAATCAGATGGCATAAATCAAAGGCTTTACAGAAAAGAAGGTCATTTTGTCCATGAAAATGTCTTCCTGTCTGTACAAACACCACCTTTCAGGGTTGTAACTGTGTCTTATAACAATGAGGCCCATTGCTGTGAGGTATTGTAGCTCAGCCTTTTTTACAGACAAGCTGTTGCTGATGATTCAATACTATTCTTTCCTCCTAATACTGTTTTGATTTAGCATGTCATTTATTGCAAAAATAAGGGTAAATCCAGATGGTTCTAGAAACTCTGATTAGTTTACTGTTATCCTGTTGGATTGGGTAAACTCCTGACTGTGTTATGTGTGACAGCTTTCTCTTTCTGGTCACTTGCTGAAAGCAGAAAATTCTCAGTCTAAATTGTACCAAGCTCTTATGCATCAAAGGCACTACCATATTTTGGCCTTCAACTCTGCATCATTCCTCTATGGTAAATAGAAAAAAAAAATCCTCTGTGTCTTTTTGTTAATCACTGGTGCCAGTTGCTGCAACATTTGATGCAAACCTCTGATGAGTAAGCTCTTTCCTACAAAGGGCAGGAGGAAGGATCCAAGGAAGCCTAAGCAACTTGGCCTTGGAATTATGGGGCTGAGCCCACCACTTTGTCACCACCATGTGCAACTGATTGCTCTTGTCCACTGAGATGTCTTTGACATCCTAAGCACCTACCTCACAAGTTCATTGTGAAGCTTCATTGAGTAGCAATCGGTTGTTCAATTCTTTAGTAATGGATGCAGGAGAAGCCTGAAATTCAATAGAATTTTCCAGCTTTGGGGGAACATCTCACCTCTAGTTAGATGATAGATACTTGATCTTTTGAGTAGTCTTCTGAACTCCTACTCACTCTCCAGGGAATGCTCTCTTACACAGTCCCCTCCCCTTTTTAAACATAATCTTCCACCAAGTTAAGATGACTGAGCTGTGAAGAAACACAGAACCTTCTATTTCCCTATATTTATCACAAACATCCCACTTTTATTGTTGTTCTTATCTGTCTTCTTCACCACACTATGCACTCCACAGTGAGAAAGACTGTGTTTGTTACAGCACCCACAGTATACCCCTAGCACACAGTCTGGCAAAGAGTAAGCACTAAAATTGTATTAAAAAGAAAAATGAATGAATGGTGTTACTAGATTCATAGTCCCTTAAAGTCTTGGTAACTGTACTAACCATTTCTATGGCTTCAAAAATGAAATTGCAGTTTACTTCAAGAACAGTGGCAGTACATAGTTGGTATTTAATAATGAGCTTTTAAAATGCATAAAACGATATGATATTGAGTTATCAGTTCCCTGTTGGTCTCCTTGCCTCCAACCTCTTAGCTTTCTCTTTACCTTGCCTTATATCAGCAGTGAGCCTCAGTTTTCTCATCTCCAAAGCTGTGCTAATAGATGTACCATTTTATGAGGGTTAGAAATGATATACATAAAGTACTTAGCACAAGGATCAGGATGTAGAAATTGTGCATCACATAAAATTTCTTCTCAAGAGTAATAGCATGTTCTCATTTTCATACCTGTCAGTTATTCCCCATCGCCTACCTAAAGAATAAAATTACTTTGTGTGACATTGATAAGTCCCACATGGGTTCCTCCATTTCCAGCCTTAAACACCACCTCACTCCTCCTATCTCATATTAGCCATCTAGTTGTCCAGCTCCATCATGTTTGGAACCTTTAGGCCTTTTTGCCTTTCCTACCTTCTGAGATGCCTTTCACTATGAAAAGCCATGTGGAGCAGTGCTTGGGAATATGGACTCTGGATCCAGTCTACTTGGGTTCAAATTCTAGGCCCTTTACGTACGAGATCTCTGACCTCAATTTTTTTTTTTTTTAGCATTTTCATACCTCAGTGTGAGTTTATACAATGGGAATAAGAAAACACCAATCTCCTAGGATGAGAGATTAATGATTAAAAGAACTCACATATGTAAAGTACCCAGAACAGTAAAGAGGAAGATGTAAACCCTGCGTGGAATATTAATTGCTATCATAATCATTATCATGAACACTTTTTTCAGTACTTCTCCATAAATACTTTCCTCTGTTATTTTTCAGATTATCTGTTATTAGTCTCCTGTCAACATTTGTCTTTATATCTTTATTACAGAACTTAAAAAGTTATGTTTAACATTAGAGTATATGGCTTGGATGCCCTCTACTCCCATGAAACTCACTGTTTTAGGGCAGAAGTCATAATGCTATCTTCTTCATTTCTTTTATCACAGGGCTTTAGAATAATGTTTTCTCATCTACTGTATAGCATGCAAGTATGAAATTAATAAGAATGCATGTCTGAGTGATTTGTTTACTTTTTCAGTGTTTGTCTTGTGTGAGAACAAAGCATTCAAGTTGTCTGTCACTTATATAGTCCCAGACCTTGCAACAATGCCTGGTACAAAAGTGAAAGTATTTTTGAATGATAAAAAGAAATGAATGAATGAATCAGTGAATGAATGGATCAATCAATAAGTCAAGACATTCATATCTGAGGTTTCTTAATCCCTCTTTAGTGGGTTAGAAAGCATCTGGTTCAGCCCTTAGGTTGCCTGTGGATTTTCACACATAAACATGCTATGTGTATGCAGAATGCAAATTTGGAATCATTTTCAGAATCAGGATGTAAATTGGACAAGTGGGCAGCTGCTTGACTAGGTGGCAGGGAAAGATTTGAGCAAAAATATCTTGCCTAGAGAAAAGCAGGTGGAATTTGCCTTTTCAACATTTTTGTGCCAAGCCAGATAATTTACTTCTCACCTGGGAACAATTTCCTTCCTGCAGCCATAATGTGAGTTTCACCACAGCTGTGGAGCTAAAGTCAAAGTCAAAGGAGAGATTGCTGCGTCACTTGCTGGGAAATGACTTTTTAGTTTGGGTCTGTGTCCTTGTCTGGCAGCTTTCTTATTTGTGTTTAAAAACATGGACTGCAGAGAGGTGCACATCTGTTTCTGAGTGTATGAGTGGAATAAGGGAGCAATTTTTTTTGTGTGTGTGACTTTAAATTCCTGGACTCTTTAGCTGTCACAATTCATGCATCTTGACTTCTGTTTTTCCAGCCAAGAAGTAGTAGCTGCATCTGGATGTGTGACTTATACATCTGAGTTAATAGTGTTTAACGGAAACATACATTTCCTTTTTATCTCCTATACCCATAATTTGAGACAACTATTCTTATCATTATGATGCTGGTATCTTCCTTCTCCTCTGTTTTCTATAAAATTTTCCATTCTTAGCACCAGATAGACTAGAGAATAAAATAAATTACTCTCTGTACTGCTTCCTCATATTGCTCTTTTTTCCTCCTGATATTGACACTTCATAAGAGGAACAGTGTTTTATAAGTTGGAATCTTAGTGACAAAGATCAGGACAGAGTTAGCGCAAGGGTAGAAAGAACAATGTGCCCTTTTTTAATGCCAAAGTCATGCAAAGAGTCACTACAGTTCTTCAGGGCTGAGTTATCTCCAATTTCCAAAGAAACTGGAGATCATGGCAGAACACAGAAGGCACAGGCAGTGGAAGCTGCCTCGGGCTCTCATGATTACATTATGCCAGTTCCAGAAACTCAAATATGACAGAGAGAAAAGAGAAGAATGATAATTTCAAACTTTGCCTGTGAGTAGGTAAAGAAGACCTACCAAATGGGCTTAGATATATAGCCTTCTCTGAAAATCTCTTGTCTACTTTCTAACATGGTATATTCAATAGACAGTTAGAGATGGACTTTTGTGTCCATTTCAGTCTTGGGTGTCTCCTTTTAGTAAGAGGATAGACTCACAGGTGTAACAGTAAATGACAGCACCTATTAACTCCTTCATATAAATTGACCTCTGGCGAGAATGTAGCTAGGGATCATCAAATAAGTTGTCTGAAGTTGCAGAAGCTCAAAGAACAAAACGATAAGTTATAGAAGCCTGCAAAAATGATTTTCACATGCCCAAAGGAAGGAATAATAAGCTTTGAAGACAGAGAGCCATGCTTAGAATCTAGGAATACCTTTACCACACTAGCTTCAAGTTACTCTAGTGTGAAAGTAAGTGATAAAAAGAGTAGCTATTACACAATAATACTTGGGATCCTCTTGTGCTTACCTGACTCTTGAGAAGGTAAGATGAATGGGGTAATTCAAAAACCACTTTTCTCCACAGAATCGGGGTAGTGAGCATACAAGAAAGAAAATAAAGCAAAACAATCCCCATCATAATCATAATCTGCAGCAAGATTTGTATGTGCTTCCTTTTTTTAATAAAGTTTCATTGGAGTACAACCACAAACATTCATTTAAGTATGGCCTGTGTTGCTTTTCTGTTACAGTAGCAGAGTTTCGAACAAGTGTGGCAGTTTGGGCTCATTCATCTAAATATTTACTCTCTGGATTTTTTTTAAATGCATCCCCTGATATAAAAGATCCAGGATAGCTATATCGCCTCACACAATGTACTAAGTATTGGGATCAGCAAATGAGAGTTCATAAAAGCCACCTAGAAATTATCTTATGACCATAGGACATACGGTAAATGTGAAATGCATTTCTGAGATTTCTCACTGGCAGCAACTCTGAAGCCATATACAATCTACAGTTTCTTTTTTTAATAGTAATCGCCAGATTAAATATCACTCTCCCAGACTCAATTAATGCTTGTTGAGATCTTTTCTTATATTTTTACTTCAATCAGTTCCTGTCTGATGGTATTTACCATTTGTTTTTCCACTGTTTTCTTGAATTATTTGAGCTGTTGCAAACCTCACATTTTAAAATACGTGATACTCTGTCTTTATATGAGCAGAGGGACCAACTATCATATATTTGTGGAGTGTTGACATATGAGGCAAAACTCTCCTCCAGAATATAAAATACATGGCTTTCATTGGCTGAAGGCAGAAGACATGCTGAGAACATGAAGATACTATACTTTGATAAGATGTATGTATTGTGTGTGTGACAATATAATGAATCAGTAGTACACAGGATACTCCATTCACTGGGATTTGTTTTTTATTTCCCCAATACATTATTTTTTTTCTGCTGTACAGCATGGTGACCCAGTTACACATACATGTATACATTTTTTTTCTCACATTATCATGCTCCATCATAAGTGACTAGACGTAGTTCCCAGGGCTACACAGCAGGATGTCATTGCTAATCCATTCCAAAGGCAATAGTCTGAATCTATTGACCCAAGCCCCCAATCCATCCCACTCCTTCATCCTCCTCCTTGGCAACCACAAGTCTATTCTCCAAGTCAAAAACACTCCCTACAAATAAAAGTCCAGGACCTTATGGCCTCACAGGTGAATTCTACCAAACATACAAAGAGGAACTTACACACATCCTCCTTAAACTTTTTCAAAACATGGAAGAGGAAGGAACACTCCCAAAGACATTCTATGACACCACCAACACCCTAATTCCAAAACCAGATGCAGATAACCACCAAAAAAAAAAAAAAAAAACTATAGGCCAATATCTCTGATGAATATAAATGCAAAAATTCTCAACAAAATTTTAGCCAACTGAATCCTTTCTACTAGGATTTTTAAGGAGAGCATATTTTGAAAAGTTGTGCTGTAATAGATCAGTGGAAGTTCTTGAGGGACCACTGCCTTAAATGGTTTTTAAATTATTTTGATTGAGGGGCTGGGAACATTTGAATGTGTTTCATACACCAGCAAGGCAATACATCATCTCAGCTTTCTGTGGCTTGCCTCTGTCAAGTCTTCATAAGGTCTAGATCTATAGGGTTGTTAGGAGAACCACCTCAGATAATACATTTGAAAACAATAAACTCTGTTTTTTTTTTCCTTAAGTGTATGTTCTTAACAGTTCTTCATTTCCTGTGTTTTCATGGCTAATGATCAGAAGCTTTCCAATATAACCTTGAATAACCTGATGTGATTGCATCTTATTTCAAACATCTCCTCAGACAAAAGACTATTGATAGTGTTCTGAGCAAAAGTTTTGTCACCCATAGAGCTAGCACTTGAAAATCACACACTTTAGGCAAATAAAATGCAAAGGGTAGCATTTCCCATTTCTAACATGACTTCTCATTGTCTTTCAAAAATTTAAGCCTCAAGCTACATTATGTGCTTTCTTCTTTGCACCTGGTCATAGACCCTTTAGTAAATGCTTGCTGTTAAAATGATAAATGGATGCTATTAAAACACTTTAATGCATAGTGTACCCAAAGTGCCTACTTAAAGACTAGTTTCCCTTAAGAATTTTGAAGAAGATGCCTTCTCAGCTTTTCTTTCTTGGCAGAATTCTTAAGAGAATGGGAATATCTATATGTCTGTGTCCACCAGAGATAATGTTATATTCATATAAAAGCTTCAAGTGGCTTCAATTAGATATCCTTAGATAGTAAATAGCTCACCTCTTCCTCTTCTTCCATCCTCCTCAGAGGCGTATGAGTTGGATTGTTTCTTTCTCAAGCTCCCTACTTTGACTTTTCCTGCTCAGCTGTCTCAGAGATGAGGTTCTGCAGTACATGTGCTTTTGGGGTGAAAAATATGTTACTTTACATATTTTCTTAAAATTTTAAAAACTTGATCAGGAACAAAAAGACAAATTTGGGGAAAAGCCAATGAAAAAAAAGTCAGTTAACTCAGATTTTCCTTGTTTTAAAAATACACAGAATTTCAGCTCTTTGGAATGACATGCAAGTTCTCTTTGAAATTCCCTTGTCCCTTGATACTAGAGGATTAAATGTATGCATACTATCAAGTTATCCATTGAATATTGGAATTTTATAAATTTTTTTAATTTTGCTAAATTTGTTTGGAAGGCACAGCTATTTTCCCTTAAATAGCAGAGTAATTTTAACAATGTTAATCAAATGTAACTTTAGAAACCCCAGATGAAGAGACCATAATTATAGGCTAAGTTACTATGTGAAATATATAAAGCAAATGCTCATTAGAGACACACTAGTTAATAGTCTTAATTAGTCATTTAAAAACTGTTTGGTATTTGTTTCTAACATTCTCTCTGGAATGGTGTTCCAGAATATATCTGTAATTCCCAGACTACCATGGTACAATACTAAGATAAACTGAGTCCAAAGTGATGATTCATGTATAAAGTATAGCTTTATTCAAGGAAACAAAAGTTTCTACTTTATTCCATTTTTTTTTTCGTTATGCTGAGGCAAATATATGAAGCATCCCTAAAAAATAGGGCAGCAATTAGTTTTCCTCACCAAAGGCCTGAGCTTCATATTGTTTTTGCTTTCTCTTCAGATTTATACTTCTCAACTTCAGTTTTAATTTGCTAGGACAAACACAGGAGCTAAATCTCTACTTGTAACAGGTCCTTCCTAGATGCCTGAATAGCAGCAAGCAAGCAATAAACTTCTTACTTGTCTGACAATTCCTATTGCCAAATGCAGGCTATTGCAAAGTGGGTACAAAGTGAAAATAAATACCTGGTTTCCCACAGGCAGTCCTTTGAAATGCCGTCTATCATTTGTAATTTCTCTGACGTTATTTGGTGGTTATGATTTATCGCCTTGCCACTGCATGAGTCAGCCGTGAAATCTCCATGACTCAATGGCACATAACAAAAGCAATCAGGAAAGTGATATTTGAATGAAGGGTTGGTGGATGGGCTTGAACAAGATTTCATTAACTTAAAGAACGAAGGCAAAGTAACTCCCCCAACTTTTTGAATCTTATGAAGTCAGCACTTCAGTTCTTTCTGTTTATGAGTTAATGCCTCTAAACTTGGGGAAAAATAAGCATCAATTGGAAACAAACAACAAATACAGATTTATAGAGGGTGACAGTAAGGATTTAGTCTTACTTTGCATTTAATCTTAAATTTTTCCATTGTGTTCAGAAGTGTCTTTTCTTAATCTTGCAAATAAATTTCCTACTTCTTTTAAATTTCCTTGCTACATACCTGTTCTTTTCTAGGAGGTAAATTGGTAGCAAAATGAATTTATTCTTTCAATGAATATTTATTGAGCCTGGATTCTGTGTCAGGCATGTATAAGACAATGAGATTGAAGCTATGAGCAAGACATGCCATCTTTCTTAAGGAGATTTTGGTCTGATGAAATGAATAAAATGAGCCATATTTGCTTTCCTAGAATAAGTGCTATTAATCTTGAATGAGAAAATGTCCATTTTCAGGTCTCAAAGAATACTTCTTATACAAGCAACTTGACTTTGCAACACTTGAATATTTATTTCAAGCTACAGCTATTCTCATATGGAAAAGTGGGGGCAAAGATCAGCCTATTGACAAGAATTTGACTGGCCATCTGGATACCTACCGTTCTTAGTCCTGCAGACTCTCTAGTTTGACAGTTTAGGTTCAATTATTATTAGTTCCTTGTTTTGCAAATAATATTTAACCTCGTTTGAGCTAAGAAGAGACATATTGGATCAAGTTTTTAGGAAGTTTTACCATGGGAGCTCAGTTCCTCAGTTACATAAGTATTATCCAACAGCATTAACCAGGAATCGTGATATGCTTGTCATTGTGTCCAAGGGAGACCGGGAAACAAAAGACAAGAGTTCTCTGGGTCAAGTCACTGTCACAAGTGGAAACATGATTTAAGCAAAAATTCGAAGTGAAGGTGAACTCTCTGCAAATAATAATTGCGGTTATTCACTTTGGTATTGGCAATATCCAGAATAATGTCTAGAGCAGCACAGTGATAGTAATACTGTCTGTCTTTTATTGAAAACATACTGGTGTCAGGCATTGTGCTAAATATTGATTGAGAAGTACTAATGACATGAGTCTATTATACAGAAAGAGTAGAGAGCAATAAAGGTAAACTGATAGAACATGCAAAGGTTGGTATAATAATTTTGGGAGAACATGTGCCAGCCTTCCAATCCTCAGAAAGGAAGATTTTGAGTAAGAAGAGAATGAAGACAGTACTCTGAAATGATTTTCCTTTCAGCTGTAAGAGTTAGTTTAGCCAAGAACCCAACAAGAATTTGATTAAGAAAAATGATTTACTCCTGGTACAGCTAGGCTAGCCTCATTCTTGATTGGCCTGAGAGTAGGATATCACCTTAGGGAAACAACAATATAATGAAAACACAGATTAAATAAATGGTTCACATGTAGAAACATCTTGATTTTTCTTTAGGAATGATCTAGATAAAAATTTAGAATGCAGGTTAAGAATGAGGTCATAAAGAGAAAATATGACATGTATATAATTATTAACCTGAGCTTACACTGGAGGAATATGCTTAATACTGATAAATTAGTGCTTTTCTCACTGTTTTGGTTGAAGTCCATATGGAGCATTAAATCATGCAATTGTATTTCCAATTTGTCTCATCCTGTCTACTCTTGGATTGGAGCTTAGCAAGAAACCTTAGGAGACAGAAATTCCATATTAGAATAAATTTGATGTATTTTTTTTTCTCTGTTGGGACAAGATTTCAAGTAACCTCAGTCTCTTGAAATATCTCTCTGGCATCACATCTAAGGGCTGGGCCTACCCACATGAGGCACATTTGTTAGGAAACCAGCATCCAAGCCATCATAGAGAAGATTCTGTGTAGTCCCCACCTCAACTGTACTGTAAATAAATTATGATTCCCATTTTATTGATGAGTTAACCAACTTATTTAGAGAAGTTAGGCGACTTGTTAAGGGTCACAGGAATTGGATTAGTAATGTATTTCAGGCCTAATTTTAAAGTAAAGCATGAATAAATGGCCAGAAATAAGCAAATATTTTAAGAGGCTGTACCTGGTTATAAAAGGAGTCAAATTAATTTTGATCACAAGTAGGGTGGGGGTAAGAGAAGATGGAGGTAGGTTATCAGATGGTTTTGATTAGATAGAAGGTCAGATATTAAAGATATAGTGATTGAGGAGTGACACAAATTCTAGAGAGAAATTCTTGGCCACACTAGAAGAACAGACCTATCAGGGTAAACACGGGGTCTATGACTTCCAGGGAATTGGCTAGAGAATATAAAGAGATCAAATGCATAAAGTCTTACATGGTAGCTCTAATCTTACCTAACACCACACTGCCCTCACTGTGAAAGATGTCTGGCTAATGTACATGGAAGTGAGACTGAAGATTAAGTTTGCACAAATCAAGCTCCTATTGAATGAACCCCCTTTCCCTTTCATAGAACACTGTGCTCAGACCCAAGTGTTCATTAACTGAATGCAGAAATGGAGCTTCACAACTCTCAAAATTGGCTTTGCCTGCTGTGCCCAGATGCTCGCAGAGTTCGTCCCCTGTGCCTACGTGGAAAATCCTCCTCGCATTTAAGATCATCATCTCCCTCAAGCCTTCGTGTCAGAAAGAGAACAGCCCTAAGTGAAATGCTGCAGATCAGTGAGTTGGTAAACCAGCTATGGAAACAGTGTGTTACAGCCCATCAGACCTCTGAAAGTATCCCACTTTGCAGGTATAATAATGAGAGACACATCTGAATTAGGACGCAGAGAAGCATTTTGTATGCTAGCATGTTCAGATGACCTTTTTTGAATGATGAGAATATTTCATCTCTGATTCTGACCTCAGAAACAGATTTCAAACTGGGTTTCAGTAGAGAGGCTGTAAATTATAGTAATAAAATATAGAAGAGCCAACAATTATTGAGAATATATGTGCCTGGCACTGCGCTAAGTGTATAACATGCATGCTACCATTGAATCCCTTAAAATCACCCTAATGTGATTATTACTGTTAACCTCATTTTGCAGAAGAGGAAGGAGGCACAGGGAAGTGAAATAATCTCCCCAAGATTACAAAACTAGTTCTACAGACAGATTCAAATGAAGGTCCATATGGTTCCAAAGTCTGTGTTCTTCAAACACTAGACCACATTATTTCAAAATGAAGACAAGAAACCTACACACAGAGGTCCTGGGTCTAATGGAAGCATCACATTTCAGTGCCTGCTATATGCTAGGTGCTCTATCAAGAAAAATACTCATAACAGTAAGGGTATTCTAGTGTCAGGAAGGTCTGTCTGGGAGACGGTGGGACTCAACTCATGAGAGTGTCTGATTAACTTCTCTCAGCTAAGAGTTCTGGGAGGCAGGATCTGATTCTAACAGTTTAATAAGGATGAAATTTGTCCAGAGACAAAGCATTAATGAGAAAGATGGGATGGGAAATGTTCTGTACAAGAAATGACAGCTGCTGCTTGAAGGGAGAAAACAGGGATTGTGTATAATCTCCTGTGGGCTTCCAAATAAACCACTGGGCTAAAAGTACACGTGGAGTAGACTGGATAGAGAAAAGTATCTCAGATTTTGGAAACCACTAAACAATAGTGGGCTACTGGAGTGTGGACCGGGAGGCTTGCTAGCAGCATCCATACATTGAAATGTTTATGTTATTTAATAGTAGACTATTATTCTTTCACTTTTTAGAAAAGAAATACAATTGACCTTTAGGAAGTCCAATGACAGGAAAACAAGTATAAACTGATGGTTGGCCTTATCAAATTTAAATATTTGAAAAGGTATAATTCATGTAAATGTTTAGCCTTTATTTTTTTCATTGTGCAAGGGCAAAAACCTGCCCAGGCTGGTATTTACTTTTCTAATTAGAAAAGCTTGAGTGATGTGAACAATTAAGATAATACAATACCTTTACAAGATAATTAATCTTTTCTTTGTGATTCATCCCACCGCATCCCAAGCTGATAATGTTATTTACCTCACAGTTCAGGATATGTTATAATGTAATTGGAGCCATTTGCTTTGACTATCAGAGAAGAAAGGATCATGCAATTTGCATCTCATATATCTAGAAATTAAAACTGAAGGACTGACCACTTGACACCACAGAAGTTCCTGAAATGAAGCCTGCTGAGCTCAATTTGTTGTGGCAGCTAAATGAATCCTCTATCCAATTTGAATGCTTGATGAAATTCCCATTAGAACATTGCACTGTAATAATTGACAACATAATGAAACTGCCAAAGACAGAATGCAGATAGTTCTTTACTGACCCTTCAGAACTATATTCTGTGCTTAGAAAGAAGCAAATACCATCGCCAGACAAGTAACATTCCCCCTTATTCTGCCTTTGTTCTACCCATCAGGGACTGCTGAGACATTCTTTTGGATACCTGTTCCTTTAGAATGAAACACTGGAAATTCAGCAGTTTGAGTTGGTCAGTTGCAGAATCTGGAGTGGTATATAGATTCAACTGGCAATAATATTTGAAAATGAGTACTATCTTCTTCATCATCACTTAATAAAAGAAACATTTTTAGCACTAAAAAATTTTGAAGTATATTATCCTGAGGGTAACAGAATAGTTTAGCTTCATTAAACAAATAAAACTGATGTTTTTAGTTTTGGAGATTTGCTTCAGATGTATGAAAACTTTGATTAGTCATCAGCATGATCTTTGGAAATTAATTATCTGCAACTGCTGGCTTTTTTAAAAAAAAAAAATAACCTCTCAAACCCTCATAATTTGGCCTCTAACCCTTTTAGGATGTACAACTAGTAACATCTTCAGTTGCTGACTCAATGATCACTTGCCTCCTTTATCTAACCGGAGCTGTCTTCAGCCTTTGACACAGGTGACCACTTCTTCTATCTTGAAAAACCTCTGCCTTTAATTTCATGTACTCCACACACTCCTGATGTCTCCTCTCTGGAGCCATTTTTTTCTAATTTCCTTCTGCAATTTCCTCTTCCTTTATTGTTGAAACGTGGTTGTTTTTCAGGGTTCTGTTCTAATTGCCCCTTCCTTTCTTACTCTGCACATCCATCCTGGGTAATCTTTTTCTTTCTTTCTTTTTTTTTTTTTTTTTTTAAAAAAAAAAAAACAACTCCTCATAGCTTTAATCCCACATCTTGACATCTAGCCCAGACCTTACTTCTAAGTATCATATGTGTATCTGCAATCATTAGATATTTCTACTTGACTGCCACAAATGGACTTCAAATTTACCAAGTCCCAAAATGAACCTATCATTTCTCCCTATCCATTTATGATCCATGACTCTCTATATAGAATTCCTATTCTCCCCTTGTCCAAGTCGCAAACCTAGATATCATTTGTCTCAGTTATCAAGGCCCATTATTACTACCTCTTAAGTCAGAGTACCATTACATTGAACTTGGATTCCTTCTATAGCTAGCTAAATAGTGTTCCCACCACCACCTTCATCAAACCATTCTAGGCACTGTCATCAGACCATGTTTTTAAAGCACACACCTGATAATGCTACTTACTGCTGATGTTCCATTGGCTTCCCAGTTGTCCTCTGGATAAGGTCCAAATGCCTTGACCAAGCTTATAAAACCCTGTGCCAGTCATGTGCTGTTCCCTGTTTATAGCTTCCTCTAATGAATCTACAATTTTGTTTACTTCTCTTTCTAATGCATTCAACACTAGAAAATACTCAACATTGTTTCGTATACACCTGTGATTACAGTCAATGCCATGGTTTTTATTTATACTTACTGAAATACTTTTACAGACTAAGGCTATGTGTTATATAAAATTACAATGACACAATGAAATGTCATGGTCAAGAGGATGGGCTTTAAACTCACAAACCTGGGTTTTAATCCTGACTTTTCTAATTTATATCTGTGATATCAGTTATATTAGTGAGCTACTTTCAAGCCTTAATGTCCTTTTATGTAAAATGGGGATAATATTACTATCTAGAGTTGCTATTTGGATTATATGAGAAAATGGTAGTTAAATGTTTACTAACATAGGTCCCATAGTGTAAATGTGTAAAACATTTAAACTACTCATTCTAATATTCTCCATAATTCTTATTCAACCTAATCTCTTCTCTCATAGTAAAGTAAGCCTTTCTGTTTTTACCTATTCTGGCCAATCTCAGGCTCCAAATAGGCAACATTAATTCCTTCCTGTTTGGGCTGTTGCACCATATAGAACTAATTTTTCCCTCCCTCCAGCTTGCTGATCGAAATTCCACTTACCTTCTAATTTAAGTTTAGTTTAGGTTCCTCCTTCTCCATGAAGCCTTTTCAGTTATCTTTTTTTGTCTGGATTTTTCCTTAGAGCTCCTCTGATAATTGGTGCTATAATGCACACATTGTCCTAGTTCTGCAATAACTTCACAGGCATAAAAAATCAAGCTCCCTCACCTCTCTCAGCAGCGTCTTATACCTGGCTGAGTACATATTTGAACTGAATTTCTGGGTGGCTTCTACAATGCATAATCCTTTTCTTCTCTCTTGTCTTCGGCAGGTGTTTTCAGCTACTGTTTTAGATCCTTATTTTAAATGTTACTTATGAATGATAATACTTTTTTTAAGCATAAAACATGAGAAATGGCACATTTAAGTTTGCTTGTTTTCTTTTACTTATAATTGAAAATTTAGATTCTGAAATATACTCCTAAACAAAAATTGCACACTGCTTTCTGAATCTTACTCTCTGTGAATTTCTTCTAGGTTTGTGATTACTTCCATGTTTAAAATTTTTACTCTGTCTGGAACAGTTTTACAGGTGTCGCTCTTTCTCAGGAAAGGTAGATTTTTATTACCTTACAGGGATGACAAATGAAAGTCTGCAGCATAATACAATTTTATTAAACACATTAAATGCTCAGCATCTCTCCTCTGCACCATTTGCCATGGTGGATAGATACCCTTACCAGGAAAAATTGAAGGCAGGGCTATTGAGGTGATGGAATGTGAAATTTTTTCCTGCACTATTTTTTCTTAAATTTCTAGCTTTAGACAGTAAATCACATCTCCACAGTGGAATGCAGCCCTCCCTTTACATTCTCTCTTTCTATACAAGTCAGACGTTATAAATTTCTTATGACTCTTTTTAAACATCCTCATCCAGCTATTTCCCATTAAAACTTTCTCTCCAGAAAACTGGCTGTTAGGTAGCATTTTGCATTGCATCAAAACCAGAATTGTAATCAGGGTGAGTCGTAAAATTCATGCAAATATTTACTTGAATATAAAAATTTCTTTCTTGTCTTTTTCAAGGATTGTTTACGGTTGGTTTCAAAAGAGATTTGTGACTTCTCATGATATGGACTAAAAAGGATTTTTCATTTTATGCCTCTTTCCTCTATGTGGGAAGAATTAATGTCTGAAAATAAAAAAAAGGAGATGTGCCATTTTGGTGTAGGTTTATATCACACAGTTCTAGATTTCATACTATGTCCAAAATGACAGAGTTGCTTTCAAAGTAAACTTCCATTAAGTACATTGGAGGAGAGAGAGAGAGAGAGAGAGAGAGAGAGAGGGAGGGAGTGTGTGTGTGTGTGTGTGTGTGTGTGTGTGTGTGCGCGCATGCGCGCGCACATGTTGAGGGGCATACTCATGGAGACGGAATAGATAAGCCTCTAGTTTCTACTCAACCATAGGCAAAGCAATGTATGTTTGTTAAGTTTCAGTCTTTTATATATACTGATTGTGAAAGAGAATTTTGCAGCAAATATTTACAAAAGTCCCAAATAGGAAAAATAACTTCAATTGATCAAAACAATATGGGATGTGTTATATGCGACTGAACATGCTTTTGATATCAGTTCCCTAAAAGGCATTTGCATTTTGAATTTTTCAGACAGAACTACTTAAAATGTGAACTGAGTCTGTTATTCCTCTGGGCATCTCCTCTGTAGTTGGTTTAGTGATTATTCTGTCACTTCTTCTTTAATTTCTATCCTTTAATGAGGACATGCAAGTGTGCCTATGGAATTTTCCTATTAATGTCAGAGTGATTTAAGAATGGACCATAGTGTAAGAGGGGGGAAAAAAAAAACCTTCCAGGTTTAGCATTCTATTTAATTCTGTAGCTAGTGACAGTGCTGGGAGTCACTTGATAGGGAGATACAGCTTTTCCTCCAGGCATTTCCTCTGGGGCCTTTGGGATAGAACTAAGCACAGCTATCTATAAATCAGCTTGTCCATTTCTGGGCCACCCAGCATAATTGGAAGCACTGACTCAAGGCCATTTCACCCTTGGTTAGGAATGATGAAGTCAGGGCTTCTCATAATTGCATCTGATTACTGTCTCCAGTTTGAAGATAGAGAAGGAAGCAAAATGAATAAGCATCTCCATTCCATGTGGGATCATTTAGGGGCAGTAATCATGGAGGAAGTGATCTTTGGTTTGGTTTGAGATTCCTCTTTATTTTAAACAAAACAGTTTAAATATTTAATTTTCAAAGTAGGAAATCACATAGTATTTTTGTTATAGGATCCCCTGCACAAACAATGCAATGAGCAAGAACTGCATAAGTTATGGTCTTCAGGCCATCAGCATGCCCTTATGCTTGTCACAGAGAAGGGTTAGCCAATCTTATATTGATGAATGTCACAAAGACGATCTCAGATGAATTACAGAGTTCAACACAGATGACTACAGTGTTCAAGTATATGTGTTCCACTTGTGTTAAATAATCTAATATTTCAAGTGAAAACAACAAAGCGATAATAAAGATGGGGTTGGGTTTAAACCATTTTCATGTAAGTCTGATCTTTGTATGCAGTGATGATAATAGTATCCTATTAGCAAAGAGTGAATTGTATTTAAACAATAATTGCAGACAAATGACATGAAAATCAATATGTGAAAAGGCATCAAGCTATATTATTGATTTTCTGCCATCTTCTTCTCTAGGTTAATGCTCTGAAAATATGATTTACAGTGTGGTTTTAATGAACAACATTCTTTTGTATATGGTAAAGTTTTGTAGAAGTTAGAAAGATTTAATTCTAGTTGTACTAATCAACTTTAAAAATGTGACTATTAAATGACCACAAATCCAAATTTGTTTTAGAGAAATGATAAAGATGCATTCATAAAAAATTATAAATATTATGTTGGAAACAATTATATATTTGGAACACTATCTTTGGAAAGAGTTATTAATTTGTACAAAGTGATACATTTTATATGAAAAAGATACAATTTTATTTTTAAAGGTAACTTAAAGATATAAAAAAGAGCAGGTGCTGGACAGAAGAGACCTGATCTAGATGTTATAACTGTACCAGGGTAGAGAAATAATAGAGGAACAGTTGTTTGTTCTGCATATCAGTGGAATTCTGTGTGGAATTTGATGCAATCATAAGCCAATTTATACAAATTAAACAGGATAAAATAAAATTTAATTATTATGTATATACAAGGGTTTCATAAGAATATGGGGCCCAAAGACAAGGGAGGCAATTGAAGTTTATATACCATTTGAGAGAAGAAGGGATTAGGGGGTTGGAACTTCAAAGGAAAGAAAGGAAAATTTTAGGCAGATGAATAAAAGCAAATGTTTGGTAAGCAAATGTTTGCTGGGCTATGAAGAGATAAGTGAACTCTCTTGTCCAATCGGGCATAAAGGCTGAGCTTTATACTAATTTTGACTTTCTGGTAGAATATAACACCTGTACTTGATAGCACACATAAAAGAATTGAACCATGCTTTAACATCAGAGATAAGAAATCTTGCGAAGTCCTAAATCATTAAATTTGTGTATTTGAATAATCCCTACCATAATCTTAATCTCGAGAAGATCTAGCTGACATCTGGGTTAAGTTGAATTGTATTAAAATATTTTGCTACTTCACCCTATTAAGAATTACAGACAGAAAAATATTTCTCTCTTGCAACATAGAAACTAAATTTTACCTATATAAGGTAAGGATACCGTAAATAAAGATATTTAGTCAATACACATAAGTATAAAAGAAGATGATTGATGTGGAGTTACCATCATTTTGGTTACTAATACCTGGTCCACCTGGTAACTCTGGCTATTACATGTAAAATTACTAAATCTGATCACTGGCCTTAAGGAAAAAAAATTAAAATTTCTTTATGATTCTGTAAAGTGATAAACTGATTTTATAATCATAGGTCTTTAGGGTCTCTTCATTATTGACTATGGCTATCTTTTTTCCTGAAACCCATTTTTACTGTTTCTAGAGGTGTGCAGTATAATTTCATACATTAACACTAACTCAAAGAAAAGAAAGCTATAACTAATGAAAGATTTTTCATTACAGAATGATGTAAAAAAATGAGTGTTTTTTTAAATCAGGCATAAGACAGAGATGTCTTCAGGTCAACTACTATGTATCCTAGAAAATGCAATAAGAAAATATATATATATATATATATATATATATATGAAGTAAGAAATTGAAAAGGAAGAGAGAAAGCAGTTGTTATTTGCATATTATTTTATAATCCATATATTGACTATAAAATAATTTTTAGATAAAGTTATTAGCATTAGAGAATTCAAGGTTATATGGTCTGAGATTATATATATTTAGATTATATACAGATGTATATTTATATATATATATATATCACCAAGGTTATCAGCAATTAGCATTTAGAAAATAATGAGATTCTAGTAAAGTAAACTGTGTGAAGGAATATATCTAACAAGATATGTAGCATATTATAAGGCACTTTGGGAACATAAATGTAAAACTCTTTAAATCAATACTTATATTCAAAATCACAATTGTTCTTTTCACAGCACATACCAAACCCAGTGTACAGTTCATATGAAAGAACATGAGATGGAATAGATGCATGCCTTCCTATTTTTTCCATTAAATACAGCTAAAATCATGCAAGTGATATATTTAGGATAGCAACAATAAGAATACTCTTAAAGGGAGAGAATATAGACAAGCTGGGAACATTGGGACCTGATAAACCATATCGTGGTATGTTCCTACAGTTTTCTTTTTGCCTCATACTATCTTAGAATGAGTGGTGATGAAAATTTCACACCAGAAAATGCACTGATAAAAGATGCACACTGAGGTATCTGGAATACAGACCAGTGAGGACCTTCTGTATAGCACAGGAAACTCTACCCAATATTTATGATAATCTATACGGGGAAAGAATCAAAAAAGAATGGAGGGTAAAACTGAATCACTTCATTGTACAGAAGGAATTAGCACAGCATTGTAAATCAACTATACTTCAATAAAATCTAAAAAAACTGCTCAATAAATTATCAAGGAAAAGAAACACTGATAGCTTGTGCCTTATTCTGAGACTCAATTGAATTAAACTGTCAAAAGGCAAAATTAAAGAGCAAATTTTGAGAGCAACACAAACAACAAACAAAAGTAAGCACCAAACAAACCCCCCCCCCAAAAAATACCTTGCATAAGGGGATCGATGATCTAACTGATGGCTGACTCCCATCAAAACTCATGGAAGTCATTTTTCAATTGAGTTGGCTTTTTGCTGTTGCGTTGTATAAGTTGCTTGTGTATTTTAGAGATTAAGTCCTTGCCAGTTGCATCACTTGAAATTATTTTCTCCCATTCTGTAAGTTGTCTTTTTGTTTTATTTTGGTTTCCTTTGCTGTGCAAAAGCTTGTCAGTTTGGTTAGGACCTGAATAGACATTTCTCCAAGGAAGATAAACAGGTGGCCAATAAGCACATGAAAAAAATGCTAAACATCCCTAATTGATTATTAGAGAAATGCAAATCAAAACTACCATAAGATAGCACATCACACCAGTCAGAATGGCCATCGTTAATAAATGCTGGAGAGGGTGTGCAGAAAAGGGAACCCTCCTGCAGTGTTGGTGGGAATGTAAGGTGGTACAGCCACTATGGAGAACAGTATGGAGGTACCTTAGAAATCTATACATAGAAACACCATATGAGCCAGCAATCCCACCCTTGGGCATATATCCGGACAAGACTTTCCTTAAAAAAGGCACATGCACCTGCATGTTCATGGCAGCATCATTCACAATAACCACAACATGGAAATAACCTGAATGTCCATCGGCATATAATTAGATTAGGAAGAAGTGGTATATATACACAATGGAATACTACTCTGCCATAAAAAAGAATAAAATAATCCCATTTGCAGCAATATGGATGGAACTAGAGACTCTCATAATGAGTGAAGTAAGTCAGAAAGAGAAAGACAAATACCATATGATATCACTTATTTATGGAATCTCATATATGGCACAAATGAACCTTTCCACAGAAAAGAAAATCATGGACATAGAGAACAAACTTGTGATTGCCGAGGGGGAGGGGGAGGGAGTAGGGTGGATTGGGAGCTTGGGGTTAATAGATACAAACTATTGCCTTTGGAATGGATTAGCAATGAGATCCTGCTGTGTAGCACTGGGAATTATGTCCAGTCACTTATAATGGAGCATGATAATGTGAGAAAATAGAATGTATACATGTACGTGTGACTGGGTCACCATGCTGTACAGTAGGAAAAAACAATTGTATTGGGGAAATAACAATTAAAAAAAAAAAGGATGTATTGTACAACAGGGGGAACAAAGACAGTATTTTGTAGTAACTGAATGGACTAGGACCTTTAAAAACTGTATAAAAATAATTAAAAAAAGCCAATTGGGAGACAGATAAAAAAAGTCATGTAGGTCAGAGAGAGTGGAAAAACATCATTAAAGTGCTGAAAGAAAAAAAAAAAGTTAAACCAGGTGTCTGTACCCAGTGAAAGTATTTTTCAAGAATCGAGTTAAATCAAAATATTTCAGATTAAAAAATCAGATAATGTGTTACCAGCAAGTGTATAATACAAGAAGCTCTAGATAAAGTTCTACAGGATGAGGGGGGAAATGCCATGAGAAAGGAAACTTGAATACTCATAATAAAGATATATCAAATATAGTAAATATGTGAGTACATGCAAAATTGATTGTTTAAAAATAAATCATACAATGGTTTAAAGAAAATTTCATAGGAGTGCCCATCATGGCTCAGAGAAAACAAATCTGACTAGTATCCATGAGGATGCAGATTCGATCCCTGACCTTGCTCAGTGGGTTAAGGATCCAGTATTGCTATGAGCTGTGGTATAGGTCGTAGACACGGCTTGGATCCTGCATTGCTGTGGCTGTGGTATAGGCTGGTGGCTACAGTTCCAATTGGACCCCTAGCCTGGGAACCTCCATATGCTATGGGTGTGGCCCTAGAAAGACAAAAAAAAGAGTAAAAAAGAAAAATACATAATATTGTCTTTTGGAATTTATAACACATACAGTTCAATGACACACTTAAGATTTCTTTTATGAGAATTAATAGAAATTTAACTGTAGATGACATATGAAAAGTTTTAAAAATATTATAATCCCTGAAGCAACTGCTTAAAATGAAAATAAGCATAACTAAAAACCCAGTGTGAAAAATTAAAATGGAATTTAAAAATTAAAATATTCAAAAGCAGGCAAAAAGAAACCAAAGAACAAAACAACAATAGTAACAACAAAGGAAGGGAGACAGTAGAAAACAAAGTAGTAGAAGCAACCCAAGCATACAAATAACCACTTTCCAGGTTAATGGACTAACTAATTAAAAGGCAGAGATTGTCATGATTTTAAAAACACAGGACCTAACTACACCCTGTCACATCTCACTGTATTTAATTGTCTTACAATCATTGTTTCATAGAGTGATTGTGAATTATCTCTAACTACCAAATAGGATAAAGGTTATAATATGATTTAGCTCAATTGTACTATATGTCTAAAAGTTATAGCCACGTTTATGCTTTCTTTTATTTTTTAATTTTCTTTTTTTTCAATTTTCATTCTCTCGAAGATATTATCCCCAGGCTGAAGCATCTTCAATTATTTTTTCTCCTGTAGCCAACTGCCAGAGGAATGGTTTACCTTCAGGCCAGGGTATCTTTTTTTTTTTTTTTCTATTTTTTTTATTAGGCTAAAGTACACATACTATAAAGTGTACTATTTTAGGAATAAATACATTCATAATCATCTTGATCATCTATTACCAGAATTCTTTTCATTTTGTAAAACTGAAAGTCTATACCCATCAACTCATGACCGCCCATTCCCTTTCCACCTACCTCTAGTTGCTGGAAATAAGTGACTACTTTAGATACCTCATGTAAATAGAATCATACAGTGTGTGCCTTTTTGTGATGGGCTTATTTCACTTAGCGTAATGTCCTTTAGGTTCATCCATGTTGTGAATACGTCAGAATTCCCTTCCTTCTTAAGATTGAATAATACTCCAATTTGTGTCTAGTTATTTCTCAGTATCCTCAGAGGATTTGCTTCAGGATTCTCTACAAATACCAAAATCATGGATGTTCAAGTCCCTTATATAAAATGACATGGAACAATGAATATAGTTGCCCTTTTGCATCCATAGGTTTTGCATCTGTAAATTCAATCAACTGTGGATTAGAATTTCAATTTTAGTGCATTGAATCTGGGGATGTAAAAGACTGGGATACAGAGGGCCAAATATATACACCATATTTTCTTATCCAGTCATCTGTCAAAGGAACTTGGGTTGATTCCACATTTTAGCAGCTGTGAATAATACTTCTATGAACATGAGTGTACAAATAATTCTTACAGGCTATTTTCTCAACTCTTTGGGGGTATATATCTCTAATTAGTATTGCTGGAGGTGTTCTATTTTTAAATTTTTGAAGAATCACCACACGCTTTTCCACAATAACTCTCCCATTTTACATCCCTACCAATAGCAGACAATATTCCAATTTCTCCACATCCTCACTGACACTTCTTTCTTCTATATTAATTTATTTTTTGGACAGTATTCTAATGGGTTTGAAGATGATATCTCTGTAGTTTTGATTAGCAGTTCCTTAATGATTAGTAATGTTGAGCATCTTTTCACATACTCATTGGCTATTTTTGTATCTTTTTTGAGAAAAACCTCTTCAAGTCCATTGCCCAATTTTGAATCATATTCTTGTTTTTTTTGTTGTTGTTGTTATTATGAAATCTCCATATATTTTGTATGTTGATTTCTTATCACATAAATGATTTGCAAATATTTTCTTCCATTCTGTGTGTTACCTTTTTACTTAGTTGATAGTCTTTGGATAGACAAAACATTTTAGTTTTCATGAAGTCCATTTTGTCTATTTTTTCTTTTGTTGTCTGTGCTTTTGGTATCATATCTAAGAAATTACTTCAAAATCCAATGTTGTGAAATATTCACCCTATATTTTCTTGCAAGAGTTTGATCATTTTTAAGTTTTACTTTTCTATCTTTGATCTATTTTATTCTATACATGGTGTTAGGTAAAGATCCAACTTAATCCTTTTGTATGTGAATGTTCAATTTTCCTAGCAGCATTTGTTGAAAATACTGGCCGTTCTTTACTGGAAGGTCTTGGCTTCTTTGTCAAAAATCATTTCACCATATAGGTGAAGGTTTATTTCTGGGCTATCTCTTCTATTCTATCGGTTTCTATGTCCGTCTTTATGCCACTACCATAATACTGATACTGTAGCTTTGTAGTGAATTTTGCAATCAGGAAGTATGATTCTCCCAGCTTTATTCTTCTTTTTCAAGATTGTTTTGGCTATTTAGGGTTGATTGAAATTCCATATGAATTTTAGGGTGAGGTTTTCTATTTCTGCAGAACAAGTTGCTGGGATTTTGACTGAAATTGCTTTCAGGCCATAGATCATTTTGGTTAGTATTGACAACAATATTAAGTCTTTCAACCCATGAACATGAAATGTGTTCCATTTATTTATCCCTTAAGTTCTTGATTTATAGTTTTTTTTTTTTTTAGCACTTTGAGAATATTGGTCCACTGACTTCTGGACTCCAGAGTTTCTGATGAGAAACCTAGCACTAATATTATTAAAGATCCTCCTTCTGTGTGACACGTTACATCTCTGTTTCTGCTTCCAAAATTCCATCTTTGTCTTTCAAAAATTTGATTATAATGTGTCTTTTTAAAAAATAATTTTTCTTTTTCTTTTTTTTGCTTTTTCTTAGGGCCACACTTGAAGCATATGGAAGTTCCCAGCTTGGGGTCGAATTGGAGCTACAGCTGCCAGCCTATGGCAAACCCACGGCAACCCAAGTCGCCACATCTGTGACCTACATCACAGCTCACAGCTCATGGCAATGCTGGATCCTTAACCCACTGAGTGAGGCTAGGGATTGAACCTGCATCCTCATGGATACTAGTTGGATTTGTTTCTACTGCACCATGAAGGGGACTCCCTATAATGTGTCTTGATGTGAGTCTCTTGGAGTTTGCTGAGATACCTAAAAGTTTATATTCATGTCTTTTATCAAATTTGAGATGTTTCCAGCATTATTTCTTTAATAGTCTCTCTACCCCATCCTCTTTATTCTTATGTAATTCCTACAATGCATATGTTGATCCATTTGATGATGACCCATAAGCCCTTAGGCTCTGTTTTATTTCTTCGACTTTTTTTTTTCTGTTCCTCAAACATGATGATTTCTATTTTCTGATCTTCCAGTTAACTGATTCTTTTTTCTGCCTAGTATAATCTGTCTTTTAATCCCTTTATTTTTGAATTTTTTCATTTCAGTTATTGTACTTTTCAGCTCCACAATTTCTTTTTGGTTTCTTTTTATGTTTTCTGTCTCTTTATCAGTTGTTCCATTTTGTTTATACATCATTCTTTGACATTCTCCACATCTTCCTATCGTTTTTTGAGCATTTTTTTTTGTCTTTTTAGGTCCGCACCCACAGCATATGGAGGTTCTCAGGCTAGGGACTGAATCAGAGCTGTAGCTGCTGGCCTACACCACAGCTCAAGCAACGCCAGATCCTTTAACCCACTGTGTGAGTCCAGGGATTGAACCTGTGTCCTCATAGATGCTAGTCAGATTCATTTCCACTGAGCCACAATGGGAACTCTATTTGAGCATCCTTAAGGCAGGTTTTAAAAAGTCTTTGTCTAGTAGGTCAGACACAGGGTCCTTTTCAGGGATTTTTCTTTTGATTTTTTTTCCATTGAATGTGCCATACTTTTCTGTCTCTTTGTATGCCTTGCAATTTTTAAATTGAAAGCTATACAGCTAAATTTAATGCGTTTAATCCTAGAAATCATATTTTCCCACTTCTTTAGCATTTGCTATGATTTGGGGTGGGGATTGTTTGTGCATTTATTGTTTTACTTTGTTTTTGATGATGTATACCTCTGTGCTGCATATCAGTCTGAGGTATAAATTTAAGGTCTTCTTAGGTCTTTTTTGAGTCTTCACATTTCCTGGGCACATGTGGTGACTTTCTAAATTTTTTAGTATATTCAATTTCTTTTAAATATCCTTATCATCCATTAGGGCTCAGATTAAATCTCACTACTTCACAGAAATTTTCTGATTACCATATCTAAAAGTATATTTCTTGTTTTTCTCTGTTAGACGCTTGCTTATTTCCTTTTTAGCTCTTGTAACATTTTGTAACTTTTTGTTTGTTGAATTATTTTTATTAATTTATTTTTGGCCTTTTCCCCAAGAATGCCAGTTACATCAGGTTAGGGATCACACCTATCCAGCCTATTATTTTTATCCCCGACATTTGTCCAGTTTCATGAACCTTGACTAAATGAGTTAGTAAAGATAAATCTTGACTTAATGAGTTAGTGAGTAAAGATAAATTTAGAAATGCAATCAACTTGTTGTCCCAAGAGGCAATGAAAGAGTAGTAGGTAAAATTGATTTACTTGCTCTTTTATTTTGTTCAGATAAATTTACTTATTTATGTTAGTAGGATATGCTAGTTTATGCTATAATAACAATCAATCTCCATAGCTTAAATCTCAGTAGCTTAACATCCACAGATTATTGCTCTCTCATGCAAAGTTTATTTTGAATCTGGGAAATTTTTTATGCACTTGTCCTGCATCAACATGTATAGGATTAAGCATCCACATCTACATACAGGCATATGATTACAATGGCAGAAGAAAAGAAAGGAATAGAGAACTGGCTAAATTAATGCTTCTAGCTGAAAGTTATAATGCAACCAGTGTTCCAGTTTTATTGGTTAAAAGCATATGACATGGTCAGACTTAACTTAAGCAGGGTGAGAGAGTATTGTCCTACCATATGTCCAGAAGGATGCAAGAACCGGGAAGCAGTGGGACAATAGTAATGTCTGCAACAATGAACAATTTGAATAATATACTCTGTAGAGCTCATCCTTTCATTCTTAGAGAAAATGCTACTATGAGTTCAGAGAAATGTGTGAGGGAAATAGACTTCTTATCTAACCTCCTATATTTTCTTTTTTTTTTAATTTTCTTTTTTTTAAAATTTTCCCACTGTACAGCAAGGGGGTCAGGTTATCCTTACATGTATACATTACAATTACATTTTTCCCCCAACCTTTCTTCTGTTGCAACATGAGTATCTAGACAAAGTTCTCAATGCTATTCAGCAGGATCTCCTTGTAAATTTATTCTAAGTTGTGTCTGATAAGCCCAAGCTCCCGATCCCTCCCACTCCCTCCCTCTCCCCCTCCCATCAGACAGCCACAAGTCTCTTCTCCAAGTCCATGATTTTCTTTTCTGAGAAGATGTTCATTTGTGCTGGATATTAGATTCCAGTTATAAGTGATATCATATGGTATTTGTCTTTGTCCTTCTGGCTCATTTCACTCAGTATGAGATTCTCTAGCTCCATCCATGTTGCTGCAAATGGCATTATGTCATTCTTTTTTATGGCTGAGTAGTATTCCATTGTGTATATATACCACTTCTTCCGAATCCAATCCTCTGTCGATGGACATTTGGGTTGTTTCCATGTCCTGGCTATTGTGAATAGTGCTGCAATGAACATGCGGGTGCACGTGTCTCTTTTAAGTAGAGTTTTGTCCGGATAGATGCCCAAGAGTGGGATTGCGGGGTCATATGGAAGTTCTATGTATAGATTTCTAAGGTATCTCCAAACTGTTCTCCATAGTGGCTGTACCAGTTTACATTCCCACCAACAGTGCAGGAGGGTTCCCTTTTCTCCACAGCCCCTCCAGCACTTGTTATTTGTGGATTTATCAATGATGGCCATTCTGACTGGTGTGAGGTGATATCTCATGGTAGTTTTGATTTGCATTTCTCTTATAACCAGCGATGTTGAGCATTTTTTCATGTGTTTTTTGGCCATCTGTGTATCTTCTTTGGAGCAAAAATTTTCTATGGTCACTAGATAGAATCACTGAAATAATGCTACCTTAAATTCTGCAATATGTAATATTTAAGTACAATACATATTGGTGACAGATAAAGTAATACAATGAGTAATATTACAAGTAAGGGTTCTTTGAAATGAACCAAAGAGATTCAACTCATTAATATTGGAGTTCTGATCAGGGGGTGGGAGCAACAACAACAACAACAATAAAAAATGATCTCTACCTTCAACTCAATTTTCCCGTGAACCTAAAAACAACTGTGAAAAATAAAGTCTACTAAATAAAAAATTACAACTGACAAAAGCTAACAAGAAAGAATAATGAGAGAAATTACAAAAAAATTCCACATGCAGGTAAGGACAACTGCATGAATAAAAATTTATGTAGAATAAGCTCAAACAATGGAAGAGAGTACTATGTTAAGTTTCTTGCAGATGTCAGATTACATGGAAAGGGACTAGTTAAATGGTAGTAAAACTGAAAGACAATAATAATTTTGGATTGTATTTTATCATCAGTAATAAGTCACTGAAGCAAAGATGGGGTAAACATTATGCAAAACAAACTTAGAGAAGTTGAGTAATTTCCTCCAACTCCTTTAACTAGAAGGTGGAAGAGTTGAGATTTGAATTAGTGGTATCAAATGCAAATAGCTGTAGCCTTAATACTACTTTATATGGGTGTCAGATTGAAGAAGGAAACTGAAATCAGAAGAACATTCTAGGAGTGTCATGATAAAGGAACTGAAGGGTAGCCATAGGAATATAAAGAAAAAGATATCTCAAAGCAATGTGCAACTTGACATTGTATTCAATCATTTCTAAAAACACAGAAGTTAACCAAACTCTCTGTAGTAAATAAAAATTTAAAAGAATTCCCTGAAATTCGTCTGTCATTAATTGTTGGTAATGAATAACTTTAAACAACACTAATTCATTTATAGATATACCAATAGTCATTAAGAACTACCTAAAATATCTTTGCCTTCAAAATGTTCTCTATAGAATCAAATAAAAACTATCACTATAGTGTCTACTAGAACCTGGAAGAGATGCTTTGCAGGTTTCTGTGCAAGTGGCCCTAGGAAACAATTTTGTTTCTAGAGATTAAAAATGTCTTATTACTCAAGTAACTAAGTCTTTACTTTGACTTTACTTGTATGAGTTCCATTTGAATGCATGTTTGTGTGTATATATAAACATATCTATCAATACAGGTATATCGATATCTCTAGGTAGAGATACAGAAATGGATGGATAGATGGATTAAAGGGATCAATATAGATTATATACATTTATAGATTTTGCCCACATGTGTCATTACAATGAAAGTAACTGAGCAGATTTTATTAGAGGAATAAAACGAGCCTAGCAGAAATCTAATTGTTCTTGCTTTTTTAAAATATCGTAACTCTGAGATTACACCCTGAATGATACTTTCTAAAATAATGTGATGACAGCTATAAGACCCAGGTGTGCTGCTGACATTTAATTGTGTTACATAGGGTCAGCCACTTTAGGGGCTTTAGATATCACATGAGAACACCAGTTGCTGGAAACTATGAGAATACTTTACAGTTGAACTGGGTAGTTGAACCCTTGATAATTTAAGATTTTATAATTTTATGAATCTAGAGGCCACATAAAAATAATTGTTACATGGTGATCTTAATATGCACCAGGTTTAGTTCTAAGCATTTTATATTAATTGACTCATTTTATATGTTATACATATAGTGACAATCCCATTGACTTAGCTCAAGTTGCCATAACAAAGTACCATAGCTTAGGTGGCTTTCACAATAGAAAATTTGTATTCTTAAGAGTTCTAGAGGCTGGAAGTCTGAGATCAGAGTGCCAGTATGTCAGGTTCTGGTGAGGGCTCTGTTCCTGGTGTGTAGATGCTTGATATCTTACTCTTGTGCTCACTTATCTTTGCTCAGAGGCTGCACTCACAGAGGGAAAGAGCAAGCTCTCTGGTGTCCCTGTCGGGTCACAAACACTCTCATGAGGGCTCTACCCTCGTGACCTGATCTAAACTTACCTACCTCCCAAAGGCTGCTCAACATAATATCACATTGGGATTTAGAGCTTCAATACATGAATTTTGGAGAAATAATTCAGTTCATAGCACCTATGAACTGGGCATTATTATAATACATGTTGAAAAATTTGGAAACTGACTCACACAGAGCTTAAATAACTTGATCGTAGGTCATATAGTTTTAAATGACAACACTGAGCATCATCAATGCTCTTTTTAAAATATTTTGGTGTATCTAGGAACCTTTTTTTTTAATGTTTTTAAGTTTTATTGAAGTATGGAACCTTTTTAGTTTCTGCAAGATGTTCCCATCAGGGATATACTAGCAGCTTCTCATTCACATACGTTTCCTTATATCGTTAGGAAAACATAAATAATGATAAAAATTATGTCCATAAATTTGAGCTAACAGAATAACAATTCAAGTTGAATTGGTACAATCCATTACTTGAGGCTTATGAAGTTTTTTAAAATATATTTGCATTTTTTAGAAGGCACTGAAATTTCTCAAAGAAGTAGGTATTAAGGACTGCCAGTAACAACAGCAACTTTGACTAAAATTCATTTGTTTGGTTAGAATAAACCAAGCTTTACAATGGATCCTAGATTTTGTAACTAGAGAGGTTTTGCTTGAGAATGACTGAATTATCAGAAGTCTAACAAGAAGAGTCAAATTGAAACCTGAGGAGCAAGATAAGGAAGTTTTCTTAGTATGATTAAGATATACTATAGTTTGCTATTTCGCAGATGCTTCAATAGAACTAAACTTATAGAGGGGTGAAAAGGTTTCTCTAGGGATCACCCTTCAGAATAGTTATTTCATTAGGAAAGAATTTTAAATATGAAAATATGAAGGATTTAATCAGGCTTTGTTTAATCTGGTAAGAGTAGAGCAAGCATTTGAGAATGTTTTACCTAAACTAATTATATCAGTAAAAGAGCCACATTCACCAATTAAAGGAAAGTGTTATATGAAGTTCCAAGGATACCTGCCTATTTGGGCTTTTTAAAAAATTGTCTATGTATAGAAAAAATAATTTAATTAGTAACAAAAAGGGAGCTGCAACTAATAAGTTTAAGAATGAATATATTTCTCCGTCAGTAGTAACCTCCTGGGAAGTGGCATTTTCCTGCTGGCTAACTGATTTTATTCATCTCTCAAAAGTCTTTGTCTTCAATCTCTGTTCAAGTTCCCTGATCCTTCATTAGAGCAGTAATAAACAAACAACTTCAGTTTCACCTATTTAGAGCCAAAGTGATACTAGCATTAGGAATATTCGTATATGATGGTCTCAGAAATATTCTTCTGAGAACATTCTTTTGCATATGATATTGACAGAAAATAAAAACTAAAATGTCTATTTTAAAAGTTTAAAAAATATATTAAGCTCCTAAACATGACATACAAGCACAGTATTTTTTCTGAATATAGAAATTTTATGATTCATAAAATATATTTTCACATTATGATAGAAGTAAGGTATTTTAAAAGGTCATCTAACACACCAAATTTTCTTTCTGGTTTGTGGCATGATAGACTTTTTGATTGCCTATTTAGAATTCTATTTTGCTTGTTTGGTGTTGGAAAAACAATAGGTTATAGAGCCTAGTTGTTTTGTGATATAAACGGGGTAAATAAATTTAGTCTTCAGCCTCAGTCCTTTGGCAGGCTTAACAGAGATACTTGGTTTGGCTATAAGTTGATTCTTTGTTTCTAGTAAAATATATAAGTCAAACTTGATGAGAAGTTGAAGTCCTTTATAAGTAGGAATTAATTTACTCAGATCTTACTGGGTAAGAGTTTCTCTGAGCTAGATCTTATGTTCATAATAATTCCTTTCGGAAATTCACTTGCTAAAATAGAAGTCATGTCTAAAAGTACAGCTGATATCCCTACATGCACAAGGCAGATAGCTGTTCCCTTTAAGCATTAATGATAAAAGGATTAAATTTAAGGATTTTAGTATATATACTAAGGGTGGAAGTCATGTACTTAATCATGTACTTGCAGAAAAAAGTCAAGTCTTTATAAAAGTTCTCAACAGGAGGCTGACTGACATTTTATATATGTTCATTGATTTTTTCCTTCAGAAGAAAAGGGCTTATTAGGAGAATATTAATCATGACTACCAAGAATAAAATATATCAGACATGAAATATTTGTTCTGGAGAGCTCTTAGTAAATAATATTTTGCATGCATACATGCAATAATACGTGTTTATGTATTTATTCATATATGTACATGTATATGTATATATTCATAAACTTAATTTGGAAATTCATATAGAGTGTATTGTTTAGTCCTCTAAACCAAATAAAAAATATAAAACCTGCAGATTATAGTTCCAAAATATTTCAGAAGAAAGGATCAAATTAGAAGGCATGTATTCAACTGAATCATTCTTTTTGTAAATAATAATTGATGCCTTAGGTTATTGAATATCACTAAAACAGACATCTCCTAGAAAAGTACAAGAAAGCATTTATTCCCACCAGTGCATTTTCCTTTGCACAAATAATTTAGTCAGAATTTAATTAGGAAAATAAAACTTTCACAATATCAAAGAGCTGAAGTTCTCCCCTAAATATTGCTTATTGGGATTATAGGCTACATGAAATATGCTGGACCCTAGGCTTATAACATTAATCCATTTTCAAGATTTCCAGAAGGAGTAAGCTATTTTCAGGGCCAACAAAAAGTTTAGAGGATGTGTGTGCAGATTCTGGGTCTGCTAATTTAGTGATGCCCTCTTAGGGATCTCAATGAGTTGTAGAGCCCTGGGGAGCTGTCTTAACCTTGGATGTGCCACTAAACCAGATGGCCATGCACAAATAGTACTTGGAGTAAGTACTTATTACTTAGTAATGCAAATGCCATTCTCCTAATAGGCTTCACTAAAGTCATTCTTGGAATACATTTTAAAAAACAAATGTATGTACAAACACACCATTCCCTTTTTGCAAAAGAGCTTCAGGGAGGATTTCAAAAGAAGAGATTAGTTTATGATCCAAATGGGGCAAAAAGATAATACCTTATTTAAACAGGTTTGCATTTATTAATATGACTAAGCACTCTTTCTTCAAAACAGTTTGGCACTTAAAAAAAACCCAAGTTTTTAATTTGTTAAAACTTTAGACATCTTGCAAGTAGGATGTGGGTCTCATAAAGAATCACAATACATTTTATGGAGGTAAAGTAATACGTTTAAAGACTAGATTATTTTTAAAAGGAGTTGTATAAGCACCAAGAAACATATGGAAATATTCACAAAAGCCTGTTGATGTTGGTTATTTGGAGATAGAGGAAGGAAATTTGAGAAAAAAAATTATAAGGAAAGAAAAAAACCACAAGATAGGAAAATGCACATGGTGATAGGTTAAATGTGAAGGTAAAATATAGATTATATAATTCTATTTATAAAATTACTGCAGGAAGTTCCCATTGTGGCTCAGTGGGTTATGAACCCTGCTAGTATCCATGAGGATGTGGCTTCGATCCCTGGCCTGTTCAGTGGATTAAGGATCCACCACTGCCGTGAACTGTGGTGTGGGTTGCAAATGCAGCTTGGATCCCACATTGCTATGATGGTGGCCTAGGCCAGTGGCTGCAGCTCTGATTTGACCCCTAGTCTGGGAACTTCCATATAAAATAAATATAAAAATAAAAATAAAAAATAAAAAATAAAAATAAAAATAAAAAATACATGTTAGAATGCTTAGAAAATTGACAAACATACTTTTTTTTTGAAAATTAACGCACATACTTGATTAGATGATTTTAGATAATTTTTTTGCCTTTTATTGCAAAAACATGTGAAGAAAAACATAAAATGCCTGTGTTTTTCTTCATGTGTTTTTGCAATAAAATTAGAGTTAGTATGATCAAGAAAATTAGAATATAAATCACAATCTGGGACAATACACATGCAAAAGATTTTTAGGATTTTTAGGGCAAGTAAACTACTCTGTATGACACTGTTATGAGGGATACATATCATTATATACTTGTCAAAAGTACAGAATGTACCGCATCAAGAGTGTACCGTAACATGGACTGTGGACTTCAGGTGATTATGATGTGTCAATGTAGGTCATCAGTTGTAACAAAGGTACCACTCTGACGGAGGATGCTGATAATGGGAGAGGCTGTGTGCCTGTGCAGATGGGGGTATATGGGAAGTCTCTGTACCTTACTCTCAGTTTTGCTATGAATCTAAATCAATTCTAAAAAATTAAGTTTTTTTAAATAACAGGACATTGATATATTTGGAATCACTTTGGTAAATGAATTATAACTAATCCCTTTGTTATCTGGCAAGTTGGAACAGCAGTCATCCCACAGAGACATATACATACAGAACTGCCTCCTAATTGTTCTTCTGCTTCCCCCTTGTCACTCGGCAGTCCAGTTCCCTTACAGCAGGCAGAGTGATCCTTTTTAAGTGTATGTCACAACATGTCACTCTTCTGTTCAAAACACTCTAATGGCTTCCCACCTGAAAGGAAAATCCAGAGTCCTCCATAACCTCAATGTCACCTGCAATCTGCCTCTACCCACAGCCTCTCTTAATTTCATCTATTCCTGCCTCATTCTACTGTCGCCATGCTGGGCTCTCAGCTGTTCCTTCCACAGGTAATAAGGCCTCTTGCTTCAGGTCCTGGGTCTGGATCACTTTCTCCTTGCCAGCTAGTCCCATGATTTCATTGCTCTTTCGCTCAGGTTTCTGCTCATGCTCGGTCCTAATGGACACCTTTCCTGAATACTTTTCCAAGTATTCTTTTTTTCCCTTACTCTGTTTGAGTTTCCTCATGTTTCTTCATAGTATTTACTACCAAGTGAAATGATGACATCACCATTTTTGTTTCCTCCCACCTCCCCCTCACTAAAGTCTAAGTTCCCTCGGGGGGAGGGCTTTGGTGCTTTTGTTACATGCTGTGTTCTGAGACTAGCACAGTAGCTGGCCCTAGCCACAAAGAAGTAATATTTCTCCCCTGCAACCTCTTCCCTAAACTTAGGTATATTCTTTACAAGTAAACCACACAGGCTTCCCATTCAGCTTCTTTTTCTCTTTTTCTTCCTTGAATCATTCTTTTCCACCCAATGCATACCACTTAAAGAAAAGATTTTCCCTTCCTCTATTTCTTCCCTATATTGCTTCCTTCCTTCTTTTCTGCCTTCCTTCTTTCCTTTTTGCCTTCATTCCTTTTTTCCTTCCCTTCTTTCTCTCTTTCCCTTCTTTCTTTCCTTCCTTTCATTCTTTTTCTTTTTTAAAACTACAGAACATATAAATTTGCTCTTATGAAGTCGTTCTCTCCTGTGTCATTGTCCCTAAAGTGAGACTACTTATTTCTGGAAATACAAGTAGATATATTTAAATTTAGAGATAATAAAATTTCACTATTTTCATTGGGATGGAAACTTATCAATAATTACTGTTTAATGTTATATATTTATAAACTCAAGGGAAAGTAGCTGTTGGCAACTTATTACTGGGAGTTTCTACCTCGCAGTAGTTTGTTTTCTTTAAAGTTATTTGGAAAAAGCTGACACTAGAGGGTCTTCTTGTTGCCTTTGACCTCCTCCTATGCCCTCCACCAACAAATAGTAAATAAACTTGTGTTCACGTACATACAAACTAGCGTTTTAACAGGGATGGATAATGATATTTAAAATCTGTGTGTTTATTTTCTTTAACCTCTATAGAGCAGGTGTAGGGTCAATTATCTGGTTAGTTGTGAGTTGAGAAAGGTAAATAAGGCATTTGAAATTTTTAATATTTAAAAAATATAGGGAAAAGAAGCTTTAATTTCATAAATGAATAGCACTAATGATTCCTTCTCTTAATGCTGTACAGCTTGTGCCTGACCTAGCATTGGAGAGGCAGCTGTATAGGTGGTAGACAAAGAGGTTGCTTTGTTCACATTTTTCATGCAAACACTGTTTTCTTTAGGATTTATTAGTTTATACCTGAAATTTCCATTGATGTTAGACCAAGATTTTTCTTTGTCTACATTTTTCATGTAAAAACCTCTTTCTTCAGGACTTTTTAAAAGTTTACATCTAAATTTTCTAAATAAGAAAATTATTTCACATAAATTATTTTTACTTATGAGTAATTTTATTTTCATTAAAGTTAATAGATGTACTAAATAATAAGTAGTTTATTTGAAGTTAAGTATTTCTGGTAAAGTGGTGACTTTGATACTCCAATAACAGATTAGAATGCTAGATAATATGTAACTATCATACTGTGGACCTGGTAAGAAAATAAGAAATATTCTGATGCTAAAAATGAAGCAAAAGCAGAAATTAGAAGATCTGTATGTGACTTAGGCATGTTAGAGATGTTTCGTGAAGTGAAAGGTTTTTTTTTTTTTGAATGAAACATACTAATTCTGATGTTTGAAAGGTAAGAGCAGATGAAATAGAGATTACATCATTCTCTTAATTAAAGTTAAATTTAAACACTCTCTCTTTTCTCCTACATTCTTCTGATCTTACCCAGGCCAAATTCTTCTTTTTAAAAATCCTATCTTTTATGTATATTTTAGGCAGATCTCTTCAGAAAACATTATCTGAAAAAACAGAATTTTCTTCTCCAAAAGATAAATGAAATCTTCTAATCTTTTCTCCCTGACATGCAACACTTGTGTGCATTGCTCTAAAATTCTTTTTTTTTGTTTTTTTGTTTTTTTTGCTATTTCTAGGGCCGCTCCCGCGGCACATGGAGGTTCCCAGGTTAGGGGTCTAATCCGAGCTGTAGCTGCCAGCCTACGCCAGAGCCACAGCAACGCTGGATCCGAGCCGCGTCTGCAACCTACACCACAGCTCACGGCAACGCCAGATCGTTAACCCACTGCATTGCTCTAAAATTCTTATTCTCTACTGAGCCAACATAAAGGGCAGTCATTTCTTACTTGCTTTTATTGTTCTCTATACATTTACAATATAATAACTTCTTTGGCAAAAGCAAAAACCTCTCCCCTCAGGAGAGTACCACATTTCAGGAGAAAAGTGTCTTTTGTAGAATCAGTTTCAATTGCCTGATTAGCCAAGGGTAGAAACAAGCCAAGTTCAATGGTAAAGACTTATTGGATACCAGATCCTAAGATTAGAACCTCTGCATCCAGTCATGGCAGGTTTTCTTTCTCTCTTTTCTGTAAATACCATTCTGTTCTGTGAATTCTGAGTTAAGGTATATATTTTCATAAACTGAGGTGCTATTTATACCATGCCACTTTTAACTGACAATGAGCTATGTGGAAGTTAGAGGCTTGCAGTCTGTTTCTGAATTGCCAAAAGCCATAGTCCCAGAAAGAAGCTAAATATAGCAGTAAAGATGATAACTTATCAGAGTGACTGAATGTGTAGTATTCAAATCATTTCTCAATTATAATATATTTAAATGCAGTTCTATATCAACCAAAATGATGACAAATCATGGAGCTGTAATTTATATTCACTAATTTAGAACCATACACTTAAGCAAATTCATTTACAGTAACAGTTCTGCTTAGAGTAATCTATCACAAAAGGATGATCAGTCAAATAATAATGTGCATAGGTTAATCCATAGAAGCATGGAGTATTGGTTTATTACTTATACAAACAGAATTTGCAGAGATGGAAAAATGATTACTTCTCAAAAGAATTATTTTATTTCATTAGTTTAAAGTTGCATTAAACATAATTTCATAAGTAGTGATTTACCAGATGCTTTCAATGGAATTGTTGATTCATTGCTTATTTTGAACACTGATTTTTATGTTATTTTAAAGAGGAGCATACCTTTTGGAATAGGGCACATTAAAGACATTTTAAGACGTTTCATAACTATATAATTATTTTAATTAGCTTTACTTTCATCTTTTCTTGCTCATTTAAAAATATTAGATTACTGTGAAAGTGGTGTATAATCAATATACAACTCAAGAAAATGAAAATGTGAAATAAAAGTTGTTTGCTAATTTGTGTTTTTATGTTTCCCAGTTTCATTATTCCATATATTCTTTCTTTGTAGAAACATAACATTTATTATGGAACACAGTTTAAGTCAGTTTATTGACATCAGTATTTAAAATTTTAAGAATTCTGCTCTTTTATTAAAAAGAAAAGATCTATGAGTTCCCTGGTGGTGCAGCAGTTTAAGGATCTGACATTATCATTGCTGTGGCTTAGGTAAAATCTGTGGCTGGGGTTTGATCCATATCCCAGGAACTTCCACATGTCATAGGCATAGCCAAAAAAAAAAAAGAAAGAAAGAAAGAAAAGATTTAAATAACTTATGTAAGACTATAGGATTTTTTTCTTTGTTTTTTAGGGCCACAGGTGCCACATATGGAGGTTCTCAGGCTAGGGGTCGAATCAGATCTGCAGCTGCCTATGCCACAGCCACAGCAATGCCAGATCCGAGTTGCATCTGTGATCTACACCACAGGTTATGGCAGCATGAGATCCTCCTTAACTCACTGAGCAAGGCCAGAGATTGAACCCACATCCTCATGGGTACTAGTCGGATTTGTTACCGCTGAACCACAATAGGAACTTCCAAGACTACATGATCTTTATAATGTAATTTAATCTTTAAGATAGGAATAAAATTAGATGAATAGTCCAAACTTTCATTCAGTGAGTATGTTTCTACATTCTTACAGTTTATATATTTTTACTATGAAAAGTCAGATGTTTAATGTTAATTTTTACTGTGAAAAGAAAATAGGGAAAATGAGAGATTTGTAAATAGTTTGGTCACTAGTCTTTGCGGAATGGATAACCGATCAAGGAGACTGTCCATCACTGAGCACTCTGGTTTTACAATTTTTAGGATGTTTAAGAAGTACCTTGGATGCTTCTAAAAATATTGAAATCTCTACATCTCAGCCTACTTTCCAAAATGAAAAGTTCCTAATTGAAACAGGAGAAGCAATCCATCAATAAAACCAGGATGAAGTTTGGGTAGGGATATCTGAAAATGTAAAAAAAAAAATGAATTTTTTTTGTATATGCATGTGTAAGAACATTAAATACAAAAGGGGTAGGACCTCTTGAAACACTGTTATGAGACTGTCTACTTCTTATCCTGAATGCTATTCTCTGATAAAGGATTCTCAGATCCTTGGGCTAAAAATGAAAGTTGTTATTGTGTTCTATGAAGAAGAGATAAAGTCTGGTGGATGGTGTGTTGGGGACCCCAAAGACCACCCACAGTCTCAGTTGTTTACTGGAAGGACTCTCCAAGTGCAGGAAAGTTGTTAGAATTATAGTTCCTTACAGTGAAAAGATGCATTGCAATCAGGGAAGGAAAAGGACACATATAGTCAAGGGCGGGAGAAACCAGGCACAAACTTCCTGTTGTCCTCTCTCAGAGGAATGTCACAGATAATGCTTAATTCTCCTAGAAACAATGTATTAGCAAATGTACAAAATGTAGCCATGCATCACCTGTGTGAATGACCTTCCTTACTCAAGCTCTGGCTTCTCCAGAGGTCAAATTGATAGCACATGGGCCAAAGCCTCAGGCATACCCAAATACTCTTGTTTGGCAGGATATTCTAAGAATTAAGCAGTTCTCCTCAGAGCTCATCAAGGTCCAGTTCTTTCTTTGAAATATGCAGGGTTTGAGTGAGCAAGGCCCACTGAGTTAATCCCTTACTGTACAGATGATAATGTCCAGAAGGGATAATGAGTTCATAATAGAGCCTGCCAGACTTTACCAAACATACTAAATATCCTACATCTATTTTTCATGTGGCAGTAATCAGTAGGCCCAAAGAAGGAAGGCAAGCATGTCAACTTCTTCTGAATCATTGGGAGGGAAATACTTTAAACTTGAAGTTTCAAAAAGGGTTTTCCATTGTATTTATATTTGGAAAAGGAAGGACTATGTGGAAAGCTCAGAACCCTAGCAGCATTACGAAAAACATTTGGTTTTCTGATGCCTTAAAATTTATGCACTGGTATTTTTGACATATAGCAATGAATGTCTCAGACTGGGAAAATATTTATGATAGAAGGCCAATAGTTAGATTAAGGGAGCTTTAAACTGAAATGAGAAAGGGAGAATATGTAATACACAAAAGGAACCTAAATCATTCTTCCTCTAATTACCTGCCTGGCTAATTCCCTTAGCCCCTTCAAGTCTTGGCTAAAATCTCACCTTCCTAATGATGTCTACCTTGATCAACCGATAGGCTGAAGCCTATGAAGTTGTTATTTACAGAAGACAAAAAACAATTGTATATGGTTTAATATAACTGTAACCTGAAACAAACTCTCAACTCCTGCTCCCCGGCATTCTCATTTCCTACTTACCCTACATGACTTTTAATTACTTTTTCATTGTGATTAACCTCCATCTAAAATACTACATAAGTTAAAACTCATTGTGTTTACTATTATCTATTTCAAACTCTGCTACAAAGGTAATGGACATAAACATCTCTTTTTTTGTTTAATTTATAGATGTATTACAAGAACTTAGAAAAGTGCCTGAACTAAAGTTAACCAAATTACTATTTGTTGAAAATAGGAATGAATAGATACTATAGCTTAGGAAGTAATAAAGGAAGCATTCAGTCATCTACTTAATAGTAGGAAAACTTTGGAAGCAATTCTTAGGTATTTTATACCAGAATGGCCTAACTGCTAAGAGTAAAACTTTATAGTCAAGTAAAGGTTTTAGACCCCATCTTTGCTCCTAACTAGCTGTGTACACTTTAGGCATTTTCCTTTTTTCCAGAATTTCTTGGAGTTCCCATTGTGGCGCAGTGGAAACAAATCTGACTAGTATCCATGAGGATGAGGGTTCGATCCCTAGCCTCTCTCAGTGGGTTGGAGATTGAGTGTTGCTGTGAGCTGTGGTGTAGGTCACAGACATGGCTTGGATCCTGTGTGTTGGTGTGGCTGTGGTGTAGGCCAGCAGCTGCAACTCTGATTCCACCCCTAGCTTGGCAACTTCCATATACCACAGGTGAGGCCCAAAAAGAAAAAAAAAAATTATCTAAGTCATAGTTTGCTCATCTTTAGAATAGGAACAATAATACCTACCTGAAGACTGTTGTATAAAACATGAATCTTTCTATTCTGTCTTATAGACTGCTTGAGAAATATCTTTTTATTAAAAAGGACCTTTTACAATTAAATATCAATAGGATAGGTATGGCTATATTGACAAACATACAGCAATAGGTTATATATTTGTTTGAAAAAATGATAAGCAGTTAGGGTCAAGGGAATATAAACAATATAATGAGGAGGAATTGAATAATACAAAGGATGACTCAACTGAGATTCTAAATGCTCCTTGCGCATGGTAGAAATGTAGTAGAATTGATACATAAAACTGTTAGAAGAAGGAAAAACTTAAAAAAACATGCACTTAGATTTACAAAACCTCATTAACTGTAAGATAGAAGTGACCTGATTTGAGTCATTGTGGTAGAAAAGGGTTTATGACTGTATGACTGCCAAAGATCTAAGCCCATTTTAGCTGGCACCATGGCTTTCAGCTAGTCCATCACATCTGTTGTGCTAAGAGTTCTTTTTGTTTTGTGTTGTTTTACTGCAGCACATCTTTTAGAGAAGCTCTTTTAGAATTATCTTAGGGGGATTCACAACTCACCTCTAAGATGCAGCCGGGGAGTGAAGAAGATACTTAGGCTTGAATAATTGCCCCTAAGAGAATTTTTGAATCTTGAGCAAGAGGCACATGACAGTTTGCTTTGTTATTTCTCATTGTCAAAGCTTGGTTTCCAGCCTGCCACTGATTCCCTGTATTTCTCCAAATATCTCTACAATATCTCACAAAAAAATTCTTTAAAAAACAAATGTCAGTCAGTTTATTTTACTTTACCAATAGCCCTAATTGTCAGATAGGATTAGTTCTAGATGTAGGGTCCTGAGAGGTTACCAGGATCAGGGACTTAAAGGTGATAAAAACAGGCAAACCAATGTAAATTAAAACCAGGTAAATCAGTGTAAATTGAACCCTATCTGGGTGTTATAGTTTGAGAACAACATTGTTTCCCCGAATCAAATTACTCTTACTCTGGACTTGAGTTTCTGTCAATATGATGAAGTAGTCAGAAAGTCTCTCCCTATAAGGTACACAGGTGAAATATAAACAACTAGATAAAATATAATGATGTATCTCTAAAGCTGAGCTTGTGGAGAATGTAAGGAAAATTCCCAGGAACCAAAAAGAAGGGGCTCAAAAACTCTGGAGCAGTAAGCCACACTAAACTTGTGATTTGCCTAAAGGTGTTTGCCAGTTTTAGCAACCAAAATGCTTGTCTATTAATGAACACCTAGAGATAGAAGAGAAGGCTTTATTAATGGAGTTTAGAGGGAAGCCCATGTAGAGGCTTGAACTGACAATCCTGAGAATCTCAAATGGCCACAACCTAATGAAAGGGTGGAAAGAGAAAGATAAAATTCCACCCAACTGCAAAAAGAGATAAGATAACATAGCTGTTTTGGCTTGATCTCTGGTTGGGGGAAAAAAAAGACAAAAAAACAATGCCTGCCCTAAAGATTTATAACCTTAGATATGCTCTCATGCTAATGTGCAGTTAAAATTTATACTTCCCTTTGTAGTCCTGAAAATGGCCAAATGAGTAATTAACATAAATAAGTCTCAGATTGGTAGATCTCAGCAGAAGCAACAATGAATTATCTTTTGAGGGATGTCCTCTCAACTCAGGCTGCACAGAATTCCCATGGATTAAGTCTGGGAACTGCAGACTCAAAAAACATACAGACAACACGCCATCATCAGTAAGAGTCAGCAAAAATACAGACAGCAGTATCAGACCCTCAGGATCTTCAGATAATAGAATTAGACAATAAGGAAGGGAAATACATATTCTCAACATGTTAAAATTTGAAACATCAGAAGGAACACCACCACTGTTACTAAAATGAGCACAGACATATTTGAGGAAAAAGAAGACTTGAAATAATTTAATAATTTAAATTTAAAATGCAATGCTAGGTTTAACAGCAGATTGGACAAAGTTGAAAACCTATTCTGCAAATTGAAAGATAATCTGAAGAAATAACTAACATTGCAACATAGATAAGGCAAAGAAAAATATGAAAGTGAAGAACAGAGTGAAAGTACTAAAATGTGTTTGATTACAATTTAGTGAGAATGCAAAAAGAACAGAAAACGAGGAAGGGACAATATGATGAGATAATGACTGTTTACTTTTGCAAATTTGTTCAGTATTAAGCATCCGCTGATTAAAGATCACATTAAGTCCTGAGTAGGCAAAATATGCATAATCCACAGTGAACCCATTTGCTTCTCAGCCGTTCTAAAGATTTTCATGATCCGCCTTCACCACACCTAGCTAGTCATATTTCCCACTGGTAACAACCTGCGCAATAGTTCTTGTTATGAAAAACTGCATCTTAGTATATATCATTGTTAGTCTTTGCTGTGAATTTGCTTCTTCTACTTAGTATGAAATTCTTTTGTTCTTCTTGTCAAAAGCATAGTTATTCATCAAATCCTTTTTTTTACAAATCCTCCATTGATTATTATAGTCACATTGATCTCTTTTTTTTTTCTGAACTTCTGTAACACCTATATTATGATCTCATTCACTCATTCATGATACTTATTGAGAATCTGCTATAAACTAGTTAGATACTAGGTCGAGTAATAAATAACATACAAACACTCCCTGTCCTTAGGAACATTAATATTCAGGCAAAATGACAGTAAAATAATTAGAATACAGTGATAAAGTATAAACATAGTGTTAAATGAACACATATTGAGATAAGAGTGGGGAAGGTAATCAAGTGCATGGGTCACTGAAAATTTAAGGGAAGTAATATTTCTGCTTATACCTGAAGATCAAATAGAAATTATCCAGGCTCAAATTTTGGGGGTAGGGTGAAAAACCGTAGAAGATGATTCAGGCAGTTGAGCTACAACAGTTGAGTTGACATGTTTCACCGCTGAGGCTTAAGAGTTGATGGAGCTCTAGGAATTACAGGAGACTGATATTGTTATAGTGTGGAGGGCAAGGCAGAGGATAGTGAGAGTTATGTCTGAAGTGATGAGCTGGACAGGGTGTAGATCTAGGCAGGCCACGTAATCCATGTCGACAAACTTGAACTTTGTCTGAACTTTGTTCTAAAAGCATTGAAGAATCATCAAAGAATGTGACAAATGGAAGACTTATTATATTTCTGTATCAGAAAGGTCACTTCCATTGCCATCAAGAAGATGGAGTGATGGAAGAGAGACCAGTAAAGAGGCTGCTACAGTGCTCTAGACAAAAGCTGGTGGTAACTGATAATAACATGCTAGTAGTGGGGATAGCAAGTGCAGGACACATTTGCCAGATACTTGGAATAGTTCATTAAATTTTTTCTAATGAATAGCTATGCATTTGTTTTGTCTCTCTAGTTAAGTTATGAATTTCTGAAGAGCAGAGACCATGCCTTTTTTTCTATCTACCAAAACTTCCAAGCCATCAGTAGTGGATCCTTACAGATATTTGCCGACTGAATGAATCTTTGGATAGAATTATTCAGTCATTAAGAGTTTTTAAAGATAGCTGGCAGAAGACCCAAGATGAAACTCTGCTTGCTCAGTTTTCAGGGTGGTACTAAATATGACACCATGATGTAGCGTTCTCAAACATTGCCTCCTTACAGTGGCCAAGGTCGTGAGCTATAAAACCAGTGATGAAGAATGATCCAGTAGTTACAGCAGTAATCTTAGCTCTAGGGCAGGAAGTCAGTGCCAGTGACAAATTGCCAATATATGACAATTGAAAATCGAGTAAGTGAAGTTAACAGAGTTGCTTTATAGCTCAGTGGACGCATGGGTAGGGCTAGAAGCCATTTTCGTCCTGTATCATCAGGCTGGCTGTCTTATGGGCAATATAAATAGCAGTCTGGCAAGGAATCAGGACATCTCTTTTGAAAATAAATGATAAAGACACATTTGGGTCATATCTGTATGTTCAGTGAGCAAAAATTAGAAATGTATAAAGCTGATCACTCCTTTGAAGGGAAACACAGCAGGAGCTGAATTAAATTAAGTATTATTTTTTTTAAGGATGAGAAATCTAACTCCTCATCCAAATTGCATCCCTCTTGAATTTTGTCAAGAGGTAAACATAGTTCCTACAGTTTACCTACAGAATTCCCTTGGGGTGGAGCGGATTAAATTTCTGCTGTTGTCACTGAAGGGGCTCAGATCACTGCTGTGGCTCTGGTTCAGTCCCTGGCCCAGGAACTTCCACTGGCTGCAGGTGTGGCCAAAAAATGAAAACAAAAGCAAAACTCATCTGTTCAAGTAAGGGATTGTTTATTTGGTCTTTCAAGGTTGTGCCATACACATTGGTTCTCTGTTCTAAAAAGAAGAAAGCATTTTCGCTTTTTTCCCCTATACTCTCCCTTGATTTGTTTTACTGTGATCTTCATGTTTTGTGGATTGGGGTTGCTAGGGTTTTTTTTTTCCTCACGAAAAATGAGATTTACTTCACTGTTTTTGTTGCTTTCATTTTTACTTTAGTTTGAGAGCAGTAGTTAAAACAGAAAGGTTTCTCCTTGCTCTTTTTGAAGCAGAAATCCTCACTGTTGCACTTTGTTTATAGTATCATCAGACCAAAAAAAAAAAAAAACTTTTTAATTATATCTACTTATTTATTCCTCCCTTCTCTCTCATATTGTATTAAATTCAGTTAATGATCACTGAATGGCTTCTCTGTATAAGTTGTTTTGTCAGTATCTGTTGGGCATCATGCTTAACATACCCCGACACCCCTCACCTCCCTAGTCTTTTGTCATCATCAACAAGTTATCTTGCGCATTTACAGCAACATGGCTGGACCTAGAAATTATCATACTAAGTTATCATAGTGAAGTTAGACAGTGAGAGACAAATATATGCTATCACTTATATGTGGAATCTAAAAAAAAAAAAGATACAAATGAACTTACCTTGCAGAACAGAAACAGACTCACAGACTTTGAAAAACCTATGGTTACCAAAATGGGGAGGGAGGGGTGGACTAGGGGTTTGGGATGGAAATATTTTAAAATTGTGTTGATAACTGTACAATGATAAATATAATAAAATTAATTGAAAAAAGAGGTTATCTTGTGGGATGACACACATTGACGCAGATAAGGACGAAGTAAGGTAAATGGTGAGAAAAGACAGAATGGATGTGCTAACAGTGCAGAAAGCTTAAGGAAAGGAATGGGGGGAGTAGTGCAAGAATGACCTGTTCTTTAGAAGATGAATTCAATTTTAAAAGTGGTAAGAATACTCCCACTGGTGGAAAGAATTGGCATAAAGATACAAAGATGGACAAGAGTAAAATTGGAGACTGGCTGGTCACCGAGAACAATTGCAGGGAAGGGGGAAGTGAGACTGGTGTGATGCCTTAAAGAGTAGAAAAGAAAAATAATCTTGATATAATCTACTTATTCAAAAACGAGGTGGTAGCTCAAAGAGAATTTTGCATCAATCAGTTGCCATATTTCACCACATCAAATAAAACCAGCCCTTCCTTATCTTCTTCACTGTCAGTATCACCAACAAAAATAATAAAAATCATACTAGCATGTTTATTGAAGACTCGATATATGCCACGAACTAAGTATATATTTTACTTTCAGTATTTTATTGATCTCTCATTTGATGTTTCATAAAACAATGGAGTATGAGGGGGTGGTTCACGCTCATTTTTCAGTTGAGGAAGTTGAGCTAAAAAAAGGTGAAAGAACTGGACCTTGATGAAATAGAAAGTCATGTAAGTGATTAGCTGCAATATGAATCTGGGTAGTCTATTTATAAAACATGGTTATATTGACTGCACAATTCTATCTTGATTCAAGGAAACACTTTAAAAACATTCTGATTATAAATATAACATATTCATTGGGGAAAAAACTGGGAAAAATGAAAGTACACACAAAACAGCAAAACCATAACTAATTGTTAAGATTTTAGTAAAATTTCTCTTCTTCCCTCTGATTCTACTTTTCAGTAATAATAGTAATAATGTCATAATAGTTTGTAGGCAATCTTTTGCTTCAGCGTGTATTTACATGCATGAATTCACCCAGCTTATCCTGCTGACCAATAATATGTTATTAATATATTTTAATGTTAGTAGATTTATCTTACTACTTAAAGCATATTGTTTTTAGATCTGAAATTCTTCTTTTGAGAGATACTTAGAATTTTAAAAGTTTATTTTGTCTTTTTGTTGTTGCTATAATATGCTTTCTTGCATACATAACTAAATTTTCTATATTTTGTCATTCATGCTATAATTCCACATGAGATTTAATATTAATGGTTTCAGTATTGCTAGGTTTGCTGGGCTATAGACTTTACACATTTATAATATTGATAAATAGTACCCTAGGAGACTTCAGAATAGATGTACCAATTTATCACCCACTAACTGAAAATGAGTGTACACATTTCTATATTCTATCATCCATACATCTTTTTTTAAAGTCTCATAGGGTAGGAATAAAAATCCCTATTTTTAAGGGGTTAGTATTTTTATATTTCCACTGTTTATTTTCAATTTTTTCTGGAAATTTAGTGTTTATACACTTTATTCATTTCTCTCTTGGGATTACTGAACTTTTTAGAAGTTGATTTGTAGTTCTTTGGATGTTATAAATATTAACCTTTGGATTTTGCATATGTAAAATTATTCCCCCCTCTTTAGTGTTTTATTTTCAAATGTTGCCTATGCAAATTTTTAATACAGAATCAGTACATCATTATAATTCAAATCTGCTTTTTAGTGTGTATGTGTGGATCCTGAATTTTATATCATTCTCCCCTATTCAGCTGGTACTTTTTTATATATAAATCTTTCATCTATTAGGTATGGATGTTCAGATGTAAGAGGTATAAGATAAAATTTTAATTCTCTTGCCCTCTAAAGATCATTCAGTAGTATTCAAACCATTTATTGGCAAAGTCATACTTTGCCAATGATTTGAAATCCCATCCTCATCTACGCTTAACTCATTGATTTTATGTTCTGTCTGACTTATTTATTTCACTATTCCTATGTCATTAACAGACTTTTAATTATGGTAGTTTTTATAATATTTTGATATCTACTAGGTTCTTGATTCTTTTTTCTCAAAGTTTTTGTCTGCCTTACAGTCTCCTTTGTCTTACCTTCTGTTTTGCATTCTCTTTCAACCTTTTACCTATAAGATATTTTTTTAGGTCTTGTTCTGAGCTCCCATCTCTGTGTCTACTCTACATGGGATTTTTATCTCCTGAGTTCAGAAGAAAACTTACCTATAAAACTACAAAACTGCAAATCTCCCTTTGACATTGATAAAGTTAAGAGTGTTTTTATATAACCCCATCTTATCTGCCTTCTTGATATTTCCAACTTGAGCTCTGTTGGTATGTCAAACTCAGTGTATTTAAAGCCAAACAATGATCTCAGATCTCTCTCTCACTTTAAGGAAACTGTGCACAATAATATCCTGTTATAATAATACAGGTGTGTTTTGGGGCCTGGGGTATTTATTTTATCTATAAGTAACATCACTGTTTTTATAATGATGATAAATGACCATCGACTATGCCAGGTACTGGGTTAAACATGTTATATATATTCTTTATTTAATCCTTGACTCCTCCCTGTAGAATTTATGGTATGACTCTCATTTTATAAACATCTTAACTGAGGAAAACAAAAGATAAAAAATCCCTACCAAAATCATACCTTGTAAATGGCAGGGCAAAATGTTTATGGTAGATCTGTATATCTCCCAGCACTTACTTGCTACACAAACTTGCCTCATACAGGTTGCAGTGGTCAGGCTTAGGGAGCAGCAAGATGGGATGAGGCTGGACAACGGTGGCTCATTATAGCAGAATAATCTAGTAGGCTTTCAAAAATTATCCATGCTTCTCATATTTGTAAGATTTCATAAATTAATAAATGTATTATCACAAGAATTTCTAAAATATCTGTCATATCATTCAGAGAATAAATCTAATTCTTAGTAATTAAATACTAAGGAAAATACCTAAGGAAAATGGCCTCATTTAACTTAAAGGTAAGTACAGATAACTTTAATCATTGCATTGTTTTCTGTACTGCAGTGGCATCCCTATGTCAAGTTTTAATATATATAAGATATATATCAAGGACATAATATATTAGACAAGTACAGCTCTTCAATTTCATAACTTTTAAGATACATAATTGCTCCACTATGAAGACTTAAATGGGGATTGTCACTTTTGTAATTAATTCTTTTTGTTTCATCCTTCTTACTAATTGAAAATAGGCTTTCAATATAGAACGCTTTGAAATTGGATGAAGAGACAGAATTGGAAATGAACTTAATTAACTACAAACTGTCCAAATCAATCAGAGTTTGACAGTGCCTTGGTAACACACAGAGTTCATAATTTACTTGAGATCTACCATAATGCATATGCCATAAATCGCACAGAAGCCACGCTCACTGTGCACAGAATTTAGTGCCAGGCTATGAAGTTGCGCTGGGAAAAATTGTTCATTTGACACTGACCATTTGGGAAGAATATACTTTACATTTTTCATTTAGGCAACTAATAAACTTTTGAAAATAAGTGCTTTGCTTTTTTGCCTTGATAGAATTTGACAGAGGAGTAAAAAAAAAAAAAGAAAAAACCATTTGAGTGACATGGTTAGATCTGCATGTTTTGTTACAGAGTCTCAGGTTAGTCTTGGGTTATATTAAATATTATGGGTTATAGTAAATATTATATGTTATAAAGAAAAAATTTCTGTCTATACAATTCTATTTTCCTCTTCTTTAAATACGAAAATAGTCATCCAGGTATTCAAAAGCAAATAATAATTCCTAATTATCAGATTAATCACACTTACTAGCATTTTATGAACTATCTTATATTATGGCTTTTCAAGGAAAATAGATAATTATCATTTTTTGAGGAGAAGAGTAGAATAGTTAATGAAGATTATGACATGTACTTGGCTCAACCACATTATAGGGCCATTTTGCGCACAGAGATCTGTAATTCATACTCATTACTCTTTCATTATATTTAGATAGTCTCAGTATATACTTAGTTTCCTATATTTTCCAACTACTTAATAAAAATAACCACATTGTGATCAACTTTATTCTTGAATATTAGAATGTTTAAAAGAATAGAAGTATCATCTGCCTCTAATACACCAGTAATAAAAACCATATAAAATTAATATTTTAGATCCCTATGCAAGAAATGTTGCAAGTATTTGAGTTAGGAAAAAATTCAAGAAGATATAAATCAGCTATTATATATAAATGTCCAGCTTTAATCAATGTGTAGATAATTTCTGGTTTCTGGAAGAAATAGTGCTTGGTTAAAATAATTCTTTATTGGCCATGAGGTAATTCATAGAATCTCATGTTGTTGCACCATATCTCAGAACAAATTGTTTCTCAAGTTAATTTATATAAAAACATATATTTCTAGTTCATTCCATCAGTCATATGAATACCGTGTGAAACCTTGTTATATTACTGTGCATAACTCATTTTGGAGACAAAAGTATGTTAGGAAAACAAGGCAGTTTAGAACATAGAGAAAATTGTGATGATATATCATAATGAGAAAAGCAAGAGCTGAGCACCATGTTAGCAATTTGGTTTATATTGTTTCTGAACTAGACTTTGACATCAACTAAAGCATTGAGTTTAAACCCTTCAACATATTATTCAGGGAAGACCACATAATCCTGAGATGCCTTTTCTAGCTTCTCTTTTTACAGTCTCTTAAGGGTCCTACTGCTCCATTTAAACTTGACTTCTAGCTCCTTCTAGATCGTGTCTTAAAATTTACCTCATTAGTCCCTTTATTGATGCTAGTTCCATCATGGAAAGTTCCTTTCTACATGAATAGCTGGTTGGTAAAACTGTATAATCCTTTAAGAACCAGAATGTGCTGTCATCAGATTCTTAACCCACTGAGCCATAGCAGGAACTCCCCTTCTTTTAAAAAGCTGAATAATATTCTATTTGTGTGTGTGTGTGTGTGTGTGTGTTTATCTCTGTGTGGACATACAATCATATTTTCCTTGTACATTAATCCATTGACATGGCAGCTTATTTCCCTATGTTTGCTTGTTGTGAGTAGTGCTGCAGTGAGTATGGGGTGCAGTTACTGTTTGAGATAATGACTTCATTTTCTTTCAATATGTACTCAGAAATCCTATTTCTAGACCATATAGTAATTCTATATTCAATTTTTTGATGAAGCTCCATATTGTTCTCCAAGAGGCTTCACCCATTTACATTCTCATTAACAGTGTACAAGAATTTCCTTTTAATCACATCCTCACCAGCATTGTTCACTTGTCTTTTCAATAACAGACATCCTCAAAGGTGTGAGCTAATAACTTATTGTGGTTTTTACTTGCATTTCTCTGATGATTAGTCATGGTGAGGACCTTTTCATGTATTTTTTGGCCATTGTTATGTCTTATTTGGAAAAATGTCTATTCAGATCCTCCAATAATTTTAAAATTGGGCTATTTGGTTTTTTTTTGCTACTGACTTGTATGAGTTACTTGTATATTTTGGATGTTCAACCCTTATTGGACATGTGGTTAAAATATTTTCTCCCATCATAAATTGCCTTTTCGTTTTGTTGATGATTCCCTTTATTGTGTAGAAAATTCTTTAGTCCCACTAACTTATTTTTGCTTTAGTTTTGCTTGCTTTGGGTGTTAAATTTGAAAAAAATTATTTTCAGTGTCACTGAGTTTATCTCCAATGTTTTCTTCTAGGAGTTTTATGGTTTTAGGACTTATGTTCAAGTCTGAATCCATTTCGATTTGATTTTTGTGTATGGTATAAGATAAGAATCAAATTTCATTGTTTTACATGTGGCTGTCCAGTTTTTCTGGCACTATTTTTTTGAAGAAACTATCTTTATTCCATTGAGTATTCTTGACTCTTTTCTTGTATATTAATCTACCATATATTCATGGTTTTATTTCTGGGCTCTATCCTTTTCCATTGATCTATATTTCTATTGTTGGTATTTTTGTTTCTTTTTTTGTCAGTACCATACTGTTTTGATTATTATACCCTTATCAAACATTTTGAAATCAGGAAGTGTGATGCTTCCAGGTTTTTTTATTCTTTCTCAAGATTGCTTTAGCTGTTCATGGAATTTTATCTTTCCAAACATAATTTAGAATAGTTTATTTTATTTTGAGAAAAAATGCCATTGGAGTTTTGATAGGGATTTAATCTGCAGATCACTTTGGGTAGGATGACTATTTAAAAGTATTTTTATAATCTGTGAGCACAGAGTATCTTTCCATTTGTCTTTGTCTTCAATTTCTTTGATCAATGTCTTATAGTTTTAAGTGTGTAGATATTTCACTTCCTTGACTAAATGCATTGCTGAGTATTTTATTCTTTTGATGCTATTATAACTGGGATTATTCTCTTTTTTTTCCTGATAGTTTGTTGTTGGTGTTACAGAAACACAATTGATATTTGTTGTTTGTTTTTTTTGTTTTGTTTTGTTTTTGTTTTTAAAGGATTGTTTTGATTTTCTTCTTCTTATTTTTTTCCACTGTACAGCATGGGGACCAAGTTACACATACATGTATACATTCTTTTTCCTCCCATTGTTCTGTTGCGATGTAAGTATCTAGACATAATTCTCAATGCTACACAGCAGGATTTCATTGTAAATCCATTCCAAGAGCAATAGTTTGCATCCAACAACCCCAAGCTCCCAATCCCTCCCACTCCCTCCCTCTCTCCCCAGGCAGCCACAAGTCTATTCTACAAGTCCATGATTTTCTTTTCTGCGGAAACGTTCATTTGTGCTATATATTAGATTCCAGTTATAGGTGATATTATATGGTATTTTTCTTTCTCTTTCTGACTTACTTTACTTAGTATGAGAGTCTCTAGTTCCATCCATGTTGCTACAAATGGCATTGTGTCATTCTTTTTTATGGCTGCGTAGTATTCCATTGTGTATATATGCCACATCCTCCTAATCCAATCATCTGTTGATGGACATTTGGGTTGTTTCCATGTCTTGCCTATTGTGAATAGTGCTACAATGAACATGTGGGTGCATGTGTCTTTTTTAAGGAAACTTTTGTCTTGATATATGCCCAAGAGTGGGATTGCGGGGTCATATGGTAGTTCTATGTATAGGTTTCTAAGGTATCTCCATACTGGTTCTCCATAGTGGCTGTACTAGTTTACATTCCCACCAACAATGGAGGAGGTTTCCCTTTTCTCCAGAGCCCCTCTAGCACTTGTTATTTGTGGACGTATTAATGATAGCCATTCTGACTGGTGTGAGGTGGTATCTCATGGTAGTTTTGATTTGCATTTCTCTAATAATCAGTGATGTTGAGCATTTTTCTCATGTGCTTATTGGCCATCTGCATATCTTCCTTGGAGAATAGTCTATTCAGGTCTTTTGCCCATTTTTCCATTGATTGATTGGCTTTTTTGCTGTTGTATTGTATAAATTGCTTGTATATTCTAGAGATTAAGCCCTTGTCAGTTGCATCATTTGAAACTATTTTCTCTCATTCTGTAAGTTGTCTTTTTGTTTTCTTTTTGGTTTCCTTTGCTGTGCAAAGCTTTTCAGTTTGATTAGGTCCCATTGGTTTATTTTTGCTCTTAGATATTTGTATATTGATTTCGTATCCTGTAACTCTCCTGAAATTGTCTACAAGTTTTAACAATTTTTTGGTGATATGAACTCTTTAGTTACGTTTGTTACTCAGTTTTTCTTTGCCTCAAAGGTACATATCAGGAGTCAGTAAAAATACAGTTCACTGCCCACATTTGGCCCACCACCTATGTTTGTACATAAAGTTTTATTATAACACAGCATGCCAGTTATTAAATACTGTTTATAGTTGTTTTGTGCTGCATCAACACTGTTGAGTACGTAGAAAAGAAATCATGTCTCAGAAACCAAAAATAGTTGTTTTCTGGCTCTTTACAGAAAGAAATGATCTCATATAATGTTTTGTACATAGTAGATGTCTGGTAAATTATAAATGAAATTTGCACACGGATATTCTTTAGTAGTTATCACCAAAAGTACAGCCCTAAATTGAAAATTTTAATGACACAATTGTTTTTATGACTTCTGTGCCAAACCCTGTTGGATTAGTATCCAACCTTGTTTGGATGTTTTGTTTGATTTTGCATAGGCAGTCTGTGTCTGGGTAATGGAGGTGAAGTGGCATTAAAACAGAGGAGAGAATCATTTTAGCCATGCCAGTTTATTTTGAGGTGGAATTTTATCTTCCTTCATAAGCAAAGGTTTTTTTAGAGTAAATTTTTATAAATTGTTTTATACAGATGCATCAAAATGTTTTTACTGGTTGATGTCACAAAAACAACAAAAATGCTTTGAAAGAAATGCTTGTTCTGCCAGGAAATACTTCCAGAATGAAAATCTTGGTTATAATCCACTTGGTTAGAGAAAGCATTTTGTTTGTGCCTGAGAAGGACATAAATGTTCTCAACATTCTTCTAGACTCTTTGAAAGAGATGAAAAAACTACTCATGTAATTAGTCAATACCAAGAAGTGGCTAAAGTTTACATAATGAAACTTTGCTTTTCAAGTGCAATCTTGAGGACATGTCTAATAAATATCCCTCGTCTCTGAAGAGAATATATTGCCTAGGCTAAGGACTATTTTAATGAGATGTACTTTTAAAGCTCTAGTAGAAGTTTGCAATTTGCCTTCAGAATTTTCACCTGAAGAAAAAACTTAACTAAATCAAGCCCCAGAACATCTGATTATTTGGAAAATTTGCAGCCATAGTGTAATAGGTTTTAAATACAGGTTTTAAAGATGGACTACAGATTGACATCAGATCCTACTATTTATTAGCAATATGTTGTCATCATTGTTACTTACTGACTTTCACAAGTTACAAATGTTTGAAACTTCAGTAAAATGTAAAATAGAGATAATAATACTTATTTCATGTTTTCTTGAGATTGAGATCACATAAATACAAATGGCTGACATCTTGACCATTCTAGGGAATTCATATATACTGATAGCCTAAAGATCTAGGGTCTAGTTTAATGATGTAATAGAAATAATGGGATTATATTATTTCTCATATAATCCCATTACCAACCAGGTAGGCACACTGTGGCATTTCCCATTATATTTGAAGATGTTGAAGTTTCAGAGAGTCTTAAACCTTTAGCAATTATCTCATCACTAAAATCACCATCACTGAAAATAAAGAGCTTTTTATATTAAGCTCTGATGATAGTTGGCCACTAACTATCCTAATATTGTCCTCCCTATCTTCAAATGTTGGCAACATCCAAACTGAAGTTTGAATAACTGTAACTTCAAGGAGAAAGAGCATTTCCTTCATTACCAAGACCTTTAGTTAGTGAGGTTCTGTGTCCTCATTTCTCCTTTATACATTTCATATTATTCATCAGTTTCAATTAAGCTACCTAGATAAAGCCTTTCATTTAGTTATTAATCTTTCCACTTCAAAATAGTAAGTTTGCTGGCCAAGCAGCATTTCTGGAATTCTTCATTCATACCATGAAGTAATTGGATGATTTAAATTTAAAATGAGAAATCATTAGAATTGCAATAAGATAAAATTAGTAGATCATATCAATCCAAGTATCTGAATGTGTCAAGCTTATAGGAAAGACTTGGACAAATTGAGATTTAAGCATTGACACTAAAGAAAAAGTTTAGATTTCGGCACTGTACCTCAGAAACCTTGATGCACTAAAAAAAAAAAAAATAGGTTTCTGGAAATCCTGTCTATGAAATGAGAGATTTTTCACATACCTTGGTAAGTCAAACATGCCTATTTCTTGATGGTAAACCTAACCATGTTTGGCTGCTGTGGGAAAATAATTATAAATCTCTGTTGAGTTCAGTTGAGTAATTTCACTGGAAACACATGATTTCACAGAGGTGAAAACTTAGTTGCCCTTCCCCCTTAATCATTGTGTACAGACAACTGGAAATATAGTGGCCTTAAAGTTAATAATACTATATTGCAAATTTGGAAGTTGCTAAGAAAGTAAATCTTAAAAGTTCTCATCTCAAGGAAATAATTTTTTGAAAACTTTATATGGTGCCTGTTGGTAAATGGATTAATTGTGGTGATCGTTTCACCATGTATAGAAATGGCGAATCATTATATTGTACATCTGAATATACGTTAACTATACTTCAATTAAAAAATATCACACACACACACACATACATACATATATTCATCTTTTTCACAGATTTCAAATGTGGGCAAAAATTTTTTTAAGGCAGAGTAGACTGTGGGTATGAAGGGCAGGTTTAATGTTAACAGGAAAGCATGACTGAAGGAGAGAGTCAGTTATGGAAAAGGAGAAAAACTCTCTGAAGTCAAGTTTTCAGTAGGAAAATAGTAAAAGGTAACTAAGGAAGAGAGGGGACATAATAGGAGATGTTGCAAAAGTGGGCAGACACATAACACTGTTGGAACAGTGAACCATTCTTGGTTATTAATCAAGGAAGTGACATAATGAAATGTTTCATTTTTGAGTGTTTTTTATAAACTAAAATACTGTTGGTATATAATATCATGTTAGTTTCAGATATAGTACATAATGATTTAATATTTGCATACCATATGAAATGTTAACCATGATAAGCCTAGTGATTATCTATCTCCACACAAAGTTATCATAGTATTATTGAACTTATTCTTTATGGTATATATTATATTCCAGTAATTTTATCATATAATTAGAGGTTTATATATCTTTTAATCCCCTTCAACTATTTGCCCAACCCTCAAACCCTTCCCTTCTGGCAACTATCCATTTCTTCTCTTTATTTATGAATCTGTTTTCACTTTCTTTTTTAGATTCCATGTGGAAGTGATACACAATATTTGTCTTTAACTTATTTCAGCTCTAGTATATTACACTCTAAATCCATCCAAGTTGTTCTATATGGCAAAATTACATTTTTAAAGGCTGCATTATACATATAAACACATGTCTTTATCATTTTGTCTATTGATGAGATGCTTAGGTTGTTCCCATATCTTGACTATTGTTAATAATGCTGCAGTGAGCATTGGAGTGCATATCTTTTCAAATCAGCATTTTTGTTTTCTTCAGGTAAATAGCCAGAAGCAAAATTGTTGGATTATATGGTAGTTCTATTTTTCAATTTTTTGAAAAAGATCTATACTGTTTGTCATAGTGACTCTACTTACTTACAAGCTGCCAGCAGTGCACAAGGGTTTCCTTTTCTCCACATCCTAAGGGACACTTACTATTTCTTGTCTTTTTAATGATAGCTATTTCTGACAGGTGTAAGGTGATATCTCACTGTGGTTTGATTTGCATTTCCCTGATGATTAGTGATGCTGAGTATCTTTTGTGTGCCTGTTGGTCATCTGTACATTGTCTTTGAAGAATGTCTACTCAGGTCCTCTGCCTATTTTTAATAAGCTTGTTTACTTTTCAATGTTGAGTTATATGAGTTCTGTGCATACTTTGGATATAATCTCCTAAACAGATATATCATTTGCAAATAACCTTCTATTCAATAAGCTGACTTTCATTGTATTAATGATTTCCTTCTCTGTGCAAAATAGTTTTGCATGGAAATAAAAAGAAAGCTGGGAGAGCAATAATTACATCAGACAAAATAGAATTTAAAGTAAAATTGTAATGAGATAAAGAACATTACATAATGATAAAGGGATCAACCCAATAAGAAGATAAATATATATGCACCAACATAGCAGCACCAAAATACATAAAGCAAATATTAACAAACATAAAGTTAGAGATTCACAGTAACATAAGTAGTAAGGGACTTTAACACCCCTTTTACATCAATGGACAGATAATCCAAACAAAATCAGTAAGAAAACACTGCCCTTAAAAGACACATTAGATCAGATGGACTTAATATGTACAAATAGAACACTGTATACAAAAGTAGCAGGATACCATTCTTTTCAAGTGCACATGGGATATTCTACAAGACAGATCACATCCTAGGCAGCAAATTTATGAAGGTTTAAATCATATTGAGCATCTATTCTGACCACACCAGTAAGACAGTAGAAATCAACTATAAGAGAAAAAAAACTGCAAAAAATTCAAATGTAGGCTAAACAATATGCTACTAAACCCAGTGGATCATGGCAGAAATCAAAGAAGAAATTAAAAAATAACTGAAGTCAAATGAAAATTAAAACACAATGATCCAAAATCTATAGGATGCAGAAAAGGAGTTCTAAGAGGAAGTTTATAAACAAGGCTATCTCAGGAATCAAGAAAAATTTCAAATAAACAATCCAACTTTACACCTAAAAGAACTAGAAAAAGAATAAGCAAAACCTAAAGGTAATAGAAGAAGGAAAACATAAATATCAGAGCAGAAATAAATGAAATAGAGACAAAAAACCACAAAAGATTAATAAAAAATGAGAAAAATTTATAAACCTTTAATCAGACTCATCAAGAAGGAGAGGGCCCAAACCAATAATATCAGAAATGAAAAAGGAGATGTTGTAGCCCAATACCACAGGAAGAAAAAGACATAAGATTATTATAAACAATTATACTCCAATAAAATGGAAAACCAAAAGAAACGGATAAATTCCTAGAAATGTATTGTCCCAAGACTGAATCATGAATATGTAGAAAATAGGGAGAGAACAGTTACTGGTATTTGAAGTATAGATTATTCACAACATTTTCTCAGTTTCTGGTGTACAGCATAGTATTCAATTATACATGATTTTTTTCAGATTCTTTTCCTTTATAGGTTATCATCTCTTGTTTTTTAAAGCATATTAAAAATGAACTATCAGAAAAAATTAAAACAATCCGATTTACAGTTCTATCACAAACAATAAAGGTATAAATTTAACCAAAGAAGTGAAAAAATGTACATTTAAATTTATAAGATATGGACAAAAAATTAAAGACAAAAAATAGAAGATATTCCATGCTCATAAAGTGGAAGATTTTTTTTTTGTCTTTTTTCCTTTTCTAGGGTCGCTTCCCATGGCATATGGATGTTCCCAGGCTAAGGGTCAAATCGGAGCTGTAGCTGCTGGCCTACACCACAGCCACAGCAATGCCAGATCCGAGCTGCATCTGCAACCTACACCACAGCTCATGGCAATGCTGGATCCTTAACCCACTGAGCAAGGCCAGGGATGGAACCCACAACCTCATAGTTCCTAGTCGGATTCATTAACCACTGTGCCACGACGGGAACTCCAGAATTAACATTGTTAAAGTATCCAGATTACACAAAGCAATCTAAAGAGTCAGTGCAATCTCTTTCAAAACGTCAATGGCATTTTTCACAGAAAAATTTGTTTGGAACCATGAAGATCCTAAATAAGTAAAATAAACATGAAAAAGAGCAAGAATAGAGGTGCCCCTGATTTAAAAATATACTACAAAGCTATAATAATCAAAACAGGATGGTACTTAATAAATTGCATTTTTGAAATGCAAATAAACAGTATGGTTTGGGTACAAAAGCAGACACATAGGCCAATAGACAGAATAGAGAGCCCAGAAGTGAACCTATACTTGTATGGTCAATTACTCTAAGACAAAAGAGGCAAGAATATACAATAGGGAAGAAAGCCTCTTCAATAAGCGGTGTTGGGAAATCTGGACAGCCACATGCACAATAATCAAACCAGACTACTTTCTCACACTATATAAAAGATGAGCTTGAAATAAATACTTAAATGTAAGACTTAAAACCATAAAACTCTTAAAAGAAAGCATAGAGAATGATCTTAGTTGGTCTTAGGAATATTTTATTGCATATGTCTCTTCAGACAAGGGAAAAAAAGGCAAAAATAAACAAACAGGACTGTACCAAAATAAGGAGAGGAATCTGGGACAAAATGAACAATTGAGCCTAGTGTGGTAGTCATTAGACTTGAGTTACTCATATCGCAGTGCCTGTAAAACTTATCCTTACATCTCCAATATCCAGGAGAGTGCCTGGTGCATAAAAGATACTAAAAACTTGCTGAATATTACTAGATAATGAGTTTAACCAGATGTGTACTGTATAAATGTGGAAAGAAAAAATAAAGTACAAGGGGAGATTTTTAAAGGAAAAACCATACTGTAGAATAATTTATAACACATTCCTAGTTTCATAACTCAAAAACCCTTTAATATTAGTCATTGTAATGCTTTGATATTTTGTTTCATCAAAGGGAGACTATATTAGAGGATGATTGTGAGAATTAAGTGAAGCAATACTTGTAAAAATGTTTCATAAGCTCTAAATTGTTCTATAAGTATGAGGTTTAATGTGAGAACCAGAAGGATATAGTTTCTTAAGTCATAGAAAGAGTGCTCATTTGGGAGAAAGATTGCATTCATTTTTTATAACTCTGAGATGATATTTCAACTCTTTGCCCCAGACCACTTCAAATGAAAAAATAAAAAAGGATTTGTTGGACCATTTCCTGATTATTCAAACTGCAACTATTATATGAATGAAAACATTTCTTAATGGAGAGAGTAGTAATACTTTAATGCACGTACTCAGTAATTAATGTTTGGTTAGCATGAAAAGCAATTAATATGTATATCATTTTATAATACATATATAAAATGAGTATATATCATACATATAGACATATGTTTGTGTATACATGTATATAAACATATATCAACACACACACATATACATTTTTCTAAAAGCTATAATCTCTATAAGGTCTGTAGGCCATGCTGAGATATCTGGTGCTGTATTTTAACATGTACAAATAAAATTATAAACTCAGAGTTGTTATAGTTTGGAATAACAATCTCAGGACCTGTAGTTCTGGGCTTAGTGGTATAACAATGCTAAGGCTGGCTTGTTCTAGTGCTGGCCTTAGGTAAGTGATAGAAGTTTTCTGATTCCATTTTTAATTTACAACATGAGCTGGAAAAATTTGAGGAGCTCCAGGGCATAGGAATTTAATCACCATTAGTTATACTTTATAGCTTACTTTTCCCAAAGAATTTTGAACCATCAAGAACTTTGCTCTGAAAGTCAAGCATTTCTCTGGGAAGCTGAGCCCTAATGGCTTAGTTATGAGCTTCCTTCTTAACTGTTGGTCTGTAGGGAAAACCTGGGGTATTGGTGCTCAGCAGTGGATTCACTATTGAATGGTACGTTTTGAGTACTTGACCAGTTGCTCCCATTTCAGAGGATATTATCCATGAAAAGGCCCTATATCTGATTTTAACAGGATACTAAAGATTAAGAAATCCTTACATAAATTGGAGTTTATTAAACTATGGAATATGAATGTCTCACTAGCCCTGCAGACTTGTTACCTGAAATGTTTAAGTATTTTGTTATGATATAATCAATAATTTAGGAGAGCCTGGTCTCAAAAAACACTCTTAACATGATAAATTGTTTGCACAGGTGACTACAAAAATTTCCTCCAAAACACTTCCTTTATAATGCTCCTTTTCTCTTCCTTTGATCCCAGAGTAGAGTCTGTGTTCACTCTTCTCTAATCTGGACAGGCCCTGTGACTTACCTTGAATAACAGAATGACACAGAAGTAATGTGGAGGGACTTCTGAGGCTGGGACTTGAGGCCTTGAAGCTTCCATGTTTGCATTCTTAGAATACTGAAAATCCTGGTTACCTAAAGATACTGTGTTTTAGTATGATTTGTCAGGCAGCAGAAGAAAACTGATATAACACATGATCCATATGTGTGGCAAATATACAAACATACATAGATCAATGAATCAGTAAAGATACCTACATTTTGAATGATTTACATACAGTTTTTCCTGGTGAAAAACTCTTACGCTCATCAACATACTTAGCCATTTCTTCCTAGACTCATCTCTATAAAAATATTCAAACTAGTTTTACAGTACGTAGAATGTTGCATTTCATGGAGGAAATACTAGATAGGACTTATTGTTCCAGAAGTTCTTTGCCATTTCACCTTTCTCTTTTTAGCTATTCATTTTTTTTAGAATCTTAAAAATAAATATACCCATATTCGCGTTTATGGTACTTCCATTTAGATTTTAAGATCTTCAAGGAGAAAATTTTGTAATCTAAAATTCTCTGCTAGAGGACGGCAGATTTCCTTGTGTTGTGGCCTCTATATGAAAAGAAGTGGTATGAGTTCCTTGGTCCATATAGGAAGCAATTTCACAAATGTGAATGCTCCAGTGAATCAGTAAAGAGGGTAGTTCAGAGGGGAAAAAATGGTTATGCATGTGCAAAGTCACACATGGTTAATACCACAGTTCCTTTCTTTCTGCTCACACAGCTTGTAGCTTACCCAAAGAGGATTAAGGCCCAAAAGGAGAATATGATGTGATACAGGAAAGCAATGGAATCTGTTTCTACTGAGGTTAATTTTTCCTTTGTGTATATATTTCACATCAGAAAATACTCAATGCCAGTGCATCTGTTTATATGAGATTGTCCTGTGTATATTTGATATGTTTTCTGTTTCTCCTCTTTGATTATAATATAGTGACTCTTACGTTTCTCTTATAAGTTTATTTATTGTGTGGCATATACAGTATTTAGTATTCATTTCATAAATGCTCCCAACTAATGGGCTGAGCTGTATTGGCAACTGCAATAAAATATTCTTTTGAAAATGTTACCCAAAATTTTAATGACAAACTTCGAAAGAATAAAAATAGCCATTAAATGTTTTCAGTCCAGCGTACCATATTTTATTTATCTTTGTCTTCCAAGACAAAATAATTTATGTATACTTAAATAAAGTACTTAATAGTACTTATCCATACTATTATGGATAAAAAAATTCTCACTTTTTCAAATCTTACAGTGAGTATATTTAGGTAAAATTACAATTGCTATTATTTTAGCTAAAATATATTAGTTACTATGGTAGAATATATACAAGCCTCTTCATTCAAAATGGCTTTTTGGAAGGTAAAACTCCATAAGCTAAGTCACAATATATATAAAAAGGAAATTATACAAACCATGATTTTGAAGTTAAGTAGAATTACTTTTCTCATTGCTAGCTCATTTTCTATCAGGGTGTGCATCTGAGAAGCTCCCTGCAATGTTTTGTACACTCCTACTCAAGATAAACTTTATTTTAGTTTTCATTTGCCTACTTAGGGCATAGACATTTGCTCTATTACATAATCCATGGGGTGAAAATAAAATACAGCTAAAATGCGTTATAGTTAAGCATTTCATTTTAATACTTTACTATACACATTCTTCATCTTAATTATTTCAGTATGTAGAAAATACAAGAAGTGGTCATGTGGTTAAAAAAAAATGCCAGCATCTCTTTTGTGGGGAATGAGCATGGGCACCAGTACCTCCAACCTATTGTCTTGGTAAGGCTGTCACTCATGCAGCTTGACTCGCCTGAACCCATTCTACAGGGCATTCACATTGAAATTTAAAAAAATATATATATTTGCAATCTGAATATATGTGTACACACACACACATACACATGCATATATAATATATACATATTCCATTCCCATGGTCACAGATAATTGGGTCTGTGATAGTTTCAAGGAATAAGGACAGTCAGTAAAAGCCTCAGTGGGATTTGTTGGATGGATTTCTTTTTAAGGGTTTCTCTTCTTTAATGATCACCACTATAGCTGACACTTGTCATCTTTAATGGTACATGGAGGATCTTGCCTAGCATGAAGTCCTTATACACACAGTCATACCCAAGAGAGAAAGAACTAGCCAAATGACATTGCTTGAAGCATTTAAACTTCCTTATGTAAAGCCAGCTCCACCTACCCATGGACTTCTAGATATGGAAACCAGTAAATTCCTTTTTTGATTAAATGCATTTGAATTGGCTTATGTTAGTTCAAACTGAGGCCCTATAGTACAGTGTTCAACTATCAAAACAAGTTAGTAAAACTCAAAAATATCTTTTTCAGAAAAGTCATTATCTCTTGATGATGATCAAAGAGAATAGACTCTAAAACATTTATCTTGTTTTATTCACTCAAGTATCTGGGAATCAGTTCTTAGAAGACATGGCTCACAAAATTCTGGGGAACAATCAAATAGTGTCTAATAGAGCTAAATGAACTTGTGAAAATCAGGTGGACATTTCTGTTTCCAAGTATTTGTCATTATAATCCTGTCATGTCATTATAATCCTGTCAATGCAGTCAATTTCACATATTATCTTGGTGATTTCATTAGAATTTAGGTCAATGGGACATCTCTAGACCTTTCTTTAAGGTTCATGTTTGGGTATGTAATTACATGATGCCATTCTATAAGAAGATCTGCTGAAATGTTTGCAATTAAATTTTTTTGACTGGAGAACTCAAAAAACTTCTTACAGGAAAGTTTGCTCACAAGTACCAAATTTAATTCAAAGCTTCAATGTATTTTCAATTTACTGTATGAGAAGAAAATGTAACTATTTTAAAGGATTGCCAAATATAAAGACATTTTCTAAGGGTGGATTTAGAAATAGCTAAACTTTGCAAAATGAGTGTTTGAAAAGATTTGAGAAGATTTGGTAAATACATATACCTGATGTGACTCCAATAAATATGCCAGACAATGTGGTTAACAAAGACTAGTTATTCAGTAGGCTTCTGTAATACTTCCATCCCTTTATAATGGGAATTATTTTTATAAAGCACACTAATGACACACTCTTGGCTGTTACTAGTCAGTTTTATGTTTCAGGGATTAACTTTTATATACCAAATAAGTCAGAATTCTCCAATTCACGTGAGACACGTCAAATTGTATAAACTTTAGATAAATGGGATACCTGTTTTATTTTGCAACATTTGATGGTAGCAAGTTCTAAGCACCATGTGGCACATAAAGTGGATGACAGTAGGGTGGTATCTAGATGCAGAAGCACAAATATGAATAATGGAACTGAAGAATCTATAATTAAGTTACTGCAGGTGGTGACTCCAAAGGAAGACAGTTCTGTGAATAAACAGCACCAATTAATGACAGATTGAAAAAAAAAAGTGGAGAAAACTCCTTCGGCACTTCTAGCAACCTAAGTCACCAGGGCTGTAAAAATCTCAAATATTTTAATATGCATTATGAATATTAATTTTTATAATACCCTTAAAATACTTTAAACTTTTTCAGAACAAAGAATTTGTATCCTATGCAAAATAGCCTGTCATACTTTGAAGGTTAATTTGTTTTGGTCTACAATCTTATCCAGGGGAAACATTCAGTGCCATGGAGTGAGACAAAGATAAGTTTGAGTTGCCATGGTGTTAAACACACAGTTGTGGAAGAAGAAAGCCGCAGGGGTGATCAAGTTTATGTATTTGTTAAAAGATAGTTATAATGGTATTCCATGGTTAATAGTTACAGCTGTGAAAAGTACACCCTATACAAATGATGGCTACAACACAATTAGTGTCTCCCAGGGTAGTATTCATGGGCTTCAGTTATCCTTGAGGATTGAACTCAATCTGAACAAACTTCAGAACAGAGAGGGAAATGAATAATAGATTTTAGATGACAGGAACCACACACACCTCACTGAAGAACAAATAACCTTAGGTTACTATTTGATCAGTTATCTGTATTGCTTTGATGATTGAGATTAGTGGACCATTATGCTAGTCACCTACTCAGTTTTAAAATAACTTCACATATAGTTATCTTGCTTACGCTTAATTTTTGTAAATAGGTACTGAAGCATTATAAAGAATTACCTAGCAGATTGAATGGCAAAGATGTCTTTGAATGACAATTGCAAAATCTTGAAAATTTGGCATACCTTCACCCACTCTTTGAATGAAGCCCATTTATTTAAAAAGTCTTTGCTCAAAATGAATCATACCAAACTAACAACAACAACTACTGTCAATGCATTTTCCCCCTCTCATGCTGATTTTGTCCATAAGTGACAGATATCACTTCTGCTCATATCACATTAATGAAATTAGTCATAGTTCCCCAACTTGATCACAGAGGAGCCTTGGAAATGCAGTCAGTCCTCCTATGTGTCCAGGAAGAGGAAAAAGGATAACACAGGTCTGGTCAGATTCTGTAATAATGTATATTAGAGAATGTTTCCATCATCCCATTACACCAGCATTGTCAGATATTTTTAATTTCTCCAGTTCAGAAGGAACTCTTTTTTTTTAATTATTATAGCTGATTTAGTGTTGTGCTAACTTCTGCTGTACAGTATAGCAACCCAGTTATACATAGATAAACATTCTTTTTCTCATATTATCTTCCATCATAGTCTATCTCAAGAGACTGGATATAGTTTCCTGTGCTGTACAGTAGGACCTCATTGCTTATCTATTCTAAACAGTAGTTTGGATCTATTAACCCCAAATTCTCCATCCATACCACTCTCTCCCATTCCTCTTGGCAACCACAAGTCTGTTCTCTATGTCTGTGAAGAAGAAACTCTTTTTAAGAAACTGAGTGTTTAGTGATTTATTAAATTGGCTAATCATTTTGCCAGAGAGCTCTGTTTGGTTGTCTCTATTTCACACTTATTTAATTGGATAAGGTCACAGTCTTTAAGCGTCATTCTACACATCATTCTTCACATACCTCTGATTTCAGTTTGATCCCCACACCTCACTGGTTAGTGATGGTTTTCTAAGATGTGATTTGTTATAGGAACAGTTAATCTCTGTGTCAAAGTTCAAACCTTACAGACTATAATATTCAAAATACAAGATAAATATTTCTAAGCCATTGTGAGTCTGCTCTTTAACAAATTCAATAAGATAAACCTCTTCCAGAATTCTGGAACTGTATTTTGAAACTTTACTGATCCTTTTCCTTAAAGGGATGGAGTAGTAATGTTAGTATTGCTTTACACACAAATCTTAAAATGTTATTTTGGTCTCCTCTTCCTTTCTCCAGTTTAACTCACAGCATACACTAACAATCTCTGCTTCTCTGTGTCTCAAGCCCTTAACCACCTTGCTTGCCACCCTCATTACCACTCATCCTTCAGGGCTTTCCCCCCAAATACTCAAGCACTGCGTTTTGAAGAGTGAATAACCTACATATTTTTCTTTAATAATTAAACAACATTTACTCAACTAATTTTATAGCTATTTGAAAAGGTATTACAGAAAAAAAATCTTGTATCTTCACTGAAATAAATTGCTTTTGCAAGTAAAATTTCACTGAGCAAGATGTTAAATGTATTATCCCATAGCACATTCTCAAATGTAAAATTTGCTTCATCTCCTTTTTTATGACACCATCTTGCAAAAGATACTGGAAAATATTTCCTGTGAGGGATTCCACCATTCCCTAAGGGCATTGTTAATACCACTGAACTTTCAATAACACCTATCAAGGAGATACATTTTATTTTACTCCTTTTTATTTATTTATTTATTTTGCTTTTTAGGGCCATACCCTCAGCATATGGATGTTCCCAGGCTAGGGGTTGATCAGAGCTGTAGCCACTGGCTTACGCAATAGCCACAGCAACATGGGATCTGAGCCGTGTCTGCAACCTATACCACAGCTCACAGCAATGCCAGAGCCCAACCCACTGAGCAAGGCCAGGGATCGAACCCACACCTTCATGGATGCTAGTCGGATTTGTTTCCTCTGGGCCTCAATGGGAACTCCAAAGATACATTTTTTAAAAAAATATTTAAATATACACTTGTGTTTATGTAAGCATGTTCACTCAAGATTTGTACAAGCTAATTTTTTCTTATTTTTGGCATTTCTTAGATTACTGTCCATACTCTATACTCAGGAAAAAAATAATCATGTTAATTTTTCAATATTTAAAACATTTTTCTTTGATGATTTATAACTGAAAAATATATTCAGTTGTTTTTCCCTTCTATATTTTAACGGATTTATTTGGTTCTTATCTGACCCAACATATACAGATAAACTAACTCTTTTTTTGATAACAAAATGTTTAGAATTTAAAATCACACTCCTCTTGAGCTTACAGCCTCTTTCATATCATCAATGATATATATATATCATAAGAATAATTTAATATTATCTTTACTCTGAAAATTAAAAATGAAATGAAATGAATGGAGGAAGGGGACTTGCCTACAGGTCAAATTTATGTTTTTTCCATATCTGTGAATTGAATAACAACTGGAACACAAGATTACCAAACATGTGCTTTGAGTCCATCACAATTAGAAACATTTAATGACAACATTGCAGGTCTCTGTGAGTGAAATAAAAGCTGCTCGCATCAGTTGTCTCCTTCTATCCTCCTTATCTAAAACTGTATTGTTAATTCGACAGAGGACGTAATGTATTGGGTCTGGTTAACATGAGAAGTAGGAATGGAATGAGAATTGGTAGTAGATAGTTCAATACAGAGTAATCTCTGGTATGAAAATCTGATGTAAAGAAAGACCTGAATGATATTTCATGATATTTTTTAATTGAAGTATAATTAACGTATATTCAGATGTACAATATAATGATTCACCATTTCTATACATGGTGAAACGATCACCACAATTAATCCATTTACCAACAGGTACCATATAAAGTTTTCAAAAAATTATTTCCTTGAGATGAGAACTTTTAAGATTTACTTTCTTAGCAACTTCCAAATTTGCAATATAGTATTATTAACTCCAGTCCTCATGGTGTACATTACATTGCCATTGCTTACTTATGAAATAACTAGCAGTTTGTGCCACTTGATCCCCTTAACCTATTTTGCATACCCCTCAACCCATTCCCCTCAGGAAACCAGCAGTCTGTTCCCTGTATCTATGAATTTTGTTTCTTTTGTTTTTTAAATTCCACATATAAGTGAAATCACAAAGTATCTTTTTCTGCCTGACTTATTTCACTTAGCTTAATACCCTCAAGGTCCATCTGTGTTGTCACAAATGGCAATATTTAATTTTTCTATTATGGCTGAGTAGTATTCCTTCTATATATTTGCCACATCTATGTATTCTTCTGTTGATGGACACATAGATTGTTTCCATATCTTAGCGATTATAAATAGTGCTGCAGTGAACCTAGGGGTGCATGTATCTTTTTGAGCTGGTCTTTTCATTTTCTTTGGATAAAGACCCAAAAGTAGAAGTGGTGAATTCTATGGAATTTCTAGTTTTAGGTTTTTGAGAAACCTCCATACTGTTTCCCATAGCAGCTGAACAAATATACAACTCCACCAAAGGACACAAGTTTTCCATTTTTCCCGCATCTTCAAACACAGCACAACTGCTTGCTATGTCTTGCCAGTTTTATAATAACCATTCTGACAGGTAATTTTAATTTTGGCAGGAGACAAATGAGGGTGGGTCTGATTAATCTGAGAAGCAGGAATGGAATGGGAATTGTAGCTCACTACATAGTGATCTCTTGTTTGAAACTCTGATACAACGAATGGCTTTCAAAAACACACCCCTACATGATATTTTTTTATTGAAGTATAATTGACATACAACATTATATTTCAGATGTACAACATAATGATTCAACATTTGTATATTCTGTGAAGTGCTGTCTCCTGAGGAGATAACTCACTGTGGTTTTGATCTGTATTTCCTTAATGATTAATGATGTCAAGTATCCTTTCATATGCCTGATGGACATCTTTATGTCTTGTTTGGAAAAATGTCTTTTCAGACCTTCTGCCCATGATAATCAGATTATTTGTGTTTTGTTATTGAGTTGTAGAATTCTTTATATATATTGGATATTAACCCTTTATCTGATATATAATTTATGAATATCTTCTCTTATTTAATAGTTTGACTTTTCATTTATTGATGGTTTCCTTTACCATTCAGAAGCTTTTTAGTTCAATGAAGCCACATTTGTTTATTTTTTATGTTCTAGTACTTGCCTATGAAGTCTGATCAAAAAACAGGAAACAAAGGACAACAAAAAAAAGTTAGTAAGACCAATGTCAAGGAGCTTACCAACTGTATTTTCTTCTTTGAATTTTACTTTATTTTATTTTTTCATTTTTATTTTTTTGTCTTTTTGCCATTTCTTGGGCTGCTCCCACAGCATATGGAGGTTCCTAGGCTAGGGATTGAATCAGAGCTGTAGCCACTGGCCTATGCCACAGCCATAGCAACATGGGATCCGAGCCATGTCTGCAACCTATACCACAGCTCAGGGCAACGCCAATGCCTAACCCACTGAGCAAGGCCAGAGATCAAACCTGCAACCTCATGGTTCGTTAACCATTGCACCACGGGAACTCCCCCTCTTCTGTGAATTTTATAGATTCAGGTCTTATGTTCAAATCTGTAAACCATTTTGAGTTAATTTTTGTTTATGAAGCTAATATGTAAGACATTGGTCCAATTTCATTCTTTTGCATGTGACTGTCCAGTTTTCCCAGTACCATTTATTGAAGAGGCTATCCTTTCCCCATTGTATATTTTTGGCTCCATTGTTAAAAATTAATTGACCATATAATGTGCAGGTTTATTTCTGGGCTCTCTACTCTCTTCCATTAATCCATATTTTTTTTTCATGTTAATTCTATACTTTTCTGATTACTATAGCTTTGTAATATAGTTTGAAATTGGAGAACACAATGACCCCAGTTTTGATCCTCCTCAAGATTATTTTAGTTAGGGGAGTTCCTTTCGTGGCTCAGTGGTTAATGACTCCAACTAGGAACCATAAAGTTGCAGGTTTGATCCCTGGCCTTGCTCAGTGGGTTAAGGATCTGGCATTGCCGTGAGCTGTGGTGTAGGTTGCAGAGGTGGCTCAGATCCCAAGTGGCTGTGGCTCTGGCATAGGCCGGCGGCTACAGCTCCAATTAGACCCCTAGCCTGGGAACCTCCATGTGCTATGGCAGTGGCCCAAGAAATGGCAAAAAATACCAAAAAAAAGGAAGAAAAAGAAAAAGATTATTTTAGTTATTCAGGATCTTTTGCAGTTCCATATAAAATTTTAGGATTGTTTATTCTTTTTCTGTGAAAAATGCCATTGGTAATTTGAAAGGGATTTCACTGAACCTATAGATTGCTTTGTATAATCTGGATATTTTAACAATGTTAATTCTTCCAGTCCATGAGCATGGAATATCTTTCCATTTTTTTGTCTTCTACAATGCCTTTCATCCCTTTTTTATACATTTAAGTGTGTAGTCTTTCATCTCTTTGATTAAATTTATTCCTAGGTATTTTTTGATGCAAATGTAAATGGGATTATTTTAATTTCTTTCTGATAGTTTACTGTTACTATATTTTTAAAAAGTAAGGGATGATAACCTATGATGTAAAAGAATCTGAGAAAAGAATATATACATATCTGAATCACTGTACACTTGAAACTAACACAACATTGTAAACCAACTATACTTCAATATTTTTAAACAATAACTTTCCACAACTGTTCTAGGATTAGAATGTCCCTTTAAATGAAAAAATAAAGTAAGAGATATTTGTATATTATTTTGTACCCTGAAACTTACTGAATTTGTTTATGAGTTCTAAAAAATTTTTGGTGGAATTTTTTTATCATAAAGTCATGCCATCTGCAAATAGTGATAGTTTTACTTCTTTCTTTTCAATTTGGATGATTTTTATTTCTTTTTCCTGCCTAAATGCTTCTGTCTAGGACTTCAAATACTATGTTGAATAAAAGTGGTAAGAGTGGACACCCCTGTGTTATTCCTGATCTTAAAGGAAAAGCTCTCAGCTTTTCAATGTTGATTGCGGATTTGTCATATATGGCCTTTGTAATGCTGATGTATGTTCCTTCTATACCCACTTTGATGAGAGTTTTTATCATAAGTGGATGTTGAATTTTTTAAAAAGCTTTTTCTGCATCTATTGAGAAAATAAGATGATTAAATTGTTCATTTTATTTATTATGTTGATTGTTTGTGGATGTTGAACTATTTTTGTTTCCCTGGAATAAATCCCACTTGATCATGGTATATGGTCCTTTAAACATATTTCTGAAGTCAGTTTGATCAAAATTTGTTAAGGATTTTTACATCTATGTTCATCAAGGATGTTGGCCTGTAATTTTGTGTGTGCATGTATGTATATGTGTGGTGTCCTTATCTGATTTTGGTATCAGGGTGATGTTCACCTGTAAAATGATTTTGGAGGTGTTCTATTCAATTTTTGGAAGAATTTGAGAAGAATAGGTATTAAATCTTACTTAAATGTTTTCTAGATTTCACCTGTGAAGCTCTCTAATCCTGGAATTTTGTTTTTGGTTACTTATTCAATCTCTTTACTATAATCAGATTATTAAGATTTTGTATTTTTTCATGTTTCAGTCTTGGAAGATTATGTTTCTAGCAGTTTACTCATTTCTTCTAGTTTTTCCAATTGTTGGCATGTGATTGCTCACAATAACCTCTTAGGATCTTTTGTATTTTATTTGGTATCAGTTATAGCTTTTTGTTCATATTTGATTTCTTTAGCCCTCTTCCTTTCTTTGTGAATCTAGCTCAAGATCAAATTTGTGTATATTTTTCAATACCTGGTTCTTAATTTTATTTATTTTTCTATTTTCTTTGTAGTCTCTATTTAATACACTTCTGCTCTGATCTTTATTATTTCTTTCCTTCTACTAACGTTGGTCTGTGTTTGTTCTTTCTCTATTTCCTGCAGATGTAATTTTAGATTGTTCATTTGATATTTTTCTTATTTTGTTATCTGTATGGCTGTAAACTCCATTTGCTGCATCTCATAGATTTTGATGTGTTTTTATTTCATTGTGTTATCATTTCGTGGATAAGGGGGTGGCACTCTATGGATACATTGTTTTTCATTTCCATGGGTTCTTCATCTGTGCATATGGAGGGCTTGATACATTACACCATTTTACAAAGGGACTTAAGCATCCACAGATTTTGTTATCCAGATGGGGTCCTGGAACCTATCCCCCACAGAAGCCAAAGGACAATTTTATATAATTTTTTATTTGTCTCAGTGTATTTTTTGATTTCTGCTTCATTGACTCATTGACTGCTTAGTAACATGGTTTTTAATCTCCACATATTTGTGATTGTTCCAGTTCTTATAATTGATTTCTAGCTTATTACCATTGTAGTTAGAAAAGATGATTGATATGATTTTAGACTTGTTAAAATTTTTGAGAGTTATTTTGTCCCATAACATATGATCTATCTTGAAGATTGCTACATGTGTACTTGAGAAGAATGTGTATTCTGCTGCTTTTGGATGGAATATTGTGTACATACATCTTCAACTCACAATGGTGTTGCTATGTCCTATAAGTTGAAACTATCACTAAGTCAAAGATGCACTTAATACATGTAACATACTGAACATTATGTTTTAGCCTAGCCTACCTTACATGTGCTCAGAACACTTACATTAGCTTATACTTGGGAAAAATCATCTAACACAAAATCTGTTTCATAACCAAGCTTTGAATATTTCATGTAACTTATTGAATATTAAATGAAAGTGAAAAACAGAATGGTTGTACAGCATTATCCCCTTACCTGCAGTTTTGCTTTCTGCAATTTCAGTTATTCATGTTCAACCATGGTTTGAAGATATTACATGGACAATTCCAGCAATAAAAATTATGTTTTAAATAGTGTATTCTTCTGAGTAGTGTGATGAAATCTCATGTCATCCTATTCTATACTACCCAAGATGTGAATCATCACTTTGTCCAGCATATCCGTGTTGTATATACCACCCTCCATTAAGCACTAAGTACCCATCTCAGTTATCAAGTGAACTATAACAATATTGCACAGCTTTAGTTTGAGTAACTCTTATTTTACTTAATAATTATCCTGAAGCATTCAGATGTTCTCTTCCTCTTGGAATGTATCATCCCATGGATGGGGTGGGGGGACTCTATGAATACAGAATGGTTGTAAGTGTATTAGTTGTTTATCCATGTGGTCACATGACTATCTAGGAGTTGCAACTTACTGCCACTGCTCAGCATCACAAGAGGGTATCTTACCACATATTGCTAGCCTGGGAAAAGATAAAAACTCAGAATTTTAAGTACATTTTTATTGACTGGATATTGAATTTGCACCATTGTAATGTTAAAAAATCATAAGTCAAAACATCATAAGTGACGAACCATATCTTTATCTATCCATGTGGTCTGTCACTATCCATGTGGTCAATATGTCAGTTATGTCTATATGTCATTAATATGTCACTTAATATGTTTCCTTGTTCATTTTCTATCTGTATGATTTAATCCTGTGATATAGGGGGACAAAATGATAAGATCCCCTACTATTATTGTATTGCTCTCAATTTTTCCCTTTAGGTCTGTTAATATTTGTTTTATATATTTAGGTATTCCTATATTAGGTGCATACATATTTTCAAATGTTACATCTTCTTACTGGATTGACCACGTTATGATTATGAAATGCCCATATCTGTCTCTCTTGCTCTTTTTTTTTGGTCTTATTGTCTTTTTAGGGCCATACCTGTGGTATATGGAAGGTCCCAGGTTAGAGGTCCAATCGGAGTTGCAGCTGCTGGCCTTAGCCACAGCTACACCAATGACAGATCTGAGCCACATCTGTGATCTACAGCTCATAGCAACACCAGATTCTTAATCCACTGAGCAAGGCAAGGATCAAACCCACATCCTCATGGATACTAGTTGGATTCATTACCACTGAGCCATAAAGGGAACTCTCCACATTTGTCTCTTCTTACAGTTTTTGTTATAACTATCCCAGTTTTCTTTTCATTTCCATTTGTATTAAAGATCTTTTTCCATCCCTTCACTTTCAGTCACTATGTATCCTTACCTCTGAAGTGAGTCTCTCATAGGCAGCATATATATGGGTCTTGTTTTTTTTGTTTTGTTTTGTTTTTTCCATCCATTCAACCACTCTGTGTCTTTTGATTGGAGAATTTAGTCCATTTACATTTAAAATAATTATTGATAAGTAAGTATTTATTGCCATTTTGTAAATTGTCTCCTGGCTGTTTTATCATTTCTTCCTGATACTACTTTTTTTGTTTTCTTTCTTTGTGGTTTGATGATTTTCTGTCATATTATGCTTAAATTCCTTTCATTATCTTTTATGCATTTACTGTAGGTTTTTGCTTTGTAGTAATCCATGAGGCTCACATATAACATCATATATATATATATACACATATATAAACAGTCTATTTTAAGTTGATAGCAAGTGCAGTTTTAATGGATTCTAAAACTCTACATTTTTGGCACCCCTACTAAAAATTTGTTTTCATGGCATATTTTATATCTTTTTTTGTGTATCCCTTAACTATTTATTATATAGTTATTTTTACTACTCTTCAATTTTAACCTTTATATTAGCTTTATAAATGTTCAATCCACTACTTTCACTATGTTTTTACCTTGACAAGTGAGAATTTTACTTTCATATATTTTCTTGTTACAAATTGTTGCTTTTTCTTTTTATATTAAAGAAGTCTTTTTAACATTTTTTGTAAGGCTGCTTTACTAGAAATTAATTCCTTTAGCTTTTGTTTGTCTGGAAATCTCTCCTTTAATTCTGAATGATAACTTTGCTGGGTGAAGTGTTCTTAGTTGAAAGATTCTCCCTTTCAGCACTTTTAAATATATCATTACACTCCCTTCTGGCCTGCAAACTTTCTGATGAGAAATCTGCTTATGGAGTTATAGTGGTTACCTTGAGCATAACAAGTTGTTTTTCTCTTATTGATTTTAAGAGACTTTAATTTTTGACATATTAATTATACTGTGTCTTTGTGTGGATCTATTTGAGTTGATGGAACTCTGTGGGCTTACTGAAGCTGGATGTCTGTTTTCTTCTAAGACTAGGAAAGTTTTCAGCCATGATTTCCTCAAATAATTATGTTCCTTTCTTTGTTTCTTCTACTTCCAGGACCTTTATAATGTTATTCTGCTTGATGTTGTCCCATGGGTCCTTAGTCTATTTTCACTTTTTAAAATTCTTTATTTTTGCTGCTCTGTTTCAGTGAATTCCCCTGCCCTGTCTTCCAGATCACTGATATTTTCTTCTGCTTCATCTCATCTGATATTGAATCTTTCTCATATATTTTTCAGTTCAGTTATTACATTTTCTTCAGCTCTGTGACTTTTTTGATACTTTGTTATATTTTCTATCTTTGTTGAAGTTCTTACTGTGTTCATCCATTATTTCCAGTTCAGTGAACATCTTTATGACCATTATTTTAAACACTTTATCATGTAAATTACTTATCTCTGATTCACTAACTTTTTTCTTAGGGTTTTATTTTGTTCTTTCATTTGGAACATATTCCTCTGTTTGCTCATTTTGTTTGACTTTATTTCTTTGTATTAGGTAAAACAGTTATCTCTCTCCCATTCTTGAAGAAGTGGTCTTTTATAGGAGATGAATCTTATTGTATAATCTTGCCCTAGCTTTTGTTTGCCTCTCTAACTTTTGTGACTCTATTAGCAACTTGATTTATTCTTGACAAGTCTCAGATATTGAGCATGTACCAAGACTTTTGAGTATTCCAGAGGGAAAGACCTCAGTCAGCATTAGTTCATGCTGATTGGAAGCTAGACCTTCAGGCAGCAGGTTAAGGTACATAAATGTATCCAGTCCTATGGTACCATAATTGTAGACTATATTGGCCCCAAGACCAGACCATCTGGAGGTGTCCCCTTAGTAACAGTTGTAAATGTTCCAAATAAGTGTTAGAACTCTTTCCTAAGAGGTAGTGGTAATCTATAGTGAGGCCAAGTAAGAATGCAAAGATGGCATCTCTTGGCCTATGTTCCCTGGGAGCATTTCTGCTGTCTCTAGGTGTGTGGTCAACCTGAAGCCTGTCCCTCAGACTGAAGCTTCAGGATAAATAATTAGGCCTTATCACAGGAAGACTGGGGGTACGATTCAGCCTGCTGTTCGGGCAGTGTGTCCTGAGGTTGATAGCCTGACAAGAACTGTCTCTGATTCTTTCAGAGCCATGGGGCTCAGAAATGCAATTACCCTGGCCCTCAGAGCCAGATACTCAAGGTATGGCTCAGATCCTGTGTTGCTGTGGCTCTGGTGTAGGCCAGAGGCTACAGCTCCAATCCGACCCCTAGCCTGGGAACTTCCATATGCTGTGGGAGCGGCCCTAGAAATGGCAAAAAGACCAAAAAAAAAAAAAAGATTAGCAAATGGATATCCTTCCCATATCATCTAAGAATTTTTCAAATTGCTGCTTTTGCTCCAAATCGCAGGGTGAGTTTGTTTGCAAGCTCTTTAGGAGATACCTCTCCATTCCATACAGACCTATGGTTCTCCTGGGTTTTAAGCCCTTTTGGTTTTGAAAGCCAGATATTCAGGAGGCTCATCTCTATGGTGCAGGTCTCTAGGGTGGTGGGGTGCTTAATATGGGTCACAAACCCCTTGCTCCTTAAAGAGATGTCCTGATTTGGGTGGCCACACTGGGTGGGGCATTTTTTCTGAGACTATGTCTCTGTCTCTTCTACCCTCTTACCTTTTTATGTGGATTTTTTATCCTTTGTTGTGGAGGAGGTGTTCACCTGATTTTCATATCTTTTTCAGAGAGAATTATTTCATATGTGGTTGTAGATTTGTTGTTTTCATGGTTGGAGGTGACTTCAGCACCATCCTGGATGCTTCCCATGATATTTTCAATAAGTATAACTATCATAAATAAATATTAATAAACTGAACCTTTCATAAATGTTCAGTCTTGGTATAGTTATACAACATAGACCCAAAGTGGTCAGTTTACTGGGTTTTTTTTTTTTAATGCTCTGTTACTTTTATGATTCTATTCTCATTTTTTGACTTTCTGTGATCAGAAAATAACTATTACAACCAAGTTAGGAGGAGATTAAAAACTCCTTTATATCCTTCTAATTTACCAGTCTTAAACCAAACATCTTGAAAACATGTTTTTCACAATGAGGGATTAATTCTAGCAATCAAAACCCACCAGTGAATGAGACAAACACAATCAGCCCTGGCATTTATGTTATTATAACATCAATATGATACCTCTGTTGTCCTAGAAAACTTAAACCATCTTGGAATTATCAATACTGGTATTTGTGCTTTATTTAAGAAATTGATTATTTTGACATTGCAGAAAGGAAAAATAAACTCCTCATAGATCAATAAAACACTACTCTCTCCCATGTTGTCCTTTTCCTCCAGTAAATGCTCTTGATAAATGCTACTTTTTGCTGCTTGCTAACCCACAGATTCTACATATTAGGTTTGAGCAGATATTGCTGACACACTGCTCCATCCTAAATGTTCTATTTCCTTTTCAGCAGCTCAGGAACAGTCTTGGTACCTAATCACATGCTGAAAACATAAAATTATTGATGGGAATTTTAGAGAACATTAGCCAGTAGATGATATAAGTCTGCCTGAGTCATGCCTACACTTAAAAAAAAAAAAAAAGGAATTCTTAATGGGAATAGTTTCCAAAGCCAGAGAAACTTACAAATGAGTCTTGCCCCCAATACTTCATAACACCTAAAGATGACAAAGTAAGAAGTTGAAATTTTAAAATTTCAAAAGAATTTAGTCTTTTGATTTTTAACTGTAACATGATACAAGCTCACTCCTCTTTCTAGTGTTAGCCTCTGTACATGTTTACACAGCATATACATGTATATACGAATACATATTCTATTATCTAAAATCAACAGTATTTGTTTTCATTTAATTAATGACTTGTACTCTTTATAACATTATGTTTTTCTATAACACTTTTAATCCTATGAGCTCAAAATTTGGTAATACAGGGGATCTTAATCAAATCAGCATGACTGTGCAAATTTGTTGAATGAATAAGTGAGTAACTGAATGCAAATGAAGGAAAATCATATGATAGGCATTCTAAGGGGAGGCAGATGTAATTCTTTGTCTCTTCTAAAAGTCAACAGCCATATGGAGGACAAAAAGTGATAATAAAAATTAAATAATTCAAAAAAGCGACAGTGCTGTAATAAGGCAAAGATTTGGGCCAAGTGGCACAGATGATTTTTAAAATAAAGATTGAGCAGCCAAAAGCTGGGATTTTGAAAAAATATTTGTAGAGAACATTTAACTTGAACTTAATTGTTCAAAAATGTCAGCTGTATGTCTATTGTGTGCCATGAACCATACTAAGTGTATGACATCCATTATTTAATTCTCATATGTTAGGAGGTGAGTACTGCGATTGTCCTAATGATTGACAGGAAGACTGAGGTTTAAAGATGTTAAAGATGTCCACAGAACTAAGAAATAGTGAAGTCAGGATTCAAAATCAGGTATTCAGATGGAAGAGTCCTCCATTACAACCTGCTACCACAAGCATCCTTCCTGAGTTTTAAAAAAAGGTAACATGTAGGTGAAATGGGAAGGGCAATATAATTCAAAGTGTAGATGTGAAAATTCACATGACAAGTTCAAATATTTAGGAAACCAAGTATTAACAGATTATCCTAAGGCCACCTTTTTTTGTCATGTATTTATATATGTTTTTTCTACTGTATAGCATGGTGACCCAGTTACACATACATGTATACATTCCTTTTTTTCACATTAAGTGTTCCATCATAAGTGACTAGACAGAGTTCCAGTGCTACACAGCAAGATCCCATTGCTAACCCATCCCAAAAGCAACATTCTGCATCTGTTTATCTCAAGCTCCCAGGTCCCTTCCACTCCCCCTCCCTTCCCCCTTGGTAAACACAAGTCTATTCTCCAAGTCCATGAGTTTCTTTTCTGTGGAAAGGTTCATTTGTGCCATATATTCGATTCCAGATATAAGTGATATCATAAGGTATTTGTCTTTCTCTGACTTACTTCACTCAGGATGAGTCACTAGTTCCATCCATGTTGCCGCAAATGGCATTATTTCGTTCTTTTTTATGGCCAAGTAGTATTTCATTGTGTATATATACCACATCTTCCTAATCCAATCATCTGTTGATGGGTTGTTTCCATGTCTTGGCTATTGTGAACAGAGCTGCAATGAACATGCAGGTGCATGTGCCTTTTTCAAGGAATGTTTTGTCTAGATATATGCCCAAGAGTGGGATTGCTGGGTCATATGGTAGTTCTATGTATAGTTTTCCAAGATACCTCCATACTGTTCTCCATAGTGGCTGTACCAGCTTACATTCCTACCCGAAATATTGAAATAACGAAATGGTGATGATGACTACAGTATTGAAATAACGAAATGGTGATGATGACTACAGTATTTTTTTTTAACTCTTTCATGGTTAGGGACTCTGTTAAGCACTAAATGTGTAAAATCCCATTGATGCTTCACTTCAGCTTTGTGATCTACATCACACAGTGCTCTGAATTACAGTAGGTAGTAAGTGGACCCCAGGGCCAGGTTAAGGTGCTTGGAGTTCACCCAGGGTGAAAAGATAATTAAGATTGTCAAGTAGTGGAATGATACAATAATACTTAAAAATATTTTGATGTATTTTATGATACTTATTTTAATGACAGTGAAATTTTAAAAACATGATACTTTAGAAAGATTAAGATTAGAAATCATAGATTTTTTGTATATGAAATTCAGTGTGCTTTTGTGTGTGTATTGTCAAGAGGAGGATTTTTCTCTGAGAATTTGAGGGCAGAACTTAATTTGGAGACTAAAACAGTAAGTGTAAGATGATATTGGCCTGAAGAACACTGAGAACATTGGGAATGGAAAATAGGATACATTGTATATATTTGAAGGAAGGATTTAAAAAAGTTTAAAAAAATAAAAACAAAAACAAAAAACTGACTAGAACTTAAGCCCAAGAACATAAGCAAAATCTTTCTGTAGTTTCATGTTGGGAGAAGAAAGGAGTTCAAATACATCAGTTGGAAACTGGCTGCTGTTCCATTGTTTTTCTACATATCAACTTCCCATATGCTTCTTATGGCTTGAATTTGGGTGCCTTCCTTTGGGAACAACACAGACTGTAAGGCAGTCCTCCAGTCTTCTACAGGCATTTCTCTTGCCTAGGACCTGATGCAGGACATGTCCAAATTCTGGCTGTTAGAAAGGACTATTGGTTTGTTTGATCCAATTACCTAGTCTGAACAAAATCAGTGAATGAGGTTCAATGGGGTTCTGTTTTCTCTGTGGCTTCTCAGGATATAGCACCCAGAGCAGCTGGCAAAGAGGAATGGAACAGAATATATTCTAATATGGTTAACTTATTCTAATGAGCTGCATTCTCTAAAATCAGACTTGCTGATGTTGGCAGGAAATAAATTTAACTCCCCTATACAAATAGATGCAAATCCAAATTCTCTGATAGATTTCATTTTCCACAAGGTAATCGAGATTCATAAAATTCCAATTTAGGATCAGGGCACCAGGGAGTCAATGTCCTTGAGGGAAACAAAATCTTCTAATGAAAATTACATTTCACTGGTGTTAATCTCACGAGATCTGATAAACGGATGCAGTGGAGTTGAATCTTATTTGGCGTCATTGTCCTTTCTGCCATACATTTCATTCAGTACCAACGTAATCAAATACATTAAATCTTCATTATTTGCTTCTGGCCCAGAAAACCCTACCTGGTGCCCCTAATCAAAAGAACAGGAGACAAAGTTCATAGCACATTATTTTCTAAGGTCTTCAAAATCATATTAAATGTGATTTATATCTCCCCTTCGTGGCCCCAAATTGAACTAACACCTCTCTTCTCTTCACTTTCCCCAGAACTTTATTATAAGCTTCAGTACAGATAGTGATGAGATCATCCCCAATCTATCCTTTCCAATAGTTCTCATCCCACAATGCATTACCATCGATAGCTGCCTGAATAACAACCCATTCAGGGAAAGGAGAATTTTGGTAGCAAAACGGCTGAGAAGTATGATCCCATGTAATTTTAAAAACTTGATTATTTTAAAACATGACATTCTTTCAACAATTCTAATGTAACTCTTAGATAGCCCCAAGTGCATTTCTAGATTAAGGAGCACTCAGAACTTTCAGGACAAGCATTCTGAATTGAAAGTCAAGATTGATGATGGATTCAGCTGGAAACAAGTTTACATCACTGACATCAAAATAATTAATGGCACATTTAAAATTCTTCCATTCCATACAGGGATAAAAAAAAGCTTCTGCTCAAAGAAGTCAACTCACACTTTTAGACTTCATGGGCGTCTGAGTCTGGGTGCTTTAAGGAATGAACTGCTCATAACTTTGAAGTCACTAGTGCCTTATGTCTGTGATCAAGCAAATGTAAAATGATAGAGGAAAGGACTTTGTTGGGAGATTGAAGGGGTAGTAGCAGTATGATGGCATTAGAGAGATGTGGAAGTAAATTATGAAAGGCAAACTGTACTCTTTGGAAATTTGCTTATGGGAAATACAATTTAATTTTTGGTATATAGGAGCTGATCTAATGAGACAGTGGTGTTTGTCAATGTGTTCAGTAAGTGTTTTATTATCTACTGTTAGATATAATCCAGAAGACACTGAAGGGCAGATGTATTGTCATTACACTTGGAATAAAATGCAGAATCCATTTCATGACTTGCAAAGCCCCTCATGATTCTCAACTGATTCACAGGTACCACCCATCACAACTGAATTGTTTCAAGTGCAGCCAAGGTGTTGGTAGTTCCCCAGGTGGTTCAAATGTGAAAAAATGACTGAACAACACGAGCCTTCCTGAATAGAATTCTTGATTCTCTCTCTCTAGTCCTATAATCCCCACTCCCACAATAACCCACCTTTCACTAGTCAGTTTAATGTTAGACTAGGCCAAACTCACTTTCACCTTAGGACATGGTATCTGCACTTGTTTCTTGGAATGTAGTGATAGTGACCACTCCTTCCTTTCACTCTTCTCACCCCTAGTAGATAACAGATTGTCCTTTCGAATGTCACCTTCTCAGAAAGGCCATTTGTAACTTATATCTAAGACAATTCCTCATCTCCTTTTTAACACTTCAAATCCTATTTTCCTTGCTTTATGGAATCTGTCACTGCTGGAAATCCTCATTCATCATGACTTTCCTTGTGTACTGGCTGAGAGCCCTCACTGCAAACTAGAGAACACTGTCCCTGTCATATTGTGCTGATGTATATTTTGTGCCTAAAACCATGCCTTGCGCAGAGGGATGTTCACTACCGTGTGTTAAATGAGCAAATATTTGTTGAATGAATGAACGAGTGAAAGACTGAACTGTCAACCAAGAATGAAAATGCATTGGAAAAATCTTTCTTGACCATGAATTATTGGTTATTAAATTTCAAAGCCTGCCCTATAGTGTAGAGTATATTTAATCTTTCCACTTACTTTTTTTTTCCCCCTCTGCTTTTCCTTACTTTCTCAAACAATAAGTGAAACAGATTTTGGATCAAAGAATATACAGCACATGTGCCAATGACCAAAACAATTTTCTATCAGAAAATTCAATCAAGGCTTCTTTAATCAGAACATAAATCTTTCAGACACACATCACAGAGCAAACCACATCAGATCATAACTGCCTTTTTTTTTTTTTTTCGCTCCCCCCATCCATTTTGCAATTACAACCTCTCAGTGGTAGAGGAACAGCGCTGAAGTAGCAGAGAGAAAGTAATACCCTGAAAAAGCAGTTTTAAACATGATGAACTTGGTACTTCTAGTTTATCTCAGTCTGCAATTTCAACTCTCATGAGACTCAATGAAATGGAATCAGGCATTGTCGATCAATAATCTGAAATTCTGTTGTAAAGGGTATAGTAAAAAACATTAAGAGCCAGAGACTCTCTTTACTCTCATCTCCTGCTACCAGTGACACTCTCATGTTTCCCCTACCTATGGAATTAAAATTCTTAAACAGGTGAGAACCCTTTACCTGTTTGCAGTCCTTATTTTCTCCAGCCCAGGGAAAACATTTAATGAGGCTGAGTTTATTCCAATCAATCTTTCCAGCAATTTCATACACTTGTCTTAAAGAGTGGCCATTTGAGAATTAACTGTATTTGGCAGTAGACATATTCAAAACAAAGAAAATCTATAAAAGGAAAAACCTTATCAGGTACTACTATTTTTTAGTGCAAATGAATAAAATACCATTAAAAAAGTAATGAAGTATAGCTAATTTCCAATGTTGTGCTATTATCTGTTCTACAGAAAAGTGACTCAGTTATACATAAATATTATTTTTCATACTCTTTTCTAGTGTAGTTTATCAAAGGATACTGAATATAGTTCCCCATGCTATAGAGTAGGACTCTTCTGTTTATCCATCCCATACCCAAAAGTTTGCAGATGCTAATCCCAAACTTCCAAACCTCCCCTTTCCCAACCTTTCCCCTTGGCAACCAAAACTCTGTTCTGTTTATCTGTGAATCTATTTCTGTTTCATAGGTATGTTCATTTGTGTCTGATTCTACATATAAATGATTTTATATGTTATTTGCCTTTCTCTTTTGGACTTCACTTATTATGATAAGCACTAGATCCATCCATGTTGCTGTAAATGACATTATTTCATTCTTTCTTATGGCTGAGTAATATTTCATTGAATAAATATTCACTCACTCTCACTCTCTCTTTTCCTACACCACAGCTCATGGCCACTGAACGAGGCCAGGGATAAAACATGCATCCTCATGGATACTAGTTGCTTCAATTCCACTGCACCACAACTGGAACTTCTTTATCCATTTTTCTGTCAGTAGACATTTAGGTTGCTTCCATGTCTCGGTTATTGTAAATAATGCCAAAGTGAATATTGAGGTGCATGTACTTTTTCTAATTAAGGGTTTTTCTGGATATATGCCCAGGAATGAGGTTGTAGGATCAAATGGTAGCTCTATTTTTACTTTTTTAAGGAACCTCCATACTGTTCTCTACAGTGGCTGTATGAATTTGCATTTCTACCAACAGTGTAGGAGGTTCTCTTTTCTCCATACCCTGTCCAGAATTTATTACTTGTAGACTTTTTGATGATGGCCATCCTGACTTGTGTAAAGTGATAACCTCACTGTGGTTTTGATTGGCATTTCTCTAATAATTAGTGACATGGAGCATCTTTTCATGTGCCTTCTGGCCATCTGTATCTTTTCTTTTGAAAAATGTATATTTTGATCTTCTGACCACTTTTTGATTGACTTTTCTTTTTAGGTTGAGCTGCATGAGGTATTAGTATATTTGGAAATTAATCCCCTGTTGATCACATCAGTTGCAAATATTTTCTTCAATTGTGTGTGTTATCTTTTCATTTTGTTTATGGTTTCCTTTACTGTGCAAAACTCTTCAAGTGTAATTAAGTCCCATTTTATTTATTTTTGTTTTTATTTCCATTATTCTATGAAATGGATCCAAAAAGATATTGTTGTGATTTACATCAGAATATATTTTTATATCAGAGTGTATTTTCCTCTAAGAGTTTTATAGTATCCAGTCTTACATTTAGGTCTTTAATCCATTTTGAGTTTATTTCTGTGTGTGGCATAGAGAATGTTCTAATTTCATGTAGCTGTCCAGTGTTCCCAGCACCACTTAGTATAGAGCCTGTCTTTTCTCCATTGTATATTCTTACCTCCTTTGTCATAGATTGATTGACCATAGATGCATAGTTTATTTCATGGTTTATTTCTGGGACTTCTTTCCTGCTTTCTTGATCTATATTTCTGTTTTTGTGCCAATACAATAATGTTTTGATGACTGCAGCTCTTTAGTATAGTCTCAAGTCAGGGCTCCTGTCCTGATTCTTCCAAGCTCCATTTTTCTTTCTCAAGATTGCTTTGGCTACCCAGGTCTTTTCTTTCCTTTTTTTTTTTTCTTTTTGCTTTTTAGGGTTGTACCCTTGGCATATGGAGGTTCCCAGGCTAGAAGTCCAATCCAGAGCTACAGCTGCTGGCCTAAGCCATAGCCACAGTAATGAGGGATCCAAGCTGTGTCTGTGACCTACACCACAGCTCAGGGCAACGCCAGATTCTTAACCCACTGAGTGAGGCCAGGGATCAAACTCACAACCTCATTGTTCCTAGTTGGATTCATTCCACTGCACCATGACAGGAACTCCTATCCAGCTCCTTTTGAGTTTCTATAAAGTTAAAATTATTTTTGTCCTAGGTCTATGAAAATGCCATTGATAACTTGATAGGGATTGAATTGAATCTGTAGATTGCCTTGGATAGTATAATCATTTTGATAGTATTAAGGCTTTCAGTCCAAGAACATAGTATATCTTTCCATCTCTTTGTATTATCTTTGCTTTCTCTCATAAATATTTTATACTTTTCAGAGTACTAGATTTTGCTTCCTCAGGAAGGTTTATTCCTTGGTATTTTACTCTTTTTGATGTAATGGTAAATAATATTTTTTCTGTAATTTCTATTTCTGATCTTTCATTTTAAGTATATAGAAGTGTAAGATATTTCTGTGTATTAATTTTGTATTCTGCAACTTTAATGAATTCATTTATCAGAGCTAGTAGTTTTCTGGTAGCATCTTTAGGATTTTCTATGTATAGTATCATGTCATCTGCAAAGAATTACAATTTTATTTCTTTTCCAATTTGGATTACTTTTATCATTTTCTTCTCTGATTACCATGGCTAGGACTTGCAAAACTGTATTGAATAAAAGTGGTGAGAGTGGGCATCCATGTCCTGTTCCATATCTTAGAGAAAACACTTTCAGCTTTTCATTGTTGAGTATATTACCTGTCAGTTTGTCATATATGGCCTTTATTATGTTGAGGTAGGTGTGTCCTTGCCCAGTTTCTGGAGAATTTTTTTTTAACATAAATGAATGTTGAACTTTATTAAAAACTTTTTCTACATCTAGTGAGATGATCATATGGTTTTAATTATTATATTTGTTAATGTGATGTATCACACTGATTAACTCGTGGATACTGAAAAATCCTTGCATCCCTGGGATAAATCCTACTTGATCATGTGTATGATCCTTTTAATGTATTGTTGGATTCAGTTTGCTGGTATTTTGTTGAGGATTTTTGCATTTATATTAATCAGTGATATTGGCCTGTAATTTTCTTTTTTGTGGTATTTTTTTTGTAGTTCTTAGTACCAGGGTGATGGTGGTTTCACAGAATGCCTTTGGAAGTTTCCCTTCCTTGGCAATTTTTTGGCATAGTTTCAGAAGGATAGATATTAACTTTTCTCTAAATATTTGGTAGAATTCACCTGTGAAGTCATCTGGTTCTGGACTTTGTTGTGAACTTTTTAATCACAGATTTGATTTCGGTACTTGAAATTTGTCTGCTTTTGTTTTCCATTTTTTCCTGGTTCAGTCTTTAGAGATTATACTTTGCTAAAAATTTGCCCATTTATTCTGTGTTGTCTATCTTACTGGCATATAGTTGCTTGCAGTAGTCTTTTATGGTTCTCCATATTTTCTGTAGTGTTGCTTGTAACTTCTGTTTCATTTAAATTTAATTGATTTAGGCTCTCTCCCTTTTTTGCTTGATGACTCTAGCTAAAGATTTGTCAATTTTGTTCACAGTACCAGGTTTTAGTTTTACTAAAAACCTATAGAAAGGATCAATAAGTCTCTAATTCATTTATTTCTTCTCTGATCTTTATGATTTTTTGTACTAACTGGGTTTTTTTGTTGTTGTTGTCATTGTTCTTCTTAGGTTGCATTAAGTGTAAAAGTAGGTTGTTTATTTGTGATTTTTCTTGTTTGCTGAGGTAAATACGTATTGTTATAAACACTCCTCTTAGAACTGTTTTTGCTGAGTCCTGTAGGCTTTGGATCATCACATTTTTGTTTTCATTTGTCACTATTTAATTTGTATTTTTTTATTTCCTCTTGGATTTCTTCAGTGATCCATTGGTTGTTTGTAGCAGATCATCTAGCCTCCACATGTTTGTGTTTTTTTGCCATTTTTTTCTTGTAGTTGACTGCTAATTTCATAGCATTGTGGTCAGAAAAGATGCTTGACATGATTTCAATTGTTTTTTCCTCTTTTGGCTCTCCTTTAATCTAAGGAGTTCCTCACTTCCAGACCCTTATCCCACTGTGCTGGGCCGGATTCCAGCATTCCAAAGACACTGACAATGCCTTTGCACCATAACAGGAAATCCTGATTTCAATTTTCTTATATTTACCAAGAATTGCTTTCTGGCACTACATGTGCCAGATCTAGTCTGGAGAATGTGCCATGTGCACTTGAAAAGAAGGTATATTCTGATGCTTTGAATGGATTTTTTTAAGTAAATAACAAATCAATCTAGTCTAATGTGTCATTTAAATATTGTGTTTTCTTATTGACTTTGTCTATCTATCCATTGCTATAAGTGGGGTACTAAAGTTACCCACTATTACTTGTTAGAGTCAATTTCACCTATTATGGCTTTTAACATTTGCCTTACATGTTGAGGTGATCCTATGTTGGGTGCATTTTTATTTCAAATTGTTAAATCTTGGATTGAGCCCTTGATCATGATGTAGTGCCCTTCTTTTTCTCCTGTAACAGTCTTTATTTTCGTGTCTATTTTGTCTGATATGAGTATCGCTACTCCAGCTCTCCTTTGATTTCCATTTACATAGAATACCATTATCTATCCCTTCATTTTTAGTTTCCATGTGTCCCTGAATCTGAAATGGATCTCTTACAGACATCATATATATGGGTCTTGTACTCTTAGCCATTCAGCTAGTTTGTCTTTTGGTGGGAGTATTTAAATCACCTACATTTGGGGTAATTATTGATATGTATGTTCTTAATGCCATTTTGTTAATTTTTTGGGATATGTTTTTGTATGTCTTTTTGCTTTCTTTCCCCTTTTGTTCTCTTATCTTCTAATTTGATTACTATTTTCAGTGTTGTGTTGGATTCCTTTTGCTTTTTTTTTGTGTGTGTATCTCTTATAGATTTTGGTTTGCAGTTACCTTGACATTTTGACATAGCTGTATCCTCTCCACTTTATAGAGATTTTTCATTTCAAATAATTTTGCAGTATTTTGCATTTGTACTCCCCTGTTCTCATGATTACTGGATTAGATAGGCTATTTGTGTGTCAATGATTTCCTACCTTTACTGTATGTCTTTATCACTGAGTTTTCCAATTTCATAATTTTGTTTTTAGTTATGGCTTTTTCTTTTCTACATAGAGGCACTACTTTAATATTTGTTGTAAAACTAGTTTGATGGTGCTGAATTCTTTTAGCTTTTCCTTAGTAAAACTTTTGTCTTTTCTGTCAAATCAGAATGAGAATCTTGCTGGATTCAGTGTTCTTGTTTATATGTTTTCCCTTTTATTACTTTTTAAAAATTACTTAATGAATTTTATTACATTTATAGGTATATAACAATCAGCATAATCAAATTTTACAGAAATTCCATCCCAAACGCTCAGTGCATCCCCCTAACCCCCAACCTTTCTCATTTTTAAACCATAAATTTTTCAAAGTCTGTGAGTCAGTATCTGTTCTGCAAAGAAGTTCATTGTGTCCTTTTTTTAAATTCCGCATTTGAGTGATAACATTTGATGTTGGTGTTTCATTGTCTGACTCACTTCATTTAGCATGATAATTTCTAGGTCCATCCATGTTGCTAAAAATGCCATTATTTCTTTCCTTTTAATGGCTAATATTCCATTGTATATATGTACCACATCTTCTTTATCTATTCCACTGTTGATGGACATTTAGGATATTCCATTTCTTGGCCATGGTATATAGTGCTGCAATGAACATTGGAATGCATGTATATTATTGAGTCATGGTTTTCTCCAGATATATGCCCAGAGTGGGATTGCTGGATGAAACAGTAGTTCCTATTTTTAGTTTTCTGAGGAATCTCCATACTGTTTTCCACATTAGTTGCACCAATTTACATTCCCACCAACAGTGCAATAGGGTTCCTTTTTCTCCACACCCTTTCTAGAACTTCTTGTTTGTAGACTTTTTGATGATGGCCGTTCTGGCTGGTGTAAGGTGGTACCTCATCGTGGTTTTGATTTGCATTTCTCTAATAATGAGTGATGTTGAACATCTTTTCATGTGTTTTTTGGTCATCCATATGTCTTCTATGGAGGACTGTCTGTTTATATCTTCTGCCCGTTTATTGATGGGGTTGTTTGTTTCTTTGGTATTGAGTTGTAGGAGGTGACTATAAATTTTGAGATTAATGCCTTGTCAGTCAGTTAATTCACAAAGATTTTCTCCCATTCTGTGGGTTATCTTTTTGTTTTGTTTTGGGTTTCCTTTGCTATGCAGAAACTTTTAAATTTAATTAAGTTCCATTTGTTTATTTTTGTTTTTACTGTCATAACTTTAAGAGGTAGATCTGAGAAGATGTTGCTGTTGTTTATGTCAGAGAGTATTTGGTCTGTTTTCCTCTAAGAGTTTTGTAGTATCTGGTCTTATGTCCAGGTCTTTAATCCATTTTGAGTTTGTTTTTGTGTAGGGTGTTAGGGAGTGTTCTAATTTCATTCTTTTACATGTGGCTGTCCAGTTTTCTCAGCACCACTTATTGAATGGGCTGTCTCTTCTCCTTTGTGTATATATGCCTCATTTGTCACAGGTTAGTTGACAATAGGTACATGGGTTTAATTTTGGGCTTTCTATCCTGTTCCACTGATCTATATTTATGTCTTTGTGCCAATACCACATGGTTTTGATGACTGTAGCTTTGTAGTATTATCTGAAGACAGAGAGTCTGATTCCTCCAGCTCCATTTTTTTTTTTTTTTCAGGATGTCTTTGGCTATTCTGGGTCTTTGGTGCTTCCAAACAAACTTTAAAATATTTTGTTCTAGTTCCGTGAAAAATGTCTTTGGTAATTTGATAGGGATTGCATTCAATCTGTAGATTGCCTTGGGGGGTAGAGTAATTTTGATAATATTGACTTTTCCAATCCAAGTGCACGGTACATCTTTCCATTTGTTTGTGTCATCTTTGTTTTCTTTCATCTTTCTTTCATTGTCCTATAGTTTTCAGAGTACAGGTCTTTTGTCTCTTTAGATAGGTATATTCCTAAGTATTTTATTCTTTTTGATGTGATGGTGAATGGCATTACTTCCCTAATTTCTTTTTCTGATCTTTTGTTGTTAGTATATAGAAATGCTGTTGATTTCTGTGTATTAATTTTGTATCCTGCGACTTTGCCAAATTCATTGATATGCTCTAACAGTTTTCTGATAGAGTCTTTAGGTATCTCTAGGTATAGTATCATGTCATCGGCAAATAGTGATAGTTTTACTTCTTCCTTTCCAATTTGGATTCCTTTTATTTCTTTTTCTTCTCTGATTGCTGTGGCTAGGACTTCAAAACTATGTGAAGAGTAGTGGCAAGAGCGGATATCCTTGTCTTGTTCCTGATCTCAGTGGGAATTTGTTCAGCTTTTCACCATTGAGAATGATGTTTGCTGTGGGTTTGTCATATATGGCCTTTATCATGTTGAAGCAGGTTCCCTTTATGCCCACGTTCTGAAGGGTTTTTATCAGAAATGGGTGTTGGATTTTGTCAAAGGCTTTTTCTGCATCTATTGAGAGGATCATATGGTTTTTATTCTTCGGTTCATTAATGTGGTGTATTACACTGATTGATTTGTGGATATTGAAGAATCCTTGCAGCCCTGGGATGAATCTCACTCGATCATGATGTACAATCCTATTAATGTATTGTTGGATGTGGTTTGCTAGTATTTTGTTGAGGATTTTTGCATCAATTTTCATCAGTGAAATCTTGTGGTATCTTTGTCTGGTTTTGGTATTGGGGTTATGGTGGCCTATAGAATGAGTTTGGGAGTATTCCTTTCTCTGCAATTTTTTGAAATAGTTTCAGAAGGAGAGGTGTTAGCTCTTCTCTAAATGTTTGATAGAATTCACCTGTGAAGCCATCTGGTCTTGGACTTTTGTTGGTTGCAAGGTTTTTAATCACAGTTTCAATTTCAGTTCTTGTGATGGGTCCATTCATCTTTTCTATTTCATCTTGGTTAGTCTTGGAATATTGTACTTTTCTAAGAATTGGTTCATTTCTTCTAGGTTTTCCATTTTATTGGCATATAGTTGCATAGAGTAGTCTCATGATTCTTTGTGTTTCTGTGATGTCTGTTGTTACTTATCCTTTTTCATTTCTAATTTTATTGATTTGAGTCTTCTCTCTTTTTTGCTTGATAAGTCTGGCTAAGGGTTTATCAATTTTGTTGATCTTTTCAAATAACCAGCTTTTCGTTTCATGGATCTTTTCTATGGTTTTCTTTGTTTCTAGTTCATTGATTTCTGCTCTGATCTTTATGATATCTTTCCTTCTATTAAATTTAGGTCTTGTCTGTTTTTCTCTCTCAAGCTGCTTTAGATGTAACATTAGCTTGTTTGTTTGAGCTTTTTCTTATTTCCTGAGGGGGGCTTGTATTGCTATAAACTTTCCTGTTAGAATGGCTTTTGCTGCATCCCGTAGGTTTTGGAGTGTCGTATCTTTGTTGTCATTTGCTTCTGGGTATTTTCTCACTTCCTCTTTGATTTCTTCAGGGATCCATTGGTTGTTTAGTAGCATGTTGTTGAGTACCCACGTGTTTGTGTTTTTTGCAATTTTTTTCTTGTTGTTGATTTCCAGTCATATAGCATTGTGGCCAGAAAAGATGCTTGATATGATTTCAATTTTCTTAAAGTTACCAAGGTTGGACTTGTAGCCCAGGATGTGATCAATCTTAGAGAATGTTCCATGTGCACTTGAGAAGCATGTGTATTCTGTTGCTTTTGGATGGAATGCCCTGTAAATATCTATTAAGTCCATCTGTTATAATGCATCATTCAGGGCCTGAGTTTCCTTATTGATTTTTTGTCTGGTTGATATGTCCATTGCCATAAGTGGGGAGTTGAGGTCTCCAACTATGATTGTGTTATTGTCGATTCATGCTTTTGAGGTTGTTAGCAGTTGCCTTATATATTGTGGTGAACCTGTGTTGGGATAGTAGATATTTAAAATTTTTATATCATCTTCTTGGATTGATCCTTTGATCATTATGTAATGTCCTTCTTTGTCCCTTAAAATATTCTTCATTTTAAAGTCTATTTTGTCTAATATGAGTATTGCTACTCCAGCTTTCTTTTGATCCCTGTTTGCATGAAATATTTTCTTCCATCCTCTCACTTTCAATTTGTATGTGTCTCTAGAAGTGAAGTGGGTCTCTTGAAGACAGCATATATATGGGTCTTATTTTTGTATCCATTCAGCCAGTCTATGTCTTTTGGTTGGGGCATTTAGTCCGTTAAGATAATTATTGATATGTATGTTCTTAATAAAATGGCAATAATTGCTTTGGATTTGTTTTTGTTGCTCTTTTTTCTTTCCTTTTTCTCTTGTTCTTTTCTGCCTATAGAAGTTCCTTTAGTATTTTTTGTAAAGCTGGTTTAGTGTTGCTGAATTCTCTCAGCTTTTGCTTATCTGTGAAGTTTTTTCTCCTTCAAATCTGAATGAGAGCCTTGCTGGGTAGAGTAATCTTGGTTGGAGGTTTTTTCCTTTCATCATGTTAAGTATACCATGCCACTTCCTTCTGGCCTGCAGAGCTTCTGCTGAAAAATCTGCCGATACCCTTATTCAGTTTCCCTTGTATGTTATTTGTTTCTTTTCCCTAGCTGTTTTCAAGATTTTCTCTTTGTCTTTAATTTTGGTCAGTTTGGTATGTGTCTCGGGGTGTTCCTCCTTGGGTTTATTTTATATGGTACTTGTTGTCCTTCCTGGATTTGAGTGAGTGACTCCTTTCCCATGTTAGGGAAGTTTTTGTCTATTATCTCTTGGAATATTTCTTCTGTCTCCTTCTGGCACCCTATAATATTGATGTGGGTGCATATAACATTGTCCCAGAGTTCTCTGAGACTCTCTTCATTTGTTTTCAATCTTTTTTCTCTTTTCTGTTCTGCATCTGTAATTTCCACCAATCTGTCCTCCACCTTGCTTATTTGTTTTTCTGCCTCCTGTATTCTGCTGTTAACTGCCTCTAGTGAATTTTTTATTTCAGTTATTGTATTTTGCATCACTTCTTGCTTAAGTTTTATATCTTGTATCTCTTTGGTCATTGTTTCCTGTAAGTTATCCATCTTTGCCTTAAGTTTATTTCCAATGTCTTGCATAATCTTCAGCATCAACAGTCTAAAGTCTTTTTCCTGGAGGCTGATGCTCTCTTCCTTTCTTAGCTGATTTTCTGGGGTTTTTCCTTTCTCCCTCATCTGAGTTATAGTTCTCTGTCTTTTCATTTTTAGAGGTTATTGGTCTGGTGACCTTTTTACAAATAATAGATTTGTAGCCTCTCTTACTTCTGGTGTCTGCCTCCTGTGGCTGAGGTCAGTATGGGTGGCTTGCTCTAGGCTTCCTGATGGGAGGGGTTGATGCCTGCCCCTGGTAGGTGGAGCTGATTCTAATCCCTCTGGTGGGTGGGGCTTAGTCTCTGGATGGGATTAGAAGTGGCTTTGTGCCTGAGGGGTCTTTAAGTAACCTGTTTACTGAGGGGCAGGGCTGTATCCTACCTGGATTTTTGTTTGCCCTGGGGCTTCTCAGAGCTGGCTGATGGGTGGGGCCAGATTTTCCCAAAATGGCCACCTCCAGAGAAAGGCCTGGCTGCTGAATATTCATGAGAGCTTTTCTTCCAATGTCCTTCCCTCACAACAAGCCACATTCACCCCTGTTTTCCCAGGATGTCCTCCAAGAACTGCAGTCAGGTTTGACCAAGATTCCTATGGAGACTTAGCTTTGCCCTGGGACCCAGTTCATGTGAAAGTCTGTGTGCGCCTTTTAAGAATGGGGACTCCATTTTCCCCAGTCCTGTGGAGCTCCTGCACACAAACCCCACTGGCCTTCAATGTCAGGTGCTCCAGGGGCTCTTTCTCCCTGTGCCAGATCCCCACATGTGAGAGTTTGATGAGGGGCTCAGAACTCTCACTCCTGTAGTTGAGTCTCTGTGAACCAGTTAGTTTCCAGTCTGTGGAGCCTCCCACCCAGGAGGTATAGGGTTGTTTATATTCATGAAATCACCTCTCCTACCTCTTGATGTGTCCTCCTCTTTTGGAGTAGGGTATCTTTTTTAAGGTTTCCGGTCCATTTGTGTGAAGAGTCCTCAGTCTTTAGTTGTGAATTTTGTTGTTTTTCAATTTCTAATCTTTAAAAACAGGACGTCCACCTCCATGATCACCTGGGACAAGCCTTCTAGCGCAAGTCAGCAAGGAGGTTATAGGAGCCTTAAAGGAAGCAAAGAGCAAGCCTGTAACAGGTCAAGGAGATGTTCACAGACACCTGGCCAATGTCCAGAAAATGAAATCTCACATCTCCAAAGTCCCAAAGCTCCAGGAAAGATTCATAAGATATATGGTAAATCCTTTATCTTGTCAGTTTTCCTATAGTGTACGCGTCACAGCGAGGTGATGTCACGGGGCCCCTGGCATGCGGGTAGGTCAGCCTGTGGGCAGGTCAGCCTTTGGGGAGCCACCACCCACCCTCACCTCAATGGTAAATAATTTAAACTAAAAGAATCAGTACAAGTTTTTCCATAGATGGTAAGCAAACAGTGACTACTGATACAACTTAATGGTGCAGCATTAAGGGTTTTTTTTTGTTATTATTGTTTAAAAGACTGAGGATGAAGCAAGACATTAAATTGGAACATTGACATTGAAGCTCTACACACTGCGTAGTGATACAATGCAATGTATTCCAAAAGAGTGTTACTCCTACATGATTATATAAACTTAGTTGAGCTGTCTTTAAAATGATCAATAAATCTGAAAAAGATGTTTGCCAATTATTCCCAATTGATGCAAGAAAGAGTATGTGTTAGAGTAGAACAAGTAAAACAATCAAAATTCCCTCCCGTCTTCAGTACCGCAATTATCTATAATTTTTCAAAACAGTTCTTAATTCTTTCTCAGCCTCCAACAAGGGTCTTTCCTTTTGTTATTAAGTAACAAAAATCTAATATATGGTTAAAAAAATCACAGAATTTTAAAATTAGAAATTGCTAAGAAATCATTTGGGGTCTAGAAATTGAAACTGGTTCAAGCTGACTCATTGAAGCTCAGGAAGTTAGTTACTTACTAGGTCCTCAGTCTATCCTTAGTCAGCTTCTTGTATTATATTGGAAATTAAGTTATCATTCAATTAGCTTGGGTCAATCTCTCTCCTTCCCCTTCTCTCCTCTCCTTTTCTCTTTACCCCATCTCCCCTATCCCCAACATAGGAAATTATGGGAAATAGATGGTCAGTTAAATAGAGTAAAAATAATTTCTCCAATGCTTTAAAAAAACTTTGCGTATATACAAATGCATTAGAGTCCAAGTTTTATTGGACATTTCTTGAACTGTACTCATGTTAAAATATAGACCCAAAATGTAATTAAGACATAACAGTTATGTACATTATTGACCTTTTTACTTCTACATTTAAACTAGAATATAGTTCCATTTTCTTTAAAATGTATTAATATTCTATACATGTATGTAAAATTAATAATAAAAATGAAAAGGATTGAAATAATATTATAGAAAGTAACTTGAATAAAAATTATTAGTAAAATTTGAATAGATCTTCTTACACAGTGATTTAAAACAACACTGGCTTAGGAGTTCCCCTTGTGGCTCAGTGGTAACGAAGATGACTAGTATCCATGAGGATGTGGGTTTGATCCCTGGCCTTGCTCAGTGGGTTAATAATCTGGTGTTGTTGTGAGCTGTGGTGTATGTTGCAGATGTGGCCCCAATCCAGCATTGCTGTGGCCGTGGTGAGGCCAGGAGCTACAGCTCTGATTTGACCCCTAGCCTGGGAACTTCCATATGCTGCAGGTACAGACCTAAAAAGACAAAAACAGCATTGGCTTAAACCTGAGGCTGAAAAAAAGTAGAATCTGAATATAATCTTATCAAATGGATCTCACCTTGGTGATCAGTTAAGGTTCTGCAGAAGGAATTTGGAGATATTTGGTGGTTTATGCTTATAAGTTGAAAATACGCTGTGCCCCACATATTTATTTTTCTGCTTAGTACAGCAATAATGGTAATTCTCTGAAAGTATTTGACTTGAATCTTTTTTTTTATCTTTTCTTTATATATATATATATATATTTTCCTACTGTACAACATAATGACCCAGTAACACTTACATGTATACATTCTTTTTTCTCATATTCCATGTTCCATCATAATTTATTAGACAGAGTTCCCAGTGCTCACAGCAGGATCCATTGCTAATCCATCCCGAAGGCAACATTCTGCATCTATTTACCCCACACTCCCAGTCCCTCCCTTTTGGCCTATTTTGAACCTAGTTCAATTTTCACTATAAACATCACTTGATCACCTTTTCTCTTTGTCTTTAGTTTAGCAGCCAATATGCTCTAAAATCAATTTGTAGAAAAAAATTCATATCGCAAATGGCCTAGAACTTAATCTTGAAATTTTTCACAATCCTTTTCTCTGTTTACCTTCTGAATATTCACTTTATCATCTGTAAGCTACACTTTTGTAAAAAGGCTTCATTCCACTTATATGTCCTGCTTGTTTTAGAAAGAATTAGACACATATTTGCGTTCATTTATGTATACCAAGACAGAAAATAAATAGTATATTTTTATTGGGATTTAGCAACTTTGTGTAAGTTTAAAACATAAAATGATTTTCAGCTGCTTAATTTTTTTTCTCTTTCTCAATACATAAAAGAGACAAATAAATTTTAAAAATTCAAATATACAGAAAATACCTTTTTGAGATAATGCAGGGTTAACCTCATTTCTCTTGTTACCTTCAGATTCAGCTCTGTCATTGTTTCCAATCTTAAAGCAGATTGGATTCCCTGGTTTTTTAGTTGCCCACTTTATGCAGATGTTTTTTGTTCTGAACTCAGCAAGGGGAAACACTGGTTTTCCAAGATTTTCTTTTTTCTTGGACTCCTGATAAAAATGAGTCAAACACATCTGAACAGTGGATGGTGCTCACAGAAATACAGTTAATCAAGAGTTTAAGAATTTTTTGCCTAGTAAATGTTAAACACATTTTTCTTCTTACAAGTACAACATAGCTTATCCATTGTACAGACTCTGTGACTCGAACATTTGATATCAATATCCACCACAGTTTGGCCAAATTATTATGAAACCTAGACAAAAGTCAACATTTTAAAATATATAACTATTATTCTTACTCTGTTCTTTAAAAGTATTAAAATCTAACTGCAAGGGGTTTCCCATTGCTGCTAAGCAATCAATGCTTTTTATTTATATCCTACTGGCTCCTCAGTATGTGTCCAGTATAAATTATTTCACTTGTTTTCTCTTCTTCTCTAGGAACTAATATCTCCTTGCTTTTTCTTAACTGGTAGTCCCAAGTCCCATGTGCTTAAGAAGGTTGGATTCATGAGCTTCAGCTTGCATCTTTGTCCCAATCCAACACATTGCTCTATTGGCACCTAACCTTTCATCTTTCTCTCAGATCTCAGGAAATCCTCATCTCTTTTTATGTATAGAGTTAAACCTTCCTTTCTGACCTCAGATTCCATCATGGCCCAACTCCAGAGGCATTTTGTTATCATTCTAACTGTTTTGAGCTCAAGTTCCCCCTATTAATTGGATCTCTTCTCATGGCTTCATGTACACTCCCACATTCCCTGTATTCTCGCACTCATTCCGTTATCACTGTGGCTTATGAACATTCTATAGGACATATTTCCTGTGGAACCATTCAATAAGGACTCCCTCCTTTTTTAAAGGACTCCCTCTTTTATTTATGACTTAATTTCTTTGCTAGCTCCAAAATTCTTTCAGAAACTACATTATGGGTCCTCTTTTCACTTTTCATAGAATATCCCCTAGGATATCCAGTTTATTTTCTGACCTCAAAATTCATCCTCCTCAAATCTAAAATCTAACCTATAGTCACTGCAGCTCCAGTTCATATTCCCACCATTCCTCAGATATTTCAATTTTCTGTAATTTCCAAATTAACATACACATGATGATTCTAGTATATAAGATATCTAGTTTAGTAATTATAGTAATAAATTGGCAATTTAATTTGTATTTGTATAGTAATAACTTGGCAATTTAATTTGTATTTGGTATTAACTCTATAATTTTAATAGTCTGTGGACAGGAAAGACTTGGTTTCTTCCAGGTTTTAAATGTCCAGGTTTTCTGTGCATATACTTACCATTAAAATGACAGAGTTTTCTATTTGGTATTCTTACACTTACTCTAAAATCAATAAAATATTGTTGGACATGATAAGGAATCAGATCCCTCTAGCCCTGTTATTTAATAATCCCATGTTTATTAAACTCTGTACTGAGGTCTGAGTTTATATAATGACTAAATTTATGCTTAAAAGAAAATCAAAGGGCAGGTTATACCAAAATTCTTAACTCAGAGTTATATCTTTTTCATAAATACTTTAAAATGTAGGAGATGATTTTTGTAGGTTATATATGTCAGTCATAATATTTTTGAGAAACTATACTAATCTTAAAAATATACAATTTGAGGTTAGAAACTTAGACTTAAAAGTTTATTCATAGAATAAAACTTTCTTTGATGACTTATAGTAGATCTATAATTATTTAACTCTATTTTTGTATAACTCCCTTGTAGTTAATACAAACTACATGCCTCCAGCAAGGTGATATCTGAGTCATATTTTGAACCCAAAATTCATTGCCTTTCAGTGCTTCTTTACTTTGGGGGACTCCCTCAGATTCAGATTCTTTTCATGAACAATTTCATTTAAAGGTTTTTCAAAATGAGTATAATTGGTCCCAGAGTCAACGGAGCTCCATCTCAAAGGATATAGGCAAGGAAATCTTCATCATGCATTAGGGTCTTACCTGCTATTCCTTGTCTACCCAAAATCTGGCCTGCCCTGCCAGTGAAGATCCTCAAAAGGTCAGCAAGCACTTCAGAACACATTATTACACTTAAGTCTACATGTATTTTTATAAAATATTAGTTTTTTCACTGCTAGAGGCCACAAAACCCATAAATCATTCATGCTAATAGAGACATGAAGATTTTTTTTTTACAAAAAGATTCTTCAATAGACTTAGACACTGAGGTCTAATCTTCACTTTTGTCAATTACTGCTTAATATAATCCTTGTCATTTCAGCAGGTTTTAATGTGGAATACTTTTTAAAAGTATCTCATATCATTATAACTAGAATTACATTTAAATGGAATTTAGGATTCAAACTGACATACACTGTTTTCATCTCAGTGGGCAAACTGCCCTCATCATCCACTTTCATCACTTTTCTCTCTTCCTCTCAGTGCTAAGTTTTCATTCTTTGCAATTCTATTATATTTCATGATATGTACCTCACCATTCAGGACTGAAAAATGTAGCCTCACACTGATGTTAATTATTTTATTGCTTAGTCAAGTTTCTCAGCAGAACTAATAGGTCATTTCAGATGGAATTTATCTTATACATCAATGTCCCTATAAAATAAGTTCATTATTGAGCTTGCATAATATATTTAAACAATATAATATATTCAACGAAAACAGGTAACTTGGCCACGTACAAGCAAGTATCCACTTCTACTCCATGAATGTCAAATGCTGCACAATGTTTGACCAAAATAAGAGCAGAAGTTTTGCTCCTATAGAACATGATATTCATTTGGCACAAATGAAGATTTTGTTTTCATGTTGACTTTACAGATCCAAAATAAAAGAAAGAAATAGCTTGGCCTATAAAGAATCATAAACCGAAGTCTCCTTGCTTTAAACAAACACTGGTATTTCCTTTCATAGCTATATGGTTTGAGACTTTCGTACTGCCCCATTATCTGTCCTTGTACCTGTCTAGACTCATGGGTATGCTAAACCACAAGAGATTCATTCAGGTCAGTGTGGGAGGGGTGGGGGAACACATCTGCTGAATGTAAGTAAAAGGGAAACAGACCAGATGGCAGAGGGAACAAGGATGAGGAGCAGAAAGGAAAATTCCCCAAAGATCTACCTATGGCATTACTACATCTGCTGAAGGAAAAGAGACTAAAAAGGGAGCCAGCATGGTGTCAGGACATCTGAATGAGATGACTCAGTCAGGGGTTACTCTGCAGGCTTAGATTAGAAGTTGGTTAGGAATGGGGAAAGAATGAACAGGAAGAAAGATATGGACATTCTGCCAGATGATTTTTGTGAGAAACTTTCTCCATCTTTGGAAACTATAGATATTTACCAGCAATTAATATGATCTGGTTCCAATCTTCATAAACTCTGTAAAAAGTAATTTTCTTTAAAAAGGCCCACCACTACCACCTTCATTAAAGTCTTTTACAGTCTGCTACAATTTATCAAAGAAAGAAAATAGCCTCGTTTGTCATAGCCTGAAAACATGAAATGAAAACATTCAGAGGTTCTAAAAATATTAAGATTATTGGTTTTGCATTATTTACTTGGTAAAGAATTGACAAGTAATAAGCACTTTCTTAGTTATAGTATATTCAAAAATTAGGTCACTGAGGTCAAAAAAAGCCATTTTTTTTAAGTAAACCACATAGAACATATAAAAACAAAACCTTTGATCTCTATTCTCTATCACTAGGAAATTTCTAACATTGATGACCAATATTTTTTCAGAGGACAATAAAATAGTTTGAACATGCATTTTTATATGTGCATATATGTGGGAAGGAAGACAATTCCCAGGAAAAAAAAGAGAAGGAATAGACAAGCCAAAATCACTGCTCATTCATCCCTAAAGTTGTATTGTAAAAACTTAAAGCAATGTAAAGAAAATGTTTGCTACTCTCTTTCTATTTGGTGAAAATGAAAACAAAATGTTATTTCACCTTGAAAAATATGCTTACAAAATGGGTTTGAGCCAGCATATATTATTTGCAGCATCTATCAAAACTGGAAATGAACTGATTCACAAATTGGGGAGGAGGATAAACATTATGGAGATAAGTTACCAGCTGTCTGCTTTATCTAGAGAAACAGGGTTATAGTAAGGAGAGTGATTATACTGACGATGTGTACACACACACACACCAGTTGGCCCAAGTTCTCTTAATATCATTTAAATTACCCTCTGATACTATTTGAGGCATTTCTTACCTTTGGAAAAATTAGCAATGAAATACCATTCTCTTGTAATGACTTGTAATGGTATCCCTTATAACAGAAAGTACATTTTGTAGGAGTTTAGCATACTTTATAGCTTATCTTAGAGCTTTCTAAAATTTGCCATAACTGCAAGTTGATGGAAAGTGCAATTTAAAAAGAAGTTAATGCTGAAAATTTCCTAATTCAAAGTTCAGTAGGGAGGTCATTAATAGAATCTGAGGGAGTCCTCCCATATTTCTGATGCCTGACCTATATATTCGGTAGTAAGTCTTCCTGTTCTTAAGAATTTCTCCTGAAAAGCAAGACTTTCTTTTTTGCCAAAGTAAAAATTCTCCCACAAAGTATTCAACTGAGTAATATAGTGGAGACAGAAATAACAGTATTTGTTAGAAGTATAATAAGAGGAGCTTATATTCATTAAGCGCTTTATATGTATGTTTTAAATTTACATTTAATCACACAATGATCCTATAATGAAGATACTTCAATCATGCATAGTCTTCTGTAGGAGAAAAAACAGACCAGGAGGGGTAAGTTACTTTCCTGGGGTCACACAGCCATAAAGTTGCAGAGCTTAATTTGAACCCTAGCAGTGTGGTTCAGGAGACTTGTTTTAATCAGAATGTTACCCTGCCTTCTAGTCAGGACAGCCTTACTTAGGAAATATCCTTTCAGTGTTCTGCCCTTTTCTACTCTGAACATGATGATCACCGTACAATAAATGACACGCACAATGCAAGTAACTTTCTAAACTGGCGAAAGACATATATAAAGACACATTATGATGAACCTTTGCTTTCTGTTTTATATCTATTATGAAATAGAATGTACTTGATAGACTAAAACTATTAGTTTAAGCGCTAGTCATAGAACTAAGTAAACAGGAACTATCTTTGTTTAGCAAAACAGTTCAGAAAAATAAATAGCTTACAGGCATGACCAGGTAAGACTAGGTCTGCGGCAAAAGCCTACAATAAGTCAAATGATTTATGTAATAATGTAAGAGGAGTCTTCCAAGTTAGTACTTCGGGGGGGGGGTGAAGGAGCTGGGGAAAGAGAGAAGAGAGGGAGAGGACCTAGTCCTACTTGGAATATGACTACTGAGAAATTCTTGAAGGTGGAAACAATTGAGAAATTTTAAAATTAAAACTCTAATTTTTCAATTTTAAGATATCTGCATAGTAATGCAACCCTCCCTTGATTCCGTCATATTACTCTAAACAAGTGGTTCTCAGAGTGTTATCCTCTGACCAAGCATTTTGCAGTACCTAACTAGAAATGCAACTTGTCAGGAGCCACCCCAAACCTACTGAAGCAGAAACTCAGGGGATGGTTTGTCAGGAATCTGGGGCCCACTGGAGGATTTTAACATATGCAAAAGTTTGAGAACTGCTTCCCTAAACATAGCAAAAGTCTTTATTTCCTCAGCCTTTTGTGGTACTTTGGGAAATAAGGAAATTGGGTCACAGTCCAGCAGAGATGTCATAAGCAAGAAGTGAGATGCAAAGTGAAGGAAAAAGAAGGCACCCAGGCTCAGGAAATGAGCCAACAGTAGTGAGATGTTCAAGTCAGTGATACTTGTCACTCCCAAGGAACTCTAAAGAGAGTGTGAGGGACACTGAGTTTACCAGATTCTTTGGATTGGGATTTGAAACAAGTTTGTAAATCTTAAATGATGTCTTGGCTAATGATACTACTAGTATGAAAATTTGGGGAGTAATAACATCTGATAGACTTTCAGAAAATTCTCTATTTGAATAAATTTTTAGATTATTTATAAATAAAAACAATGATCAATTCCTTGTAACTGCATTTTAAAATCACCTAACCCATTAGAAAACAATTCTGTACAGGAGGCATTTTTAAACTTAGGTGTCACTTTGTGAGTAGAAGCAATTCACACATGGATGGGTGGTTTCTTGTGACTAATTTAAATGTAATGCAATTTAATAGTTACAGAATTATTAGACTTAAAAAAATGTATTGAGGAGTTCCCGTCGTGGCTCAGTGGTTAACAAATCCAAATAGGAAGGAACCATGAGGTTGTGGGTTTGATCCCCAGCCTCGCTCAGTGGGTTAAGGATCTGGCATTGCCATGAGCTGTGGTGTAGGTCTCAGACGTGGCTCGGATTCCACGTTGCTGTGGCTCTGGTGTAGGCCAGCAGCTGCAGCTCTGATTAGACCCCTAGCCTGGAAACCTCCATATGCTGCGGGTGCAGCCCTAAAAAACAAAAAAAAATGTATTGACAATGATGTGTTTTGAAACAGTCCAAAATGGTTCCAATTTGGGGAATGTATGAATCCCAACCATAGGCTTGGGAACCTACTGAGAGATTTGTCTGTGGGGACCATTTGCAATTTGAGGATAGGGAGTTTTTTTGTCTTATTTTTTGTTTTTCATCTTTTTCGGGCTGCATCTGCAGCACATGGAAGTTCCAGGCTGGGGCTGAATCAGAGCTACAGTTGCCAGCCTACACCACAGCCACAACAACTCAAAATTAGAGCTGCATCTGCAACCTACACCACAGCTCATGGCAATGCCAGATCTTTAACCCACCAAGCGAGGCCAGGGATCAAACCAGTGTCCTCATGGATACTAGTTGGGCTCTTTAACCGCTGAGCCATGATGGGAACTCTGAGGATAGAGAGTATTTAGAAGCCAGAGTTCTTCTTCAGTGGGCTGCTGGGATGGAAAGCACCATTTTTAGTGAGAGCTATTTATACGTGTTGGTAGAAGTAGGAAAGAGGAAGAAGAAATACAGTCAAAACCAGTGGTTGGGATGTGCGGCATGTAAGATATGCTCTACTGCAGATACAGACACTTATACACTAGTCAGAATCTATACTATCTTTTTCTCATAGCTGTCCCTTGTTTTCATCTGGAGAACCAAATTATAGAAAATATAACTCAACCTGATCCTTAGAAGAGCTAGACTCCACCTCACTCTTCTTCTCCTTACTTCCCCTCTATATACCCAGTCACCGCCGCAGTAGCCTCATGACTCTGGTCTAGATAATAAGATCATCCTGATCTCCAGTGACAGTGTTTGGTTTAGGGACTGAGGGATAAAAATGCAATGCAATTCATACTTCTGAGTCATGTCTAGAGTTTTATTTTAACTGTTTGTGGAAATACTTTTTTCTGCTACATTGGAGCTGTGAAGTAATGCGTGGAGCTATTTTGACATTGTAAGGAGATAGTCTGTCTGAGAGATGATCCAAGAGACAGGAGAGAAGAGCAGCAGGTGGATAAACATAAAGTAAGTTCTTGGGTACAGTCATACCTGAAGTTAGAACTCTCATGGCACATTTGAGTTTTGCGAAATAACAAAAAATCCTTATATTTTCAAAGTCAGTTCAAGTTGTATCTTCCAGTATTTGAGAATAAAAGAACACTAACCAATATGTAAGTGAGAAGAGAGCAGCAAAACTGTTGATAGGTTGAGTAGGAAAACAACCAATACTGGACTCTAAGAAATATGGGAAGGATGTTTTACGCAACATAGCTATATGAATTAGAGCTATAGGAAAGCAATAGGATTTGAGCACAGATGTCTATGTTTGCTCATTAGGAATTCTTGAAGATACTGATATATAGCACTTAGCCCAACTGGTGTGCCCAGTGTTCGACTAAGTGCTCAGTATCAATATCTTAGCTCTGTAATATTCATAGCTAAAAATCAATACATTTGCCTGTTTCTACAAACTAAATCAATAGCTGCTCCTTTATACTTTACTTCCAATACCTCAAGAGCCACAGCTGTTGAAAAGGGAATCCTAGTGTTGGTAACCACTGCAAAGTTCTCTGTGCCTCCAGCCATTTCCATTGGTTTTCACTGTTGCAACACTGGTGGCTGCTTTCAGCACGTAACTGAAGCTCTCCACCTATCTGGCATCCTTAGATCAAACATGGGGCAGGATTAAAGGGTTAGGGAGTTATTGACTCTCAAGAAGTAATCCTAAACAAATGATGGAAGGTAACAAGAGAATAAATTCCCCAGAGTCCTCATTGTTGGAGTGAAACAACTATGGAACACTTCTTCCACCTCCCTGAGGTCACCAACAGGCTTTAGACCCTAATTGTACACAAGAACTGGCTGGTTCCTTCACTCATCATTTTTTGGCTGATTCCCCTTCCATATTTCACGTTCTTAATTCCTACTTGCCTACCATTGCTCCTGAAATCACCTCCAAAATGAATTGAGCCTCAAATCCTTGCCTCTGATTCTCATTGCATTGTTACGTCGGTAACCAAAATAAGATATACAGAATAAGAAAAAAAGTAACAGGAAGCATAACAGGAGACACAACAACAAAGTTTATGGTCAGAAAAGCCTGAAAAGAATATAATTTAAATTGCAACGTTCAGGAGCTAGTCTACATACAGAGAAGCTATGTCTTTGAGAATACCTACTTAAAAGAGCTTTGATGAGCAGACACCCAAATATACAACCGCCCATATTTTAAGAAACTATTTTCTAATTCCTAGCATCAATATAATTAAATTTTCTCCCTATCCAAAAAGCCTTGCAGACACTCAAAAAATTGACAAAAGCAGATTGTATTTTTGCAAAACGATCCAGTACTATTCTCTACAGTAGAGGGATATACTTATTCCAGGAGAAAATAGCAGAAGAGTTTCAATAAACTTAGGTAAACTTTACTATCAGAAATCTGGGAAGAAACTGTCAAGAAACCTCAGCTGAAGTTTAATAGCTTGTGAACCATAACATCTTTCCAGTAACCTGTTCTGATGGTAATTTTCTATAGGACTAAAAAGAACAGGGTCTGCTGAGTTCCTAATTTTTAGGAAGATGGTAAGAAAATCCTAAAGGAGTAAAAAAGCCCAAAGATATCTATGCTTAAAATAAGCAAAGATTTGAATACCTGTCCTCAGGAATAATAGATCAAATCCCAGATGGGAAACTTTCACCATGGGATAATAATAGTGCTAGCAACAGGCAAGAAAAAAAAAAGCCTTAAATAGGAACACATTGCCCAAAGGAAAAGATTATCTTCATTGGGCAATGATATATTAACTGAAAAATGCTCTTCTACCTTACCCCCCCCATCTCCACCAATTTATAATATTCCACTTTAATTTCAAAATATGGCCATATGCCATATCTTTTACCTCCTGAAAAAAATAAACATAGTAATAAAATATAATTTCAACAGCCAGTGACTGTTACACTTTCTATTTGTAATTCCATTAAATTCTCTCTCTCTCTTTTTTAAATCTCTGTTCTCTCTCCAAGCTGGCACATTGATTTTAAATTCAATGACAATCTTATTAAACAATATATTTGGAGACAATCCAGAGAGAGAAAAGGAAAGAATGACCTGTCAATAGTCCAGAAGACACTGAATATAATGCTTACATGGACTCACTCTTTCTGAACACAGCTGCCCTGATCTAAATTTTATGTACACATTACTCCTGGGACTTGGATAACATATTTGAACCTTAAATTAGAAGGAGAAATCTTAAGCTCACAAAGTCTATGTGACTACTTCCTTCAGTGATCAGCAATAAAATCCCAACAATTGCTATAGAGGTTGGTCCCCGCCCTGTGACGATCCTAATCAGTGTTCCAAGCTGAAACCCTGCCTTCTTACAGTGCTTGCCTTGAAAACTCTGTGTGTGTCTAAGAGATTGGTTCGATCAGCCTCATTCCATAGCAAGTATTGTGTGTACACATGACTAAAGGTGAAAGAACTCCAATCTAAGTTGGTGGAAGTAAATACAGAAGAACATATTTCCCCTAATTCATATGGGCTCTGTTGGAATGTTGCAGACAACTATCTCTGCTTTTCACTTTCATAAATTATATTGTAGCACTGCTATTAAATCAATGCAATATTATACACACATGGAAGATTTTTAACCCAAAATTAAATCCTTTAAGGTGAAAGAGGAGAGACTGTATTGAAGTATAGAGAAAAAAATTAAATTTGTTATAAAATTATAGGTAACAAATTATTATAAAGTACCTCTCATTTAAAGTACATGAGATATTAGAAGTTATACAGGTAGTCTAATGTATTTCCTCATAATTGAATTTATACTCTTCAAGATTAGGCAATTTATACTCACAGAGTGTCCTTTATCTTGTTTTAAGTAAGATTAGAATTTTTTTCCCATTTTAGAAATGGAGAAAATGAGTAACAAAATATGGGGTTCCCAGACTATAATATATCAGGGAAGAATTCAGAGTTCTTAACCCAAATGGGGTTCAAGGTATTATAAATGTGAATGTTTTAGGGATTTTTAACACAAATTTTGGGGTAAGACGTTGATGTATTGTTTTCAGATATCTGACCAAGACAAGGTATATCCAAATGCATTCTGGAGATGTGGAAAACTAACTACATTTTTTTAAAAAGGTCAGACACATACTAGTTTTTAGCATACTTAGTTCAATAAATCCCTAAGTTCACCAAGAATTGGAACATTGGTTGTATGATTAAATCAACAACTATTCACTGAAATGCTACCATGTAATATGATTTCCATTTAGTATACAAATCTTTCCCAAAACATTGCAAGAGTCACGAGGCAAACGCCTGTTTGTGGAGTCACGATCTTCTAAGTTACTTCAAGGTCCCTTTGGTAGAGATTTGTGTGAAAATATTTCCACAAAAATCTGTCTTGTTTAACTTAAATGACTCATTGTAATGCATCATGTTTCTTTTCTTTTTTTTTTCCCACTTCATTCATAGTGTATGTAAATTCCTGGGCCAGGGATTGAATCCAAGCTGCAGCTGCGACCTAATCCAGAGCTGCAGCAATACCAGAACCTTAACCCATTGTGCCACAATGGGAACTCATCATGCTTCTTCTTTAACAAATTTATCAAAACACTCAGAGATATTCTTGATCAGTTTTAGTCACAGATTTCTATCTTTCCTTTCTAGGCTTTTCTTCCCTTCCTCCACTACAGCTTAAATATTTTCCATTTTCCCTGTTTTCATGGTATAGTTACTTATTAAAATTTTTTTGTCTTTTGCATTTCTAGGGCTGCAGCCATGGCATATAGAGGTTCCCAGGGTAGAGATCAAATTGGAGCTAAAGTCACTGGCCTATGCCACAACCACAGCAACATGGGATCTGAACCACATCCGCAACCTACCCCACAGCTCATGGCAACACTGAATCCTTAACCCACTGAGTGAGGCCAGGGATCAAACGTGCATCCTTATGGATACAAGTCAGGCTTGTTAACCACTGAGCCACAACAAGAATTCCCTTATTATTTTAATATAAAGTATCTCATATCCTCTTGGAAAAAAATTAGGTCATCTATTGCTATTGAAAATTTCATTGACTGCATCTTAGTTGTATTATGGACATATTTCATGTCTTGTTTCTACAGCATTTCTTTCTACCTATTCTGTAGCTCTTCTCTCTCCTAGTTTTACTCTTCACTCTTAGCTCTTATCTCTCATCCCCAGTCTCCTTAAACAACCATTTTTTTCTATTTACTTTACTGATATTTTCCAGTGTTTCTGACATTAGCCTCCTTTACTTCTTACTCTGTAGACTGTAGGTAATAGCGTAACATTATACCTATGCTCTTGGTACCGATTTTCCCATTTTAAAAATTTAGAAAACTGATAGACAAATCAATAAAATTCCCCAAGGTCATATATTCCATAAGAATCCGAGCTTACATTTTAACAATATTTATTCCTTCTACCACAACACATAGATCCCTAGGATAGGTTGGGTAACAGAATCCCCAATATCTTTGTGACTTGGATAATGTTTGTTTCTTGGTTTTGTTTTAAGCTACTACCTTTAAGTGAAGGCCTCTACTTTACATTGCTGCTTTCTGGGACCCCACCTGACAGAGGCTCCACCATCTGGAAGGTTCCTGGTTTTGTGGTGGGGAGAGGAAAATGGAGGCGTTGAAGACAAGTACTTAAAAACTCAAATTGAGGCATGAAGCACATTGCTTTTACTCACACATCCTTGGCCAGAGCAACTCATATGGCCATGATTCCACAGGATGAAAGTTTGGGAGAGGCAGGTGTGAGTCTAAGTAATGTCTACCACAATTTTCCTGTAAGGTAGAATACTCATGACGTGTTTTATAAATGTGGTGGAATATTTTAGGTTTTGGCTACCAATTCCTTCACTTTCTTCTCCATAGCACTGCAATTATTAACATGGGAGGATTTCCTCTCTCTGTTTTGTGTGGTCTTAGAGGATGGATGCACGAGTGAACAGATCCTCCCCACTGTCCTAACACAACAAGTAGCCAGACACAGAACCTATGCTGAATCAATCTCATGATCTGTCACAGGACTTGAGGCCTCTACAACGATACAGAATCAAGAGGAAGGGTGGTAAAATTCATGCTGACCCAATCCATTGTTGCTAAAATGATCATTGCTCTGGTTCACCTTCTGGAACCCTCTAGAAACCTCTTGTCTCCTATTTCTAAGCAAGTCTCATCCATTTATTCTGTGAACTCCCTCAATGCCATTTCAGTATGTTTCTTTGCATATGGTAATGGAGTTGGACTATGTTGCTTAAAACAAAATAACACAAACTTGGACATAATACTTATTAATATTCTCAAGATATGAAGGGGGTAATTAGGGTATACAAATATGAAATTGTAGGATGCATATATCTTTATGTAAAATGTATAGAATAAGATTAAGAAATTAACATGATGCTGATATTACTATCTAAAAATAATGCAGTCCAAGTGTCAAGAAACCATAAGAAAGCCAATGAGAACATCCTAAAGAAGTAGGATGACTCCTTTACTATAGGACACTTCAAGTCAGATTGCTTAGCACCTAGGTTAAAATTGGCTTGGTGATAATAAGATAAGCCCTTCACTAATGTGATTCTGAATGAGCAATTTTCATATTAATAGCTTTTTCACTGTATTAATGAAAACACAATTTGCCACTATAATGGGGACATCACTTAAATTAGATCAAAACTGCTAACATGAACAGGGATGTTAATAAAGCAAGGCTATTGTATGTGTTAATGGCTCTTCTGTTGTATTAACAATGTCCTTATATCCCAAACATGTATTGCATTTGAAAAAACTGTACCATTTTATTGACTGCTTGACAATGTCACTTACTGTATATGTGTAAGCCATTGCCATCACATTAACTTTATACAGATCTGCCTGTAACTGAGAACAAGTCACCAAGAATGGAAAGTCCCACACTTTGGAACTAATAGTGAATGCGCTTTCTATCAGCTAAGCTTCCTTGATCTGGGTCTGCTCTCTTCAGTCATCTGGTATAGATTATAAACTATTGAAAGAAAACATTGTGAGAAAATGAAAAATTAAAACATTCGTGTTAAATGAAAAATTTAAACTTTCATAAACCATATGCGTAATAATGACATTTTTCTGTTTCAGTTTTCTAGGGCTGCTGTAACAAAATACCACAGACTGGGTTGCTAAACAACAGAAATTTATTTTGTCACAGGCCTGAAAGCTAGAAGTTTGAGATCAAAGTGTCAGAAGAGCTGGTGCTTTTAGTTTTACAGATATTTATATCCCATGGAATGTAACTTTTTACTGGGTTAGATTTTTTTTTGAAAAATATCCTAATATTATTCATTAGGAAAAATAAAAAAATAGTCTCATCAACACTAGCTAGGGTAAGGAATGAATTTCTAATAAAATATAAAGCTTGGTAGTATGGTACAGGCTCAGCTTGAAATTCCATAGGAGTCACTGGTATTTCTTTTTATTAGCAGGGTTAAAAAGAATAACCACAGGAATATTTAGTAAATTTTAAATATGATGCCAAAAGAAGACTCAGTTTGAATGTAATTCATAAGACTTAAGTGCTATTTAGCTAAAGAGACCACATATCTCCAATAATCTGACTTCAAGTATTCTGTTCTGTTCTATTCCAATAAACTTTGAACTATCTGAGAAATCTCAGTATACTGGTATTTAATATTTGAAATATTGTAAATGAAAGAAAAATAATTCTTGCTTCAGAATGAATAGTTGAATAACTATCTTTGCCAAACATGTTTTTACCTAAAGCTATGAAAGATGAACTTGATAATTGTCTTTAAAACAGTTTCTTTTAGCTCTTTTACTTCCAACATTTTATCAGTTCCAAGGAAAATAAAAAATGAAATGACTTTTAACATTCTTTCTTTCATTTCTAACTTTTATTTTATATAATACGGGGATATTACCACATAATACAAAATGGCACAAAACCCACACCAGGATGAAGAAATGAGAATTTTAGATGATTTACAAACTGAAAAATCCAAACAATCATAATAACTTTATAAGGATAGAACTTTCAGTTGATTTTAAGTTATATTTTCATGCAATTCAATAGCCAACAAATATCTTTCTAGTAGTGCAATTTTTTTACAAAATTTTTATCATTAATACCCATGGAGAGTCATTAAAGTGCTTTCTTAGTTCACAGGGAAGACTGTGGATATTGACTGGACTTCGTAACTTACACCAACTTTTATAAAACACTTGTAATTTGAGGAAAATGGATGTAAGCTGTTTAATTGTAAAATGGATGCAAGCTGTTTAATTGTGAAATGATACAATGTAACAATCTTCAAAGCATGTACTTGAATGCAGTGCATATGTATTTGCATAGCAATGAATCTACAAAATAAAATATAAGGAATTAGGTGAAAGCTAAAAATGAAATAAGGTATGGCCAACAAGAAAGCACATGGCTGCATCATATTAAATTTAAATGAAAACTCTTCCTTTGAAATTCATTCTAAATGCATTTTTGTGCCTAAAAAGTATTTGGAGAAAATATTTTCTAATCATAGGGTGTGACAGAATGTATTATATTGTACATTATCTTCCTGACTGGAATAAGAATCAATAAATATCTTAATATTTTTCATTAATGAAGTCCTTCCTTTCATAAAGCCTTTTCATATGTAAAATCAAACAAAAGAACTATACCTGCTAAACATTCATTATTCTCTAGGTTCTGCCTTAGCTCTTTACCTGCATTACCTCATTTAATTATCAGAACTGTAAGACAAAAACAATACTCAATTTCTACAGGAGAAAAATCAGGCACAAAGAGATTAAATCACTTTCTCAAAGTCACAAAACTGGTAAGTGGAGAGCAGTGGGTTTAATCTTGGCAGCCTCACTCCAGAGCTGGATTCCTAAACCATTAAACCATGTTGTCTCTACGCTGTACTCACAGATGACCTCTATGGATCCTTGGGGAAATAGAGGTCAGGTGATATTATAGTAAACTCTCTCAGAGGATTTTTGAAGCTTTTCCAAGTTACACAGCTAGTAAATAGTAGAGCTCAGTTTGGAACCAAACCTTGTGGTCCAGATTCTTGAAAAAGTTGCCTATCTAGTCAGCATGATTCTTTCTCCCTAATACTCAGGGCTAAATGTCCAGGTAATTCCAAAAAATGTTTCATCTTCTCCAGCTCCCAAGCTTTAAGATCTATATTACTGAGTGATCCACAATGAACACCATTTCAACTCTCTAACATCACTTCAAGCCACCTCAAATTCTTGTGTGGCGATACAACAAAGGGATGTTGTGTACTGTCTTATAACACTGAACACCAAAAGAGACTTCGTATGATCCTTTCTTTGTACCTATTTAAGTCTTTGTTCCCTACCCCCAGGAAAGGGAAATCCATGTTAGCAAAGCTTAAATGGAACCTGAGTAGTAAAAGTGATGTATCAAAATAGGAAGTGATTTCAAATTGGTGGAGGAACAGACATGGACACGCCTCCTCTCAGAACACATAAAAAATGCATCTACATATGCAGCAATTCTCACTAAAAACTTACCAGAGACTGGCAGAAAGACCCTTAGACAACCAAGCCTGTAAGAAATTTCCACATGGAATTGGGTAGCAAGGGAAAAAGACACCATCAGGTGGAGATCTGTGCCCCCGGGATGATACTCAGAAGAGGGGGATTACATGGGCAGTGGGCAGAGGTCCTCTCTGCAGAATAAGTGGTTTGAGCCACATTTGGGCTCCCCAACCATGGAATCCAACACCAGGAAGATAAGTCTCCTTGGTTTGTGGGAGGCCTGGTGAGAATAACATGAGGGCTATGGGAAGCCTGGAATCTCCCATGAGTCACACACATATGCTTGCTTACTGCTGAGACAAGGTGGGAAGGGAGGATTGAAATTGTACAGGGAACTGGCCAGTTTCCTATGACTGCCCAAGTACCTCAGTCTGAGCTGAGTGCTCCAGTCCCACTTGCTTCACCATGCAGATCCACACTAGTGCAAGGGCTGCAGCAGCCAAGGGAAGAGCTCTGTTGTGAGGGACAAGGCAACTCAGACATGGAGTGGCATCTGAGCTGGCGTGGAGGGGGCAGCCACTACTCATGCTCACTGAGGCAGGTTATCAGAAATGGTCCCAGGCCCTAATGGCACCCAGGCCACCAGTATCCATGCTCAAGCCCATGCGGAACACCCATACCAAACCCTCTTGCTGCAGCACTGCTTCTCTTTAGAGCTAGGAGTGCCAATGCTAGGAGAGCACATGCATTAAAGGAAGAGAGCCAGCTTGGATCCACACTCAGGGCTTCTGATCCAACAACTTTGTATCTACCCTATCCCCCAATAGGGTGATGCTGGCTGTTGAGCAGACAGAAAGCCTTGGCTCATACCTGGCTCTTCCCCTAGCCACTCCATTTCTAGCTCCACCTCCAACTAAGGTGATGGCAACCTAGGGAAACACATGACTCATGCTCATGTCAGATCCATCTCTCCCACCAAAGCCACCAGTCACATGCAGCCTGTATAGGGATGCTCCAAAACAAGGACACCTCTTTAAGACCACAATAGGTGATGGTTTCATCTAATTTAAGAGAGACAGAGAAAGGCAGGCAAAATGAAAGAGATGAATTTGTTTCACTTGGAAGAAGAGAAAACCGCTGAAAAAAAAAACAACTAATGACACAAATAATTCACCAGATAAAGAGTTTAAAGCATTATAAATAAGAATGCTAACTGAATTAGGGAAAAGAATAGGTAAATAGAGTGAGGATTTTAAACAATAATCTAGAAAATATAAAAAGGACCAGTCAGAACTGAAAATAAAATAACTGAAATGAAAAACACCTTAGTAGGAATTGACATAGATCAGGTGATACAGAAGAATTCATGTGTGATATAGAAGGTAGAATATTGGATGCAATCAGAGAAGCATAAGGAAAAATGGATTTTTTAAAATGTGAGTAGTTTAAAAGACCTCTAGGACAACATCAGGCAAACTAAAATTTACACTATATGGGTCCCAGAAGGAGACTAGAGAGCGATAAAGAGGTCAGAAATGTATTTGATAAAATTATGGCTAAAAACTTCCCCAAGCTGAAGAAGGGATCATATATCCACGTGCAGGAAGAACAGAGGGTACCAAACAAAATGAACCCAAACAACCCACACTGAGACATTTCACAATCAAAATGATAAGTGTTAAAGAGAGAATTCTAAAGCAACAAAAGAAAGACAAAGAGTCATATAAAAGGGAATACCCATAAAATTATAAGCTGACTTTTCTGCTGAAAATGTACAGGCCAGAAGGGAGTGAGATGATATATATTGAGAACTGAAAGGAAAAAAACCTTGCAGCCTTGGATACTCTATACAGTAAGATTATCATTTAGAATAGAGGGAAAGATAATGAATTTTCAGTCAAGTAAAAATTAAAGAGTTCATTAATACTAAGCCAACACTCAAAGAGATGTTAAAGGTCTTCTGTAAGGGGAAAGTCTATAACAAAAATATCTATGAGAAAGGAAAAAACCCACTAGTAAGAGCAAATAAGGCTAGGACAACCACTTAAATAAGAGTGTATGAAGATTAAAAGACCAAAAAAAAGTGGTAGAATCAACTAAGTACAATATTCACTGAGGGGATAAACAAGAAACTATAAAATATGACATCAAAAACACAAAATATCAGGGAGGGAGGCAAAAAACAGATCTTTTTGAATGTGTTTGAACATAAATAACTATCGGTTTAAATAAAGTAGCCATAATTGTATGTCAACATATATAAACCTCATGGTAACCATAAATCAAAACATTACAATAGTGACACAAAACCTAAAGAGAAAGGAACACAAGCACACCACTAAAGAAAATAATCAAACCAGAAGATAAGAAACTAAAAGAAGGAAGGAAGACATAGGAGCTATAAAATTAACCAGAAGTAACACAATTGCAATAAATACATACCTATGGATAATTATTTTATTTGTCTTTTTTTTAAATGACTGCACCCAAAGCATATGGAGGTTCCCAGGCTAGGGGATGAATCAGAGCTGTAGCCACTGGCTTATGCCACAGCCCTACGGCAACATGGGATCCGAGCCATGTGTGTGACCTACACCACAGGTCATGGCAATGCCAGATCCTCAACCAACTGAGCAAGACCAGGGATCAAACCTGTGTCCTAATGGATATTAGTCAGATTCATTTCCTCTGAGCCACGATGGGGACTCCCCTGGAAAATTACCTTAAATGTTAATAGACTAAACGCTTTAATCAAAAGATTTAGGGTGGCTGATTGAATTTTTTTTAAAAAGACACATTTAAATGGTGCTTATAAGAGACTCACTTTAGAGATAAAGACAGGCTGAAAATGAGGGGATGGAAAAATATTTCAGACAAATAGAAAAACAAGAAAGCAGGGACAGCAATACTCCAGACAAAAAGACTGTACAACAAAGTCTATAGCAAAAGACAAAGAGGAGCATTACATAATGATATAGGGATCTATACAAGAAGAAGTTATTACATCCATTAACATATATGCACCCAATACAAGAGAACCTAAATATGTAAAGCAAAGATTCACAGTCAAAAAGGGAGAAGTTGATAATAATATAATAATAGTATGAAATTTTAACACCACATTTACATCACCGGGCAGATCATCTCAAAAGAAAATCAGTAAGGTGATAGTGAGCTTATACGACACAACAGACCAGTTGGACTTAATAGATATGTATATGAAATTCATCCAAAAACTTCAGGATACATATTCTTTTCAAGTACACATGGAAAGTTCTCCAGGATAGATCACATGTAAGACCACAAATCAACTCTCAACAATTTTAAGTGAATAGAAATGATACCAAGCATTGTTTTTCCAACCACAGCTATATGAAACTTGAAATCAATTACAGGAAGAAAAATGGAAAAACACAAACACCATGGTACTAAAAAAACAGATCAATGAAGAAATCAAAGAGGAAATCAGAAAATATCTCAAGACAATGATAATGGAAACAGCTTTATAAAACCTATGAGATGCAACAAAAGCAGTTCTAAGAGGGAAATTTACAGCAATACAAGACTATCTCAGGAAAATAAAAAATCTCAAGAAACCTAATCTTCCTACTAATGGAATTGGAAAAAGAACAAAGCCCAAATTTAGAATAAGGAAGGAAATAATAAAGATTAGAGAGGAAATAAATAAAATAGAGACAAAAAAGTAGTAGAAAAGGTCAATAAAACCAAGAGCTGTTTTTTTGGAAAATACAAACAAAATGTATAAACCTATAGCCAGGTTCATCAGGAAAATAAAAGGGATGACCAAAAATAAAATAATAAGTGAAAAAAGAGAAATGACTCTTATCACAGGCATCAAAAAAATACAAGAATACTACAAGCAATTATATTACAACAAAGTGAACAACCTAGATGCAAAGAACAAATTTTTAGAAACACACAATTATTTCAAAACTGAAACAGGAAGAAAGAGCAATTTGAAGAGACCAATCACAAGTAGTGAAACTGAATCAGTAATTTAAAAAGCAAAAATAAAAACCACCCAGCAAACAAAGGTCTAGGACCAAACAGCTTTACAGGGAATTCTACCAAATATATAGAGAGCTAAACATACCTATCCTTCTCAAACTATTGCACAAAATTGAAGAATAGGGAATACTCCCAAACTCATTCTACAAGGTAAAAATTATCTTGATACCAAAACCAGACAAAGACACTGCAAAAAAGAAAATTATAGGCTAATATCTCTGATTAATACAGTTACAAAAATTTTTAATAAAATATTAATTAGCAAACCAAAGTCAATAGTATATTAAAAGGAACATACAGCATGATCAACTGAATTCATTTCACAGATGCAAGGATGGTTATATACACACAAATCAATGTGATATAGCACATTAACAAAAAGGGTACAAATCACATAATCACCTCAAAAAGTGCAGATAAAGTACTTGACAAAATTCAACATCTATTTGTGATAAAAATCTTCATCAAAATGCATATAGAGGAAGTACATGTCAACATAATAAAGGCTATTTATGACCAACCACAGCTAACATTATACTCAATGGTGAAAAGCTGAAAGCCTTTCCTTTAAAATTAGGAACAAGAAAAGGATGCCCCCTCCTGGGACTTTTATTTAACACAGTACTGGATGTCATTGCCACAACGATCATACGCCCCCAACAAAAGTTAAATAAAAGGCATCCAAATTGCAAAGCAAGAAGTAAAACTGTCACTATTTATAGATGACATGATAGTACATATAGAAAATCTAAAGTATCCATTAAAAAACTATCAGAAGTAATAAATGAATTCAGTAATGTGTCAGGATAGACAATTAATATACAGTCTATCTATTATAGTTTTTACTTTCTATAGACTAGTGATAAACTATCAGAAAACAGAAGACAGGAAGCATTCCTATTTAAAATAGCATCAAGGGAGTTCCCATTGTGGCTCAGCAGTTAACAAACTCAACTAATATCCATGAGGACACAGGTTCCATCACTGGCCTCACTCAGTGTGTTAAGGATCTGGCACTGCCATGAACTGTGATATAGCCATATAGCCTGGGAACCTCCATATGTCATGGGTATGGTCCTGAAAAGACTCCCCCCCCCAAAAAAAAATAAAAGCATCAGGAAGAATAAAATACCTAGGAACAAACTTAACCATGGAGGTGAAAGATCTATATTCTGAAAACTGTAAAACAATGATAAATGAAATTAAAGACAATGCAAAGAAATGGAGCAATTTCCAGTGCTTTTGGAAAGAACACTGTTAAAATATCCATGCACCCAAAACAATCTACAGATTTAATGAACTTCCTGTCAAAATACTCATATTTTTCACAGAATTAGAAAAATCCTAAAATGAACTTGAAACTACAAAAGTCCCTGAATTGCCAAAGAAATCTTGACAAAAAAGAGCAAAGCTGGAGTTATCATGGTTCCTGACTTCAAACTATAGTACAAAGCTACAGTAATCAAAACAACAAGGTACTGGCACAAAAAAAGACACATAGGTCAGTGGAACTGAATAGAGAGCCCAGAAATAAACCCACACACTCATGAACAATTAATCTGTGACAAATGAGGCAAAAATATACAATGGATAAATACAGTCTCTTCCATAACTGGTGCTGGGGAAATGGGACAGCTACATGTAAAAGAATGAAATTAGAATATTTTTTATATCATATAAAGAAATACACTCAAAACAGACTAAAGACCTAAATATAAGACCTGAAGCCATAATACTCCTAGGAGAGAACATAGAGCACTCTTTGATAAATATCATAGCAGTATTTTTAACATATAACAAAATATTATTCAGCCCTAAAAAAGAATGAAATTCTGCCATTTTTTAACAATGTGAGTGGACCTAAAAGGTATTATGCTTAGTAAAGTCAGTCAGCCACAGATAGACAAAGAAAGAGCATGTTATCACATGTGGAGTCTAAAAAATAGAACAAATGAGTGAATCTAACAAAACAGAAGCAGACTTAGAGAACAAACTAGTGATTACCAGAGGGGGGAAAGAGTGGAGGGGCATGCATGATAGAGATATGGAATTAAGAGTTACAAACTACAATGTATAAAATTAACAAGCAATAAGTATATACTACACAGTGAAGAAAAATATAATCATTTTGCAATAATTTTAAATGGAGTATGATCTGTAAAAGTACTGAATCACTACATTGTGCACTTGAAACTAATATATTATATTGAAGTAAACTATACTTCAATAAAATTTTTTAAAATGTATGGCTGCTGGAAATTTTGGCAATTTCTATCTCACTTAAATATCATCCATCCATTCATTTGACAAATATTTATTAATTTCCTATGTGAAGGCATTTTTTAAGCTCTAGGTTTATAGCAGTGAAAAGGTATTCAGAAATATCTATTGCATAGAACATATTTTAATGAGTGTATACAGTTGTTAAACACAGTATACAAGTACAAAATATAGATAGTCAGATGGTAATAAGTGCCTAGAGAAATAAAGCAAGACGTGAAAGAGATATTGGTGACATGGCACAGCAAGGTTCAATAATGTGAATTCATTTCCTATTGCTATATAAAATTTACTATAAATTCATTGGCTTAAAGTAATCCTTATTATCCGAGTTTCTGCATCTATGGACTCCAGGCATGGCTTAGCAGGGTCCTCTGCTCAGGATCTTACAAGGCTAAAACCAAGTTATTATCTGGGCCTCAGTCTCCTTTGAAAGCATAACTAGGTAACAATCTGAAATTTATTTCCTTCCACCTGTAGAATTCATTACAACTTGCTTTTTCAAAGCCAGCAATGGAAACAGACAAAGTCTTTGATGCTTAGAATCTCTTAGAATCTGCAGACAAGGCCTAGGCCTTTTAAAAAATCTCACCTGCTTAGTTCAGAATCAGTGACGATAATGTCCATTTTGGCTACCTTGGAATTAATTGATTCAGAACTTTAATTACATTAGCAGAATACCTTTATCTTTACCATATAACATAAGAACAGGAAGAATATCCCATCACCTTTGCCATACTCTATGGGCTGGAAGCAGATCACAGGTCCAATCATAATCAAGAGAAGGGCTTACGCAGGGGACTGATAACCCTTGATGTGCTACCACTGGTGGTCAGTGAAGGTCTCTGAGAATAATGTTTAAGCTAATATCTGGAAAAGATGAGGAATAAAAGCATGTAGATATCTGAAGGGGGAAAATTACAGACATTGGGAAGAGTTTAAAGTTCTTGAGGCTGAAGCTTCCCTGTACATTTAAAACAGCAAGAGAGCAAGCTGGCTGGCTCAGAGTAAGTGAAAGTATATATAGGAGGGATTGATTCAAAGTGATAATAGAGGACATCATGCAGGGCTTTTGTAAGGATTTTGGCTTTTTCTCTATGGGAGAAAGGAATCCATCAAAACTTCTTAGTTCAAGGCTGATAAGATTTATCTTAACACTACATGTACCCTAGAGAGAAAAAGATGGTGGTGGAGGAGTGGCATGTGAGGCTCACCTGTTCCCACAAATTCATCAAAAATCCATCTATTTGTGGAATTATTTCCTAGAACATTTGCTGAATGCTGACATAAGAACCCAGGATTCTGACAGAGAAAAACTCCATAAAATTGGGTAAGACAAAAAAAAAGGGGGGGGGGAATGAGAGAAAAGGAAAGCAAAGCAGGTAAGAACCTGTGCCCCTGGGAGGGAGCTGGAAAAGGAAGAAAAAACAAACAAACAAAAACCTCCACACCCTGGGAAGTCCCCCACACCAGCTAGAAAATCAGCTGAGACAGAGGAAGGACTTTGGTGTATTTTAGGAGAGCACGGCAATTGGTGTAAAGTAGTTGAAATGGAAACCGTTCTTTACAAATGGTCAGTGTCACTGCCCTGCGCTCCCCAACCATAAGCTGGGGCAGACAGGGGCTGGGAACTGAAACTCCAGCTTTGGAGATCAGATTCAGACACAAAGCTGGGGATGAATACCTGGGGAAAACTACCTGGGGAAAAACTAGGACTGGTGGCACAGAGATAGCCTGGAAGGACTGGAGTCTAGAGAGACCATATTTGAAGCTGTAAACTGAGGAATTCTTGTCAAGCTTGGAGGTTAGGGACCATTGTTAGGGGGTGCTGGAGAGAAGGGCCGAGATCCACCACTATAGCCTTATCCCCCTATGATCAATCTCAGACTATAAGAACCCAACTGCCACAGCTCCAGGATCTATCCTTGAGCAGTAGCTGCTTAGCAACAGTTGTGGAGCAGCCCACATCCCTTAAGGCTAAAGAGAAAGTTGAGAAAGCAGAGGGAACTCTTGGAGCAGATGGGGAGAACTAGGGAATAGCACAATCCATATCACCTCAGCCTGCATCTGGGCAGAGGAACACTGAAGTGACTGCTATAGCAGTGCAGAAGGCTCATGGGATTGCAGACGGCCCAGTATGCAGGTGGAGAGCCCCATTTTCCCTAGGGGACAGAAGGTGATTTTGGAAACAGTGCAGGTAGGCAGGATTCTTCAAGGGGCCCCCTGAGCAGATGGTGAACTGCAATTTGCATAGGGGGCAGAAAAAGTTATTTCAGAAACAGCAAGAAAAATCCTGGGTCCTGGGAGTCCATACAGGGTCTTAGGAGCAGGCACAGAGCTGAAATTTATCTAGGTGGTCAGAAAGTTATCTCTGTAGCAGTGTGGAGGGGGCAGGATTCTGCGAGGGGATTTCTGGGCAGACACAAAGCCATGATCTCCCTATAAGGTGGAAGAAGTTACCTCAGAAACTGGGAAAGATTCTGTGAGCCTGCAAGGAGCCTTCTGGGTGGCACAGAGCCACAATTTGCCTAGCAGGCAGAAGGGGATTTTGAAAACAGCTTGGACTGTCCAGGAATCTGCAAGGGCCCTCCAGAGCTGAAGATTACCAAGGAGGCAGACAAAAATATCTCAGAAGCAGTGAAAAGGATCTGGGAAATCTACAAGGGGCCTTCTTGGCTGGTGGAGAGCTGTGGAAAAGCCCACTTAAGTGGTAAAGCTATTTCAGAAACCGATCAAAAGGTCCTGGGAGTCACAAAAAGCCTGGTATGTGGGTGAAGGGCTGAAATCTGCATAGGGGGCAGAGAAAATGAACTTGCAAATAGCACAAAGGACCTGAGAGTGGCAAAAGGCCAGGTGGGCAAGTGGAAAGCCCCAAAAGGCCCAGTGAAAGGTCAACGTGAACCTGGAAACAACACACACAGTCCGTGAGACACAAACAGCCCAGTGGATTGGCAGAGTGATCTTGGAAATAGACCAAGCTCCATGTGATCCTTGCCAACAATCAAGCAGGGGACTGCAGAAGGAGTGTATGTTGCATGGCTAGCTAAAGGAAGTGAGAGGGGCCCAATGTTGCATGTTGTTACTTCACGACAGTTACAGGGAGCACTCTACTATCAGCCTGGTAGCAGGAGAGACCACTGGAATGGTGCAGGCATTACACCTACATAGAAAGTTCTTATCAACAGTTAGGGAGAAGCCCCTGACTCTGGAGCTACCAAAAATGTCCCCAGGGAAACCCCCACCTCAGCTAAAGAGAGCAGTCCCTATAACCTCCCCAACAAAGGGATAAACTGCAGAAACAACTGCTGACACTGCCAATTACAGGAAAACTTCCTGAGAGCTACCTGAAAGCTCTCCAGTCCTGATCCATTCCACCCCACCCCCATCATAAAAGCAATCCTGTGAATCGCCAACCACTGCCAAGTCTCACATGGATCCCATTCCTAACAGCCACCCAGCTTCAGGTAGCATAATACAACTGCTCCCATCATGTGCTCTAGGTATACATGAGCTACTACCACTCTGGAGAACTCTAAGGAGAGGAATCAGTTACTGCACCTACATACCTGTCATAAAGGGGACAACAAATATAGAAAGACAGACACTATGAGATAACAAATAAATAGCTTTAAGACAAAGGAACAAGACAAAAACACACAAAAACAACTAAATGAAGAGGAGACAGGTAACCCACCTGAGAAAGAATTCAGTGTGATGATAGTAAAGATGATGCAAGACCTTGGAAAATAAATGGAGACACAGAGAAGTTATGAGAGATGTTTAATAGAGTTAAAAGACCTAAAGAACAAGTACAAGTTCCTATCACGACTCAGCGGAAATAAATCTGACTAGCATCCATGAGGACACAGGTTCAATCCCTGGCCTCATTCAGTGGGTTAGGGATCTGGCATTGTCATGAGCTGTGATGCAGGTCACAGCTCACAGACGTAGCTCAGATCTGACATTGTTGTTGCTTATATGCAAATGACAAAAAAGATACAAAAACTCAAAACCTATGAGACACAGCAAAAGCAGTTTTGAAATGGAAGTTTATAGCAATACAATCTTATCCCAGGAAAGAAGAAAAAGCTCAAATAACCTAACATTATACCTAAAACAACTAGATAAGGAAGAACAAGGCCTAAAATTAGTAGAATGAAAGCAACCATTAAGTTTAGAGCAGAAATAAGTGAAATACAGACAAAGAAAACAATAGAGATTAATGAAACCAAAACTGGCTCTTTGAAAAGAACAAAATTGATAAACCCTTAGCCAGACTTATCAATAAAGGGAGAGAGCTCAAGTCAATAAAATTAGAAATGAAAAAGGATAAATTACAACTTATTCCACAGAAATACAAAGAATTGTAAGAGACTACTATAAGCAACTATATGCCAATAAAATGGACAACTTAGAAAAAATGGACAGAGTCTTTCAAAGGTATAACCTACAAAGACTGAACCAGGAAGAAATTGAAAATTTGAACAGACCAATCACAAGTACCAAAATTGAAAATGTGACTAAAAACCTTCGAAGAAACAAGAGATCAGGACCTAATAGCTCCAGAGGCAAATTCTATCAAACATTCAGAGAATGGTTAACACCTATTATTCTTAAACTCTTTCCAAAAATAGCAGAGGAAGGAACACGCCCAAGCTCATTTTATGAGGCCACAATCACCAAGATATCAAAACCATACAAGGATACTACAAAAAAAATTACAGACCAATATCATTAATAAAGGTAGATGTAAAAATCCATAACAAAATACTAGCAAACTGAATCTAAATACATATTAAAAGGATCGTACACCATGACCACATGGGATTATCCCAAAGACACAAGGATTCTTCAGTATCTGCAAATCAATCAATGTGATACACCACATCAACAAACTGAAAAGTAAAAACCATATGACCCTCTCAATAGATGCAGAAAAGGCTTTTGACAAAATTCAACACACATTTCTGATAAAAACTCTCCAGAGAGTGGAGATAGAGGGAACTTTCCTTGACATAATAAAAATATATACAAAAACCACAGCTAACATCATTCTCAATGATGAAAAACTGAAAACATTTACACTATGATCAGTAACAAGACAAGAATGTCTACTTTCACCACTATTATTTAACATGGTTTTGGAAGGCCTAACCATGACAATCAGAGAATAAAACAAAAAAAGAGGATTCCACATTGGAAAAGAAGAAGTAAAAGTATCAGTTTGCAGATGACTTGATACTATACCTAGAAAACCCTAAAGGCAGCACAAAAAAAACCTGTTAGAATTCATCAATGAATTTGCAAAGTTTCAGGATACAAAGTTAATATACAGAAATCAATTTCATTTCTATATAACAAGGAAAGATTTCTATATAACAAGGAAAGAGAAATCATAGAAACTATTCCATTTACAATCGCATCAAAAATAATAAAATACCTAGGAATAAATTTGCCTAAAGAGATGAAAGACCTATACTCTGAAAACTATAAGACACTGATGAAATAGATCAAAGATGACACAAACATATGGAAAGATGTACCATGCTCTTGGACTGGAAGAATCAATATTGCCAAAATCATTTTACCACCCAAATCAATCTACAGATTCAATGTAATCCCTATCAAATTACCAAGGATATTCTTCACAGAACTAGAACAGAATATTTTAAAGTCTAAATGGAAACACAAGAGACCTGAATAGCCAAAGCAATATTGGAAAAAAAAACAAAACAAAACTAAAATGGAACAATCAAGCTTTCTGACTTCAGACAATACTACAAAGCTACAGTTATCAAAACAATAGGGTACTGGCACAAAAAATAGAAATATAGATAAATGGAACAGGATAGAAAGCCGAGAAATAAAACCAAGCACCTCTGGTCAACTAATAATCTATGACAAAGGAGGCCAAGAACATACAGTGGAAGAAAGATAGTCTCTTCAAAAAATAGTTCTGAAAAAACTGGAAAGAATGAAAGAATGAAAATTTAACACTATCTACATATGAAAGAATGAAAATTTAACACTATCTAACACCGTACACAAAAATAAACTCAAAATGGATTAAAGACATGAATATAAGGCCAGACGCTATAAAATTCCTAGAGGGAAACATAGGCAGAATACTCTTTAACATAAATCACAGCAAAATCTTGTTTGATCAACCTAAGAGAATAATGACAATAAAGACACAAGCCAATGGGATCTAATTAAACTCAAAAAGCTTTTGCAAAGCAAAGGAAATCATTAAAAAAATGATAAGAAAACCCACAGAATGGGAGAAAATCTTTGCAAATGCTGCAACAGACAAGGGTTTAATACCCAAAATATATAAACAACTCATACAACTCAACAACAAAAAACCAACAACCCAACTGAAAAATGGGCAGAAGAACTAAATTCTCCAAAGAAGACATATGGATGGCCAAGAGGTGCATGAAAAAATGTTCATTATCACTAATTATTAGAGAAATGCAAATCAAAACTACAATGAGGTACCACCTCCCATCAGTCAGTATGGCCATAATTAACGAGTCAACAAAAGGGAGTTCCAGTTGTGGTGCAGCGGAGACAAATCTGACTAGTATCCATGAGGATGTGGTTTCGATCCTTGGGTCAGTGGGTCTGGGATCCAGCATTGCCGTGAGCTGTGGTGTAGGTTGCAGATGTGGCTCAGATCCCATGTTGCTGTGGCTGTGGTATAGGCTGGAAGCTGTAGCTTCAATTTGACCCCTAGCCTGGGAACTTCCATATGCTGCAGATGTGGCCCTAAAAAGCAAAAAACAAAAAAAAAGTCAACAAAAAAAATGCCGGAGGTAGTGTGGAGAAAAGGGTACCCTCCCTCCTTCACTGTAAGCAAACAATATGGAGGTAGCTCAGAAAACTAAATATATAATTACAATAATGATCTCACAATCATACTCCTGGTAATATATCCTGAAAAAGACACATGTACCCCTATTTCTCTGCAGTGCTATTCACAATAGCCAAGACATGGAAACAACCTAAATGTCCATCAACAAATGAATGGATTAAGAAGATGTGGGTTTGGCATGCAAACTGTTATATTTGGAATGGATGGGCAATTGAGCCCTACTATACAGCACAGAGGACTGTGTGTGATTGGGTCACTTTCCTGTACAACAGAAATTTAAAAAGCACTGTAAATCAACTATACTTTAATTTAAAAAAATTACATGCACCCCAATGTTCATAGCAGCATTATTTATAATTGCTGAAATATGAAAGCAATCTAAGTGTCCATCAAAAGATAAATGGGTAGAGAAGATGTGTGATATATATAGTGAAATATTACTCAGGCATAAAAAGAATGAAATTTTGCCATTTGAAAAAACATGGATGGACTTGGAGGGTATTTGCTAAGTAAAATAAGTCAGACAAAGACAAATACTGTTTGGTCTGACATATGTGGAATCAAAAAAAATACAACAAACTAGTGAATATAACAAAAAAAAAAGATTCACAGATATTGAGAACTAGTCATTACCAGTAGGATGAGAGAAGAGGAAAGGGACAATATATGGGTAGAGGTTAAGAGGGATTAACTATTAGGTATAAAATAAGCTACAAGTTTATATCATACAACACAGAGAATATAGCCAATATTTATTTTATAATAACCATAAACCATGGTTGTTTAAACTCCACAACCATGGAGTATAAACCTTTAAATTGTTAATCACTATACAGTATACCTGTAACTTAACTTTTTATAAAAAAAAAAGAGGAGTTCCCATTGTGGCTCAGTGGGTTAAGAACCCAACATAGTCTCCATGAGGATGCAGGTTCAATCCCTGGACTTGCTCAGTGTATTAAGGATCTGGCATTGCGTCAAGTTGTGGTGTAGTTCACAGCCTAGCATTGCTGAGGCTGTGTTGTAGGCCTGCAGCTACAGCTCTGATTTGACCCCTTTCCTGGGACCTTCCATATGAGGCAGGTGCATCCATAAAAAGTAAAAAAAAGAAAGAAATGCATCTGAAACTCCATAGCTAGTAAGTGCTTAATTAAACAGATGTCATATATGTACACTGGAAAGCAATGTTCTTTGCTACTGTGAAGGAGAAAATATTCTAGACATGAATCAAAGGTCTCTATGATTTTCCTTCCTGATTTCTCTCCCACAGAATATGGAGCCCATGTTGATGGCTAATCAGAGTCCTCTGTTCACTGGCATTTGGAAGGGTTTTAACTGACTCTATCTATTTGCCCTGAGCAAAACTGAACCTAGCTAGCCAAGGACATCTGTGTGGCTTCTTGAGTTGTAACCAAGTCTCAAAGCCTTCAGTTCCCTGGTTATCCGGGATGTCCTTCTCATCAGTCTCCCCATCATCCCTCATACATGGGTTTTTTGTTGTTGTTTTTGCTTTTTTTTCCCCCTCATAGGGTAGTTACTTGACTTTCCCTGTCTACCAACTTCTTCCCCTGTGGTGATGGGATCCTTACCTTCATTCTCAAGCTGGCTCCCATCCACTCCCCTTTTCCTCTGACAAGCAGATGGCACCTATCCCTCCAGAGAAAAAGGAGAAGGTGCAGGTGCACATTCCTGCTTTATACAGAGTGGTGTGTAGGGCAGCCTGGTGCTGTAGGAAGGGCTGGGAGCCAGGAAAATAATGGTAGCTCTTTCTCACCTCATTTGTAGAACCTTAAGCATGTCACATATCTCTGTTTTCCCCTTCACAAAAGGAGGGCAAAGCCTTCATTAAATAAGACAATCTTTTCCAATGATCCAGCCAGGAAGGCAAACACTCAGCAAATATGAATTCCTTTCTATTGGACACTTTAAACACACAGTGATCTTGGCAAAAGGCATCACTAACTATATTTTACATAAGAGGAAGCTCTGTGAAATTTATCAGGGACATATGACATAAATAACTCAAAATTATGCAGCAGAAAGACCAGTACTTGAACGAAAGACCACTTAGTTTCAAACCTTACCCTCCCTCTGCTCTGCCTTGCCTTCATCCAAGACCCTCACCCTTCTCATCTTCCATCTTTCTTAACCATTTTATTCCCTTCTTTTTGTAATATACTCAGGGCTGTGCCATTGCTAGAATATAAAAATCCAGTATTTTTTTCTTTTGTTTTCTTTCTTTTTTTTTTTTTTTTGCTTTTTATGGCCACACCTGCTAGGTTATATATTCCCAGGCTAAGGATTGAATCAGTACTATAGCTGCTGTCCTGCACCACAGCCACAGCAATATGGGATCTGAACTACATCTGTAACCTATACCACGGCTCACAGCAATGCCAGATCCTTTACCCACTGAACAAGGCCAGGGATCAAACCCACACCCTCATGGTTACTAATCAGGCTCATAACTGCTGAGCCATAATGGGAACTCCAAAGTCCACAGTCTTATAAATGAAGGAAATTCTGACACATGGTACAAGATAAACTCAACCTTGAGTTTATAAGGATGTTTGAGGACATTGTGCTAAGTGAAAGAAGCCAGCCACAAAAGGACAAATACTATATGATCCCCCTTACATGAGCTTCCTAGAATGGCCAAATCATGGAGATGGAGGGAAGAGAGGTTTACAGGATAGAGGGGGAAATGGGGAGTTAGTTTTAATAGGTAGAGAGTTTCAGTCTGTGGAGACGAAAAGGATTCTGGAGGTGGAGAGTGATGATGGCTGCACAACAACGTGAATGCACTTAATGACATTGAACTATACATTTAAAAGTGATTAAAGTGGTAAATTTTATCTTATGTATATTTAACCACAACACAAAATGAAATACAAACAAATACAGTTAAAAAAAAATCTATCTTGCCACTTTAGGAATATGTTTCTGTCAGCCAGTAGACAATAAATGGTAGTGGCCATGAGTGAAAGCACATGGGTCATGTAAAGGCCATTACAACATAGATAAGCACCACAATAATAGCGGTGGAGGTGGTAATAATTGTTACCATCCGATCTATTTTAAAGTAGTATACAACAGCATTTCTTAAGTGGCTGCATATAGGATATGAAAGAAATGAACCAGAGATGATATCAAGATTTTTGCATAAACCACTCTGCTGCCACAATTTTGCTTAATTAATTCTGAACACATCATAGTACATGCTATCAACATGACATCATTTATGATGTTAACTTTGACTACCTGGCCAAGTTAGTGTCTGCCAGGTGTCTCTGCCACAAAACTACTTTCTTTCGCTCCTTCCCACACTCTGCTCTTTGGGAGCATATTACTAACTGTAGCTCACCATCAAGGAAGGGAGGATTAAGGTCTGCCTCATTTGAGAAGAGAGAAAGGGGAAGGATTTCTCCTCCACAAGAGCTCTGTCTTCATCTTCCATTTATTCATTCAATCATTTTTTATATTTTCATGGATTCATAGATATTTACTCATGCTTTGTACATCTTGTATGCCTTGCATATAAAGCACAGTTTATGCTTTATGATCTAATACTACATTATTGATTTTGTTGCTCAGATTGTCCAGCTTTAGCTCTGGAAAGACATTTCAGATTTACTCCCGTATGACCCTGATCACTTTGGGTTTTGAGCACTTTCTTACTTTGAGGATATTATAGAATGCTTCAAGGCTTATCTTAAATATTTATTGTCTTAGTTCTAGAATCAGCTATTATTCTCCAGGGAATCCTAGGTTTTTTCATTGAAGAGTGGTATTAGAAATGAAGATACCTGGCACTGGGTGCCGTGTGTACTTATTGCTTGACAGCACTATTCTTAATAGGAAAATATTAAAACAGTATACATGTCTACTTACAGTGGACTAATCAAATACATATAATAAATCCATGTATAGTGAAATACTATGCAATCTTATAAAATAAGAAAGCAAGACTTCCCTGGTGTCCTAGTGGTTAAGGATTCAGTGTTGTCACTGTGGCTCAGATCACTGCTATAGAAGGGGTTTGATCTCTGGCCCAGGAACTTCCATATGCTACAAGCATGGATCAGATCACTGTTGGGAAGGGGTTTGATCTCTGGCCCAGGAACTTCCATATGCTACAAGCATGGCCAAAAGATGTAAGGCAGCACTATGTTGATATGAAATTAACTTCAGGTTATAGCATTACATGAAAAGGAAGTGTGTATATGTTACTGATGTGCATATATGCTAGTATTTGTACAAGAGTAAAGTGAAGAAAAAGTAGATATGTGTCTAGACATAAAATCTCTAGGCAAGTACACATGAAGTTTCTACAAGTAAATGAAGAAACTATAGGGTGAGAAGGAGAATTTTCACTTTATACACACTTTCATACCTTTTGAATTTTAAAACCTATTACCCATTCAAAAATATCTCGATTGTACTGCAAACACGGACTACATATTTTAGATACGGCCGTGTGCTCTCTAATACACCAAGATAATAAATAGGCAAATTACATGGGAGAGAATCATGGTCTACCAGGCAATTCTTGATTACTATTATTATCTCTCCAACTACATTGCATATTATTTTAGGGCATGGACTGCCTTAATTAGTTTTTTAATGCACATCTCAGTTCCCTCCTTCCATATCACATCTTCTATGAAAGCAATCCAACTTAATTGTCTTGTCTACAGTAGGCAATATTATTTTTTTATTTAACACTAAAAGGAAATGTGGAGATTCCTTGTAGAAAATTATGTACTTTCATTGGTATAAATTTCCATTTCAACTGCCCAGAAGGATCCTGTATTGAATAAAAATATCAAAGTTATAAAGGTTTAAAGGTGCCTGAGATATAGAAACTAGAGGTATGGAGAACCACACTGGATGTAGGAAGACTGATTCTCCTCAAGGGGATTGTGGCTTGTGATAATGTAATTGGGGTGGGCAGCCAAATATCTGCTAAGAAAGATCTCAGACATCATAAAACTTTGCAGTGTTTTAGTTACAGAAGCAAGTAGGCTTCCAAAATGTATTACAGCGAATGAAAGACAAAAAAGAAAATAATTTTGAAAGCTATATAGCACCCAAGCCTTCTTCCTAGAAAGCCTCTTACTCAAGGCTTCAGAATCTAGTGCACTGTCACCTGCCTTAAAGTATTGCCAATTCCAGTTACAGGTGTCTTCTGTTTATTTCCTTGAACCTTGATCACAATGGATTGTGATTTATCTCTCTATATAACCATGTCTCTATCAAATTTGAACTCCTAAATGCCAGGGGCTATCCTAGATCTCCTGTTACTGAATTAGGGCTTAGCACATGACTCTGAATATTCTTTAAAAACATGAAGAGTGAAGAAATTTCAAAAGGAGAGAAGAAAACCAATATGCAATTTTAAACACAAAGACAAAGAATCTTTGCAGTATGTATACTAATGAGTTAAAAAAAAAAGACATGCCAAGGCCTACAAAAGATAAAAGACAAAGTAGACATATTGAGAAAGAAGGTACATTTAAGAAAACATACTGTTGAAAAGTAAGTGGGAAAGAGAAAAAAATTAAAGAGATAATTGTGTGGGAAGTGATAAAATGTTACTGCCAATTATTTTGCAATCCCCTTCCTCATTTAAGACTAATCAAATAAAATATTAAATATTGAAATAATGGCTAATATTTTTAGTGCATTTATTATGTAAGAACTTTACCTGAAAAAGCATCACTTAATTCTCACAGAGCATTTTCTGGGAATGAACATTACTATCTTATTGAACAAATGAAGGAATACAGTCAAGAAGACGCAGAGCTACCCACCTTCTCTCCAAATTTAACACCCTTCTTTCAACACTCAACTAGGATGAAAGAGGATTTGATATTCTAATATGCAATCAGCACTTACACAGCTTCCTTGTTCTAATTTTGAATCATCATAACTTTTTCCATCTAGAGTTACTTATAGTTTCTTAGTACTGAAGGTATATACCCTGGGAGATGAAAATACCACTTTAGTTTCAGACTTTCATGTAGTTTCAGACTTTCATGACCAAACATTACATCTAAATTCCTCAACTGGATGTTCACATTTCCTGAATTGGTTCTAAGGCTGATTTCAGCCTGGTTGCATTGGTATAACCAGAGTCAGCTCTGAGGAGTTGCTGACTTAACTGTACTTGTCATTATACATTGCATGACTCTAGATGTGGCCTAATGCAATCTCTTTATCATGATATCCTATGGCTTGGAATTTAATCCTTTTACATGCTTCTCCTACCCTAGTAACTTACTCGTTATTCTCCTTTTATTCATAATGTTCTCCTATCTAGAAAATTACTCTATTCTCTCCTTATTGTAACTTTCCAGGAGTAGAGTCACTTATAATCTGTTATGTGATGTATACCTCCCCAAATTATATGTTAAATCCCTACTCTCAAGTACCTTAAAACACAACCTTATTTGGAAATAGGGTCGTGGCAGACATAATTAGTTAAGATGAGGTCATACTGGACTAGAGTAGACCATTCTCTAATATGACTGTTCTTACAAAGAGAACTCATGCAGGGAGAACACCATGCAAAAATTGGAGTCATGGCCACCACAAGCTAAGAAACTACCAGAAGCTAGGAGAGAGATCTGGAACAAATCCTTCCCTAATACTACACAAAGCATGGCCATACTAACACTGGCCTCCCTGACTGTGGGACAATAAATTTCTGCTCTAAGCTGCCTATGTGTGATGCTTTGTTACAACAACCCGAAGAAGCTACTGTACCATCCATGAAGCTATATCTTTGGCTCTCTCTTTCCTCATGATCCTCATTTGTTGCCCAATGGGAATACTACTTGAATAACAAAACCAAACCAGAAATTTCATGAGTTTTACTAAATGCCAACACTATGGCAAGAGCTTGATCTACATATTACTTTATTTTAGTCTTACACAGATTTTTAAGACAGGTACTATTATTATGCAAATTGTAGTTATGAGAAAATAAGGCCCCAGAAAGTTTAAGTTGTCTATGTTCTCACAAATGGGAAGCAGAACTCTAATCATCATGGCTCTGACCTTACTTTCTAAATTCTATTGTCTCTGATTTTTTTTTAACCATGCCACATAACTAAGCATTTACTTATACAATGTTTTGTCATATTCTCAAGGTATTTCCACATTTCACACCAAAGGAAATAAAAGCTAAAGCTTATTGGGTGCTTCCTATGAGCTGTGCAATCTGCACTGACTCTTGCTAAAGGTATTTCTTACAACAACCCAGGGCCTATGCAGTTTCAATTTACAGATAAGGAAATTTCAGCATGATACTTTAAGCAGCCAGCCTAAAGTCAGAAAACTATGGAAACCAAGTCCAGAATCCAATACTACAGTTTGATCCCACAGTGTTGAATCCTAACTGCTACCCTGTACTAGCTCCCCAGGTGCATCTTTCAGAAAACAGGCCCTTTTTCACCTTTCACTTGTTTCCTTCTACATCTTCAATAAAGCTGGAAAGATAATAAGTTATAAATAAATTTTTTTTTCAGGAAGAATGAAGTAAAACTCAAGAGAGAATGTGGTTGGAACTGCTCCCACTGCCTCTGAAAACTCATCTGGGTTACTCACTACAGAGAGGCCTTTTTTCTCATTTGAGAGTCTCCTTTAAAAATGGTGTAATATTCAACATTCAATGCTATTTAATCAATATTTGTGGTTGACAACCTCTGCAAAAGTGTTCCTTTCATCCGAAGAATTTTATTTATTTTGCTTTTTAGGGCTGCATCCGCAGCACATGGAGGTTCCCAGGCTAGGGGCTGAATCAGATCTACAGCTGCTGGCCTATGCTACAGCCACAGCAACACAGGATCTAAGCTATATCTGCAAACTACACCACAGCTCAAGGAACACCAGATCCTTAACTCACTGAGAGAGGCCAGGGATTGACCCTGCAACCTCATGGTTATTTATTTTTGCTATGCCACAACAGGAATTCAAGTCAGGAGAATCTTTTTAACAAAAGAGAAAATCATTTCCAAAATAGACTTAATAAAACCAACAAATCAACCTTTAAAGAAGTTTTCACTATGATATCACCAGAATAAATGAGAAGATACCATAGATATTTTGGAAAAGGAAGCACCTATTACCTATTTTGATATTTGCACAACAAATGGACACTCAAAACTGCAAGGACAATTGTGAATCTTCTCTACTAAATAATTTTTTTTATATTTTTAAATTGAGTACTATAAGTATGCTATCCAAAGGAGTAGGAAGTGTTTTAAATAAACATTACACAAAGAAAATAGAGGTGAATTTCCTTCATCCAACTTTTTCTCAAGAAAACTTTTTTTAATTACTGTGGATGTTACTCCCATGTACTCCCTAATTTCATTTTTAAACCAACGGGAAATATATTTCCTACTGTTGTTATGAAACCTGCAAAGTTAATTACTGGAGATAGTTGGATTATTTTTTGCTTATCTTTATTCTATTGGGACTATAAACCATTTGCATGTAGCAAGGTAGGGTGAGTTTACTTCCGACACAGTCAATTATATAAGTCTATCAACAGCTATTTTATTATAGGAACAATAGAGACAGACGGCTCGGACTCTGTGATGAATGTAGATTAGAGAGAGGTCACCCTGACATACATAATTAGTTTTAGAATGTTAAATTAATAGGTCGAATGCCCCTAAGGCAACTATACATTAAGGCTGAAGCTGCAGGATCTGGAGTCCAGCTCCTGTCTGCTTTTGTCAGCACTGACATGGCTCAATGCACTGCTTGTGAAGTGGCATAAGGTATTATGGCAAAACTAAATGGCTGTAAAAACAAAATTTGCATAATACTCTGGTCATACTACATATATTTCCCTTCAGAAACATTTGTGCAGCTAAATTATCATGTATATTCCTAAATGGGATTTGTTCAAATAGATAAGTCTTTGGGTGCCTTATGAGAACTAAATAGATATTTAGACAAGGGTTCAATAAGCAATCAATGATAATATCCAGAGAAATATTAAAGTTCTAGGTGGTACTTGCTGTAGATATTAGCTTAAAATATGAAGGTGAAATAAAATCATTTTTTCCAGTTATAAATTATTTGCGTTTCCATCCATGTGGAGGTGAAAAATAATATCTACAGAAGAGTTCATCTACAAAAGAGGGATGAAAGATGATATCCAAACTCTGCTTTCATTTTAACCAATGGCTGATAATAGTTTGCATTATTATTACTATCATTAACTGTCTGAATAAAGAGAAGGATGATTTTTATAGAGAACAAATAACATTTTCTAGATGTTTCTAGAACAGACTTGGGGTAATCTAGAGGCACACCTGCAGTATAATTTGTGCCATACATTATGCAATTTTATGCCAATAATATAATTGTTTGTTTACATTTTAATGCTTACTATGTGGCAAGTACCAACATAGATAATCTATTTTGCTATCTGCTTTTATATGCAGAGCATGCCTGAAAGGTAGATATTATTATCCACATGTTACAAATGAGGTAAATGAATGGCCCCAATCACATAACCAAATGATAAGAGGTCAAGGGGCCCCTGCATCTGAAGCTTATATTCTGAGGGCTTTATGTGAATTTTTTTTCTTCGCATCATTCAAATCCCAATTGACTACGCCATACCCACTGAGGTTTAGATTAAACAATTAGTAAGCATATTATTTATTTCCAGCTTAAGTTAGACACTTGTCAACAATCTGGGGGATACTTTCTGAATCTATAGCCCAGAGAAATTCAGCAACTTCCTTAAGGTCATATGGTCAGAGTGCATAGGTCATACTTAAATTGTAAATGTTAGTTTCAATTTTTATCACCACCTCTGAGAATTCAGTGGATCCTCACTCAGTGAAAGCTTCACTGTTTCTAAGACTGTCATAAAAACACCAGGTTTATGTTTGTATAATTCAGTTTGCTCTGGGGTACAAGTAACAGAATGCCCAATAGAATCAGTGGGTTAAATGATCAGAGCATGTGTACCACACTTGTCAAGAGAGCCAAAATTTCCAGGTTGCTTCAGCAACTCAAATGATTTCCATTTCTCTACTCTACCACTCACAGCATGTTGAGTGTATCCCGCTTATGGTCACAAGATAGCAACTGCTCTTCTGGATGTCACAGGCAGACACCATCAGATCTGGTGGTTATTCAATCCCTTGGTAAGATAATAAAATGTAAAACCTCTTAGGCAAATAAAAAGTGCCTCAGCAGACTTGAATATTCTTAGTTACAACTGGGTTGCTTTAATAAGCATGCCCTAGTTTCAGGGAAAATTGGGAGAGTGAATAACTGGCATTTTCAACATCTTAGAGTAAATATGCTAAGGAAAAAAGAAGTGGACATGGCAGATAATGGTGAAAAACACTGGCTATGTGGTATATAATCATTTATCTGTGCTCTAGCCCCAGAGCTTTATATTTAATTCAATAGATATACAATATGCTAGTCTTTCAGCAATATAGACACCCGCTTAGTAAGACAGTGAAGGAAAGGCTATGAAACCCCAGGCAGACAGAGGTTGTCTTTCTAAATGTTCAACTTTATAACGACATCTGAGAATTCAATGGATACTCAGTAAAAACTTCAGTATTTCTAAGGCTTCCATAAAAACATTAGGTTTGTGTTTGCATAATTTAGGTATCTTTGAGGAATAATTTAGGTTTCTTTGAGGTACATAATTTAGGTTTCTTTGAGTTAGAGATCACCTAATATAGTTAGTGACATATAGGCCAAGAGACTCTGTTTCAAGCAATTATAAAGAAAATTTAAAATGTGGTCACTACTTTCTCAGAGGATAATGACAGTAAAATACAATGTCACAGAGTAACTCTATTCTGCTGTTAGATAAATGCCAAGGTGAAGCTAATCATTTATTTTAAAATCATTTTATGGAAAATAAATACTGAAAAAAGTTCTTTTTAAAGAAGACTGATTCTACAACAATTGAATGACATAATGGAGCATTTCATCTTTTACCAAAGAATGACCAATTACATAGTTAATACTATATATATAATGTATATGTACATATAATGTACATATAATACAATATATATGTATATAATGTATATGTATATGTGTGTATATAAACATTCACACTATTCTGATATTTATTTCAATTATTTCCCTATTTACAAAGTTTTTAGGCTAACCTCTAATTTGTCAAAGTCTTGCAGACCTCACAAAAATCTAAGTTGTCCCCACATCAACCATATTTTTCTCACCAGAAAGGAACTTTCCAAGGAAAGATATGCAAGGGGACTTATTTTCATATTCAGTGAATGGGAGATTAAGCAAATTTTTGATATCCCAAATTTTGTACCTAACCCATTGGATAACATTCCACCAAGAGCTCTAAGAGCTACCAGATACCACAAAAATATCAATAAAAAGTCTGTGTTTCCAGATACAGGTGTGATCAATACAGCACTTGAAATGCTACCTTGCAGGAAATGACAGTTACCTAATTTTCAAATTTACATGTACAAATATATGATTTTTTAAGTGAAAAAGGACTAGCTGTTCTTGATTTTCTTCAAGGCAAATTTCTGAACTCTCTGTTTGACAGAGTCCTGAAATGCTAGATCCATGTTAGGTTTCTGGATATCAGAGTTGAGCATAAGGACAAAATACTACAGACCTATAAGATGCAGAACTTCAAGTAACATTTTAGCAATACTTCTGTAGATAAGATTGAATACTGAAGCTAAAGATATAGGATCTAGAATAAGGCTAGAGAGAAAAATAAGCCCATGTGCATACACTCTTATTTTGCATGCCCACGCATACATGCACAAAGATTAGAGTCATAAGTTTCCAATGTATATCCAAAAGTAGTGCCTGGAGATACGGTTTAAGGCATAGATCATTTTATGGGGTTCCCATTACCATATATTTTAGGCAGGGCAACAGCAGTGAGGACTCAGATGACCCTGAAGAAAATAAATTTGACAACATCTCAGAAAATAATTTCTAGTAATTAGTAAAGAATTTGCTTCTGATTTGCTTTCCTGATTTTCTTACTCACTGCAGTAAGGAGTTTCTTACTCACTTCAGGAATGAGTTGGGTGTTACCTGAGAAATTATCCAAGGATGGTGGACAGAGTTGAGGAATATGGACCCGTGGTAATTCAGGTTAAAAGACATCAATATTGTTTCCTACCCTTTACCATATTTTGGGGGACCAAGAATTTACGGGGACAATGTCATGACACACAAGGAATTTTCCAAGAGGAAGAGGAGTGTATGTCCAGAACTATTAGAAAATCATTGTGTGGGTAGAGAGAACCCTTTGCTATTGGAGATCTATGGTGGTGCCTTAATTCAGCAGGGTACGTTTTATAAGAAAATCATTTTAAGATTAGAAATTGTACAAGACACACATAATTTAATGACCATTGGGGTAAATGTGGCACACAGACGCCATGGTTAATTTGATTGTCTCTAAGCAGGGAGTAAATGCAAACAGTATATAGTTCATAGAAGGTGCTATCTGACCTCTTCACGTGTTTAAGTTAACAGTGTAGCCATTAAAGGTTTAGGGGTGCTTCTGGTGTAGATGGAGTCAGGGTTCATGGTTTGGCAAGTGGAGCAAGAATGGATTTCATCCCTAACTCACCCCTTTTTTGTAGTTTATTATCTTCACAACCATATATAGTGCCTATCTTTTCTTCTCAAACCATGAACCTTCAGCTAAAGGATTTTTGTCAAACCATTTTCTGCAGTTATGAAAACAATATATTTCCCTCATTTCTCCATATAAAATCATGACATGGAATAAATCTCTCAAACAATACAACACTCTCTATCCACCATGAAATTCAGATGTGCCCAACCCCCACCACCATTACACCATTAAGAATCACTAATGTAGAAAATGCATTAAGAAGATAACTCTAAATATATTGAATCCTCTTTTCTTGATTTCCACTTTTTTTCACATTACTGTAGCTTTTACCATTAGGTGTCATCATTTTATTATATGTTTGGAGAGCAACTGACACTGTTTATCTTCTTGATAGACCCAAATGAGCCAACAATAAACAGTCATTGCCTCTTTTGGAAAGCCTTCCCTTCCTCCGTTAGAACATCATGTGTTATATAACATTTGGCAATACCTAGTAAATTTAACACCGTTCACAACATGCAGCTGTGTTCCATGTCTAAATACAGCAAAAGTAATTATGGACAAGTTCAAACAACAAAGAAATTTTTATGACTACTAATAAAATGCACCTATCATTCAATAGGAAGTAGACCAATTGAAGCTTTTATTTTCCCTCCATGAATGATCTCACTTTGTACTTTATAGTTCCAAGAAACTAATGGAAACACTCACAGAGCTATTTTTTTTCTGTAAAATCTAAATGTTGCTAAAATTCTCATCAAACGCAGTAGGTTGATGACAGGTACAAGGAAATGGCAGACATTTAAATGATCCAAATTATAATTGGTAATTAGCTCCTAAATTATTTCTGTCTTTTTCAGTAGGAAAAAAGACACTTTCTACAGTTATATAATTACCACAAAGAAATATAAATATCTTGTTCAGACCTAATATTCATTTGGAATATAAGCAGCTAAAACTATGTATTTGCCCATATTTCTATTATATATATATATATATATATATATATATATATATATATATACAGCATTTTAACAACCGTAAAGGAAATTTTCTTTTACAAGTTAAGCTATTATAAATCAAGGTCCTTTTAAAAATCTGAGTCATAAACTATCATTATAAACTGTTAATTTTATCTAGAACATCTCTGTACTAGGAAAATGTGTTTCTTTTCTTCTTTATGATTTTAGCTACTGCATGTATTTTTCATTTTAGTCACGATGTTCTGCTAATCAAAACTAGTGATATAATCTAGAGAGATCTAGGGAATTAATTAGGTACATCTCATTTATACTCTGCTAATCTTCTTTATGTCTTCAGCTTAGGGAAAAGGAGCCCATCATTGACTGATAAACCAAGGAGATTCTATTTGCTTTATGGAAGGATCTACTAAAAAGCCAGTTATGGTTTATAAATCTTTTAGTCCTATCCTAACATAGCAACATGTGAATTCTAACCTTGAAATGGTAAACACTGTGCTCTGTGTGGAAATCAAGTAGAGGTACTACCATATTAGCTGGTTTTATTTATACGTTTTGTTTATTTTAACCAAAGAGAGAGAGACTGAGATTACAGATATATACAGCCTCAAAGGATGCTTCATAGCATGCCATTTCTATTTGCAAACAATTTGAATTTTGGCAAATATATATGCCTTCTAACTTCAATAAAATGGATCTAATCCATTGAAAAGTTTAAAATATAAATCCAAGTTATTAACTTTCATTTTTTGTTTGAAAAAGGAAAAGGATATTCCTCTTTCTTCCAAAGTGATCATAAATATCCTGCTAATAAGAGCTGTTACTCTTGCAAAGCCACATTAGAAAACTTGGAAGTTATGTTAGAATAAACAGAAAGATAACACAGGTGCATGATGGACCCTCGAGATGACAATGTGAGTTGATTGTAATAATTCTCTAGAAGTTTGGATAATTGGATTTAGTCATCTGGAGTCTTATTGTATTCCAATGGCTGTGAGCACCCTTGATAAAGGATTTCTTGATTATTAAATGCTGACTAAATGGTATCTGTATCCTACATGTGTGCTTTTTGTTCTTAACCAAAATGCATGTTAAATTTTGTTTGTCTTGGAAATTTTACTTTAAGAAATTGTAACATAAGTATATCCAGTTAAGCATTACAATTCTAGAAATAAAAAGATATCAATTTTGAAAAAATCTTTTTTAAGAAATCAGGATGTAGGTCTTATATTTAATAAAAAGGGACACTATACTTGATTAACTACCCTACAGTACAGTTTAGTATCTTTAAAATGGTTCTCAAATACTTCCCTTTTAAACAGTTTTTAGGAAAACACTGATTTCAGTCACTTGTGAGTCAGAAATGATGCAGACATATTTAGTAATTTATAGTGAAAGAAGTATTATGTGCTAGTGAACAGTCCACTTTAAATTTCCTTTAAAATGGTAAATTTTGTTATGTATATTTCACTAATAAAATAATGACTAAAAAAGAAGTGGTGTGACAAATGTGCAAGGTGAAATAGCAGCTTAGCCAATTATTAGATCGACTTTATGATGTCTGATTTCTATGAACTGTCTAACCCATAATTTTATATAGTTATATGGAGGTCTATAGAGACTCTGCATATTGAAGAAGAAATGACTATTATTCAAAATTTGTTTTTAAATTTCACCACCTACAGCAGGTTTTAAAGAACTGGTTTTCACATCCTGTTGTTTTTGTTTTTTCTTTCTACCCTGCCTATAGCAATTATATGGTAGTGGTAAAGAGAACACAGAGATTTTAAAGCCCTGACAAGTTCATTTCAGGTTTTTTTTTTTTCCTAGAGTTGTAGCTTCCTAAATTGAATTTCCTACAGAATATAATAAAATTGTGAGTCTCATGTCCCCTTCTGAAATTGGGAGTAACTTTGTTACTGGCGCTGAAAAGTTTGCTCCTCTGCCTAGTAATGGATCAGGTTCATCACTAAAGTGTGGATGTGAACAGTATCCCAATATTTAGTCTGGTCTTCCCAGAGACTATTTTCACATTGCCAGAATAGAAATGGCCCCAGAGCAGAGAATTTATGCCTCCATAATGAATATGGTTAGTCCACAATTGCAAGCCAAGTACATGTTCATATCATCTTTATGACCCACATAATATATCATGGAGCTACAGGCTGAAAGGAAACTAATTAACCTTTAATGAGATGAGGACACTGTAGGACAGTTGGCACTATGGAAGGGCTATAATTCCAAGAATGAGACATTCACCTGGGCTCCATGCCACTGTAGATCTACAGTCTGTGTTTGGCACCAGTCTTCTTTATGGTGTCTCCCAAGTCTGTCCGCAAAACCAAAGCAAAATAAGTCAAAATGTTACCCAGAGGAAGCCTACCCAGCTGGACTGGTAGAATAAAAACTTGAGTTAAATTTCTAATATAGCTATCCTCAAAGTCTTCTTCAGTTTAAGGAAATTATACACTTGGTAAGCTCATCACAGATCATTCTGCTTTAAAGGACTTTAACCATGCAGGTATGAAATTAAAGGAACACTTTCAAACCAAACAGTGGCATTAATATGCTTGCTCTCATCACAGTGAAACACAGCACATTTTTCAACACTGTTTTATTTCTATTAAATTTCAATTGAAGATAAAGGTTCAGTGGGTTGATCTATACCCAGTTTCCAAGATTCACATAATTTCTGAAATTACAGATACAGGATCAGTTGTCTGACAACTGTGCGAAAGAATAATACTCACAAAGTGTTTATTAATGTTCTGAAGGTTGAAAGAAAAATCTCTTCAGAATTGTTTGACCTTCATTCTTATCATATAAGTTGACAGTTACTCAAGAAAGAAAATACAGAGCCTGTAAAACATCTTTCTCTTCATATTGATCTTTCCATTGAATCTGGACAAACATTTTTATCTGGTGGCACATTAATGTGGCAAACACTTAGGCATTTATCTGGGAAAGACTAATGATGTCATCTAAACTTCTCTACAATCACCTGTTCGATTTTCCACATGTGAAAGGGGAGAACTCCATTTCCTTCTCTTAGTTCAAATCAGGCTGAAGTAAATTATAGTGAATTCATCTCCTTCCTTTTGTTTGCTACACTTAAATAACACCAGTTCAATTGTCTTTGTTTGTAAACTGCATACATGTTATATAGTAGCTTTAAGATAACTAAAGCCTTAAATTTTATGGACTGTTTAACCTATAAAGTAATGATATTACCTTACTGCTAGTTGACATTTTATAGCAAATTTCTTTTGCATTAATTCTAGTATCTTCTCATGTCTACTTTTGAGGCCATATAACCAACACTTTGTTTTCCACAAAATGATTTGCTTTGCTGATTACTAGAACTGTGGTTTCTCTGAAGTTGTTTAGAAGAATGGAGAAACATGAAAAGACATGTTGGTAATAGTAGAAGAAAATATGCTAACAATTTTAAGCCATTTTGATCATGGCAAGTGACTTATGTATTGGCAGGAACGATGAGTCCAGGATGAAATTGTAAGTTCAATGTATCACTATAAGAATCTAGAATTCCTGTACTCCCATCTCACCACACACACACACACACACACACACACAGAAAGAGAGAGAGACACACAAACATACACGCTTTTTGTTGTTTAATGAAAAGCACTGAAAGGGAGGGGAAATTACAGACTATATTGTAATCATAATATGTAATAACTATTAGAATTGTATGTAAATATCTCTGAGCAATCATATGGTTCAATTGTTCTCAAAGTTTAAGAGTCACAGAGCTAGTGGAAAATGAAGATGTGCTGGGATCCATCTCAAGAAATTGTGATTTAGTGGATCTGAGATGAGATCTAAGAATTTCCTTTTTAAATAAGCACCCTTGGTACTTCTGGTGCAGATGTTTCATGGGCCACTGAGAACATTAGTTTTCCCCCTTATTAAAGTATAACGGGTTCTGAGTACCAAAGTGAATGTGGCATGCCGAAGTAGTATTAGGATTAAGTTGTGGCAAAACTCTTTGTTGTGAGGCTACTACTAATGAAGGCTGCTGAGGGACAACACTGATTTCCTAGAAGGGGTGACACAATTTGCATAACCCAGCAGACATGTTAGGAGAAAAACTATGAAATCAAACTTAGAGAAACTTCTGTGCAAACGAATGGTTTGACCCTACCAAGGATTTGTAGCAGAAAAGAACAAAGGGACACTTAAGTAAAAAAAATATTTATGATGAAGAAAAAGGTTTGGTAATGTGAGCATTCAACAAGACTCTTAGCATTTTTAGTGGAGTGGTTCACGTTAGATTCACCCCAGGATTCATGTCAGTAGTAAAATAATCAAATATGTTTCTTCTTCTCCCACTTCTTTCTTTTGGAAGGGGGTGAGTTCCCAGGATTTAAGAGTATTTAGGAAAGTAAAATGAGATCTAAATAGAGAGGGTAAAATATGCTCTCCCTACTAATTAGGACAAATTAGGAATCAAATTATTGTTAAAGAAAATAGTAAATTTACCCCTAGTTCACAAAGTAGGTCATAACAAAGTACAAAAGATTAAAGAGAGGAGTGAGCCTGAGTTTATTTTTGTTTGTTTTTTACTTGTCAATGCACCATAATAAGACAATGAATACCAACTTTGCCTCACCTTTAAGGTCAAGGGACATGTCTATATGAATTCTAGCAACATAGTCACTTTAACAAAATGTGATCAGTGTAGAATAATTTTGAATACTTGTATAGTTTGTTACATAGGAATTATACTCAAATTTATATCAAATCAATGATCAAATTCTTTTTTTAGGGCTGTACCCACTGCATTTGGAAGTTCCCAGGCTAGGGGTAGAACTGGACCTGCAGCTCCCGGCCTATATCACAGCCATGGCAACACCAGAACCGAGCTGCATCTGTGGCCTACACCACAGTTCACAGCAATGGTCCTTAAACTACCAGGTGGGGCCAGGATTAAATCCACATCCTCATGGATACAAATGGGGTTTGTTACCACTGAGCCACAATGAGAACTCAGATTCATTTTTATAACATGTGAGATATTTTTTAAAATTTCACCTTCTCTTAATTTTACAAATGCTTATAATGACACATTATAAGCTGATCATTTTTTATTGTTTACTAACTTTCTTGGTGTAGTAAATCAAAAACACAAGAGCAAATTCATCTTTCTTCATTTTTGTTAAAAAAAATCACTTTTCATCTTAAACTTAACCTTTACTTGTGCCTTTATTTTTCTACAAGGTATTTCTTCATTTTACAATTAATCTTTACCAGCAGGAAATCTGTTCTATTTTTCCACCTTTTCCTTATATTTCACTTCTTTGGTCTTAATCACTGTCTGTACGGTTATATTCCTTAATATATTTAATGTCTATTGAAATACAAAGTTTGATTTATTATCTTGACACACTTTCTAATTCTCACATGAAAAAGTAACACTATGTTTTCCCTTAAACTTGAAAAGAATGTTGGGATATAGTTTATTCATTAATTTATTCAGAGAATATTTATTAAGCATCTGCTATGGACTACACATCCCATTTGTGGCAACACTACAAAAGTTACAGTGTAAAATATTATCCTAGAGTAACATTTGACCACAGAAATTTACTCACTCTATTCATGTATTATAAGAAGATGATAAAATCAATAGCAGTTTAAAGAAAAAGTATTTAGCTGTCCATGTTTTTGTCAAAACTACTAAAATATGTTGAAAGTATTTTCCCTATGCCTTTTATTCTTCCTTATCTCCTCATCATTCCTCAAGACATGCCTTAGGAAAACTTTTATAATTCTCATCCCCTTACTCCTGATCTTCAGACAAGTTTCGATGTTATGTTTATCATTAATTTTATTGTCATTATTATCATTATGACTATTTTGACTGTTGTATCTGAGAAAGCAAAAACTGGTTAGACCAGTGAATGCATAATTGCTTACATAATAGGAGCCCTATGATGGTTTTTGAATAAAGTGGAATTTGTAACAAGCATAAATGTATAAATCTATATATTAATATTTAATATATAATACATGGGATACAATTTTAAAATAATATTTGATAATTTTATTATGGTACAACCTACGAATATTTGGGGGATAACAACTGCATTGTGGGAAAAATCCACTTGAAAATTGTGCACTGGAATATAAAGTGGAGGTGGGATCAAGATGGTAGAGAAGCAAGACATGGTGCTCACCTTCTCCCACAAACACATCAAAATAAACCATCTACATTAAAAAGATTTGCATGGAACATCTACTGCATGCTGGCAGAAGACCTTAAGCCTCCAAAAAGAGTAAGAAACCCTCTACATAACTGAGTAGAATAATTAAAAAAAAAAAAGACAGAGATAGAGCAAGAGAGAAGAGAAATAAAAAAAAAACAGGGTAGGACCAGCACTTCTGAGAGGGAGGTATGAAAGAGGTAAGGAATCAACATTCATCCAAACCAATAGCAACCTTCATGCCAAAAAAATAAAAGTAATAATAATAATAAGCCCTCACAAAATACTCAGGGGAGCTCTCGCATATAAATAGCCCTCCAAGACTATAGTAGTTGTCTTTCCTGAACTACTAGAATAAGAAAAATATAAGCACAAGAAAGAAGCTTAGGAATCATTCCCAGTTAAAATATCAGGAAAATTCTCCTGAAGGAGCAAAAAAAATGAAACAGACTTCTGCAGGCTAACAGACACCAAGTTCAAAAAGGGGATAGTGAAAATACTGAAGGAGTTAAGAGCAAATATGAAGGAATTAAGAGCATACATGAACAGTAAAGCAGATTAATTTAGAACGGAACTAGAAAATATTAGAAGGAGCCAATAAAAATTAGAAAATTCATTTGCAAAGATGCAATCTGAGTTAAAAGCACTCAAGCGCAGAATGAAAATGCAGAGGCACAAATAAGTGACTTGGAAGATAGAACAATGGAAATCATCCAATCCAGACAGCAGACAGAAAACCAAATGAAAAAACATGAAAGCAATATAAGAAATCTATGGGATAATATAAAGCTGGCCAATATAAGCATAATAGGGATTCCAGGAGACAAAAAAGAAAAGGGGACTGAAATATATTTGAAGAAATTATTGCTGAAAACTTTCCAAATTTAAAGGAAACAGATATCAAGATACAGGAAGCAAAGAGGGCCCCAAACAAGCTGAACCCAAAGAGACTCACACAAAGATATATGATAATAAAAATGGCCAAAGTTAAGGAGAGGATTCTAAAGGGAGCAAGAGAAAAACAAAGAGTTAATTGTAAGTGAACACCCATAAGGCTATGGGTGAGCTCATTTTTCTACAGACACTCTTCAGGTCAGCAGAGAGTGGTCAGATATATTCAAATTTCTAAAAGTGAAAAATTTGCAGCCTGGAATACTTTACCCATCAAGAATATCATTTAAAATAGAAGGAGAAATAAAGAATTTCTTCAAGGAAAAAACCCTAAAAGAATACTAAATATCCATTCTAAAAGAAATACTAGACACATTCTAAAATAAGTACTGAAAAGTCTCCTCTAAATAAAAAAGAAGTAGGAAGAAATAGCATGGAGGAAATCACAATCAGAAAGTAATCACTTAAATAGGCCAGTACACAGATCTAAAAGAAAAAAAAATTTTTAAAGCAATGATAAAAACAAGTAACAGCAAAAGGATAAACATGAAGATGTTAAAAAAAAAAGGCTATCAAAATTATAAAATGTCAGTGAGGAAAGTAAGAAAATCTAAACTTTTTTTTTTTTTTTAGAATGTGTTTGAGCCTGTATGAATTAGGTTAAAGAAAACAGATATAGGAAGGAGTTAACATACTTGAAAAAGAGCAACCACAAATCAAAACCAAATAATACATTCATAAACACTAAAAAGAAGAGGACACAAGCATACAATAAAAGGAAATCATCCGATCAAAAAAAGAAAAGAACAAAGGAGAAACAGAGAATCAATGGGAAAACAAGATTTAAATTGGCAATAAATAAATATTTATCAATAATTAACTTAAACGTCAATAAAGTGTATACTCCAATCAAAAGATATAGAGTGGCAGACTGAATTAAAAAACCAAGACCCTATAGAGTTCCCATCATGGCTCAATGGTAACAAACCAGACTAGCATCCATGAGGACATGGGTTTGATCTCTGACCTCACTAAGTGGGTTAAGGATCCAGCACTGGTGTAAGCTGCAGATGTGGCTTGGATCTGGCATTGCAGATGCTGTGGCTGTGGTGTAGGCCAGCAGCTGTAGCTCCGATTTGACCTAGCTTGGGAACTTCTGTATGCCGTGGGCGTGGCCCTAGAGAGACAAAAGAAAAAAGAAAAAACAAGAGACTCCTATTAGGGCCAAGGAAACATAGAAATTTAAAATGAGGGGATGGTGGAGTTCCCATCATGGCTCAGCAGAAACGAATCTGACTAGTATCCATGAGGATGTAGGTTTGATACCTTGCCTTGCTCAGTGGGTTAAGGATCCCACATTGTTGTAAGCTATGGTGTAGGTTGAAGACACCTCTCGGATTCCGTGTTGCAATAACTGTGGTATAGGCCAACAGCCACAGCTCTGATTAGACCCTTAGCCTGAGAACCTCTATACACCACAAGTGTGGCCCTGGAAAGACAAAAAAAAAAAAAAAAAAAAAAGAAAGAAAAAAGAAGAAAGAGAAAGTGAGGGGATAGAAAAAGATATTTCATGAGCATGGAAAAGACAGGAAAGTAGAGATGCAATACTCATATCGGATAAAATAGACTTTAAAACTAAGACCACAAAAAAGACAAAGAAGGACACTATGTAATGATAAAAGGATAAATTAAAGAAGAGAATATTAGGCTAGTCTATATATATGCCCCGATATAGGAGCACCCAGATAAATGCAAAAAATACTAAGAAACATAAAAGGAGAAATTGATGGGAAAACAATGATAGTAGGAGACTTTAACACCCCACTCATATCAAAGGACAGATCCTCTAGACAGAGAAGCAATAAAGCAAAAGACATCCTAAATGACACAAAAGCAAAGTTAGACCTAATTGATATTTTCAGGGCATTACATCCAAAAAACTCAGAATACATATTCTTTTCTGTTTTTTCTTTTTTTTTCTTTTTGATCTATTTAGGGCCGTACCATGGCATATGCAACTTTCCAGGCTAGAGGTAAAATCAGAGCTTCGGCTGCTAGCCTAAACCACAGCCATACCATGCCAGATCCAACCATGTCTGCAAGCTACACTGCAGCTTACGGCAATGTCAGATACTTAACCCACTGAGTGAGGACAGGGATCGAACCTGAATCCTCATGGCTACAGTCGGGTTCATTACAACTGAGCCACAATGGGAACTCCTGAATAGACATTCTTTTCAAGTGCACATGTAACATTCTCAAGAACTGACCACGTACTGGGGCACAAAACTAATCTCAACAAATTTAAGAGTATAGAAACTATTTCAAGCATCTTCTCTGACCACAATGTTATGAAACTAGAAATCAACCATGAGAAAAAAATGATAACATGAACACTGAACAACATGCTACTAAAAAATCAATGGGTCAACGAGGAAATCAAAAGGGAAATTAAAAATTATCTCAAGACAAGTGATAATGAAAATACAACCATTCAAAATCTATGGATGCAATAAAAGCAGTTCTTGGAACAGGCATTCCTCAAAAAAGAAGAAAAATCTCAAATCAACAAATTAACTTACAACCTAAAATAATCAGAAAAGGAAGAATAGACAAAACCTAAAGTAAGCAGATAGAAGAAAATCATAAAGATCAGAGAGGAAATCAATAAAATAGATATTCAAAAAAACAATAGAATAAAATCAATAAAACCAAAGGCTGGTTCTTTGAAAGGGTAAACAAAATTGACAAATCTCTAGCCTGACTCACCATGATGAAGAGAAAAAGAAACCAAATAAACAAAATAATGAATGAAAAAGGAGAAATATCAATGGATACTTCAGAAATTAAAAAAAAGAATGCCATGAACAATTATATACCAACGAATTTGACAACCTAGAAAAATTGGACAACTTTATAGAGACATACAGCCCGCCAATATTGAATCAAGAAAAAATAGATCAATTGAACAGACTGATTATTATAAATGCATTTGAATATGTAATAAAAACATTCCTTACAAATAAAAGTCCAGGAATAGATGGCTTCATAGGTGAATTCTACCAAACATACAAAGAACTTGTACCCATCCTTCTTAAACTTTTCCAAAAAGGTTGAAGAAGAACAATCCCAAAGACATTCTATGAAGCCACCATTACCCTAATACCAAAGCCAGACAAAGCTACTACCAAAAAAGAAAATTTTAGGGCAATATATTTGATGAAAATTTGAGACACAAAAATTCTCAACAAAATATTAGCCAACTGAATCCAGCAACACATAAGAAAGATCACATACCACAACCAAGTGGGATTCATACCACATTCACAAGTATGCATATCAATCAACATCATACACCATATTAACAAAAGTCAATAACCACATGATCATCTCAATACATGCAGAAATAGCATTTAACAAAATCCAACATCCATTCATGATTAAGAACTCTTACCAAAGTGGGCATAGAGGGAACATACATTAATATAACCAAAGCCATTTATGACAAACCCACAGCCAATACAATACTCAATGGAGAGAAGCTGAAAGCATTCCTGCTAAAATCTAGAACAAGACTAGGATGCCCACTCTCACCACTTTGGAAGTTCTAGCCATAGCAATCTGACAAACAAAAGAAATAAAAGGTATCCAAATTGTAAGAAAAGAGGTAAAATTGTCACTCTATGCAGATGACATGATAGAAAACCCTAAGAACTCCAAACAAAACTGATCAACAAATACAGCAAAGTAATGGGATACAAAATTAACATTCAGAAATCAGTACATTTTTGCATAGTAACAATGAAATACTAGAAACGGAGTATAAAAATACAAAAACATTTAAAATTGTACCCCAAATAAAATCCCTAGGAATAAACCTGACCAAGGAAATCAAACACTTATATGCTGAGAACTATAAAACATTAATCAAGGAAATTAAAGAGCATTCAAAAAAATGGAAAGATATTGCATGCTCCTGGAACAGAAGAATTAATACTATTTAAAATGCCCATACTGTCCAAAGCAATATATAGATTTAATGCAATCACTATCAAGTTACCATTGATATTTTCCACAAAACTAGAAAAAACAATCCAAAAATTCATATGGATCCATAAAAGACCCAGAATTTCCAAAGCAATCCTAGGAAAAAATAAAAAATCAGGAGGCATAACTCTCCCTGAATTCAGAGAGTATCACAAAGCTACAGTCATCAAGTCAGTGTGGAAGTGATACAAAAACAGACATAGAGACAAAAGGAACAGAATAGAGGACCCAGAAAAACCCAGACAGCTATGGTCAATTAATCTTCAACAAAGAAGGCAAGAATATAAAATGGGAAAATATAGTCTCTTCAGCAAGTGGTACTGGCAAAACTGAACAGCTGCATGTAAGTCAATGAAACTAGAACACACCCTCATACCATGCACAAAAATAAACTCAAAATGGCTTACAGTCTTAAACATAAGATAAGACACCATAAAACTGCTAGAAGAGAACATAGGTAAAACATTCTCTGACATCAACTGTACAAATATTTTCTCAGTCAGTCTCCCAAGGCAATAGCAATAAAAACAAAAATAAACCAATGGGACCTAATCAAACTTACAAGCTTTTGCACAGTAAAGGAAACCATAAAAAACCAAAACCAAAAAGACAACCTATGGAATGGGAGAAAATACTTGTAAATGATGCAACTGACAAGGGCTTAATCTCCAAAATATACAACTCATACAAATTGACAGCAAAAAACATTGAACCCAAATGAAAAATGGGCAAAAGACCTGAATAGCCATTTCTTCAAAGAAGATATACAGATGGCCAACAAGCACATGAAAAAATGCAACATCCCTGATTATTAGAGAAATGCAAATTAAAACCACAATGAGGTGCCACCTCCCACCAGTTAGAGTGGCTATTATTAAAGTCTACAAAAAACAAATTTTGCTGGGAATTCCCATTGTGGCTCAGCAGAAATGAATCTGACTAGTATCCATGAGAATGTGAGTTTGATCCCTGGCCTTGCTCAGTGGGTTAAGGATCTGGTGCTGCTGGAGCTGAGGTATAGGTCACAGATGCAACTTGGATCCCATATTGCTGTGGCTGTGGTATAGGCCAGTAGCAGTAGCTCCCATTTGACCCCTAGCCTGGGAACTTCTATATGCCACAGGTGTGGCCCTAAAAAGAAAAAAAAATGCTGGAGAGGGTGTGGAGGAAAGGGAACCTTCCTACACTGTTGGTGTGAATGTAAATTGGTACAACATTATGGAAAATGGTATGGGGGTACCTCAGAAAACTAAATATAGTACTACCATATATTACAGCAATCCCACTCCTGGGCATATATCCAGACAAAGCTTTCATTCAAAAAGATACATGCACTTCTATGTTCATTGCAGCACTATTTGCAATAGCCAAGATGTGGAAAAAACCTAAATGTCCCATCAACAGATGAATGGATTAAGAAAATGTGGCACATAGAAAAGATGAATGGACCAATCACAAGAACTCAAATTGTAACTGTGATTAAAAAACTTCCAACAAATGAAAGTCCAGGACAAGATGGCTTCAAAGGTGAATTTTATCAAGCCATTTAGAGAAGAGTTAACACCTATCCTTCTGAAACTATTCCAAAGAATTGCAGAGGAAAGAACACTCCCAAACTCATTCTATGAGGCCACCATCACCCCAATACCAAAACCAGACAAAGATACCACAAATAAAGAAAATTATAGGCCAATTTCACTGATGAACATAGATGAAAAATCCTCAACAAAATACTAGCAAACCGCATCCAACAATACATTAAAAGGATTGTACATCATGTTCAAGTGGGATTTATCCCAGAAATGCAAGAATTTTTAAATCTCAACAAATCAGTGTGATACACCACATTAACAAACTGAAGAATAAAAACCATATGATCCTCTCAATAGATGCAGAAAAAACCTTTGACAAAATCCAACACCCATTTCTGATAAAAACCCTTCAGAAAGTGGGCATAGAGGGAACCTACCTCAACATAATAAAGGCCATGACAAAGGCCAGAGCTAACATCATTCTCAATGGTGAAAAACTGAAGGAATTTCTGCTGAGATCAGGAAGCAGACAAAGATGTCCACTCTCGCCACTACTCTTCAACATAGTTTTGGAAGTCCTAGCCACAGCAATCAGAGAAGTAAAAGAAATAAAAGGAATCCAAATTGGAAAGGAAGAAGTAAAACTATCACTATTTGCTGATGACACGATACTATACTTAGAGAATCCTAAAGACTCTACCAGAAAACTGTTAATGCTCATCAATGAATTTGGCAAAGTTGCAGGATACAAAATTAATATACAGAAATCTTCTGCATTTCTATATACTAACGATGAAAGATCAGAAAGAGAAATTAGGGAAATGATCCCATTTACCATCACATTGAATAGAATAAAATACTTATGAATAATCCTACCTAAAGAAACAAAAGGTATGTACTCTGAAAACTACAGGATGCTGATAAAAGAAATCAAAGATAAGGCAAACAAATGGAAAGACATACCATGCTCTTGGATTGGAATAGTCAATATTATCAAAATGACTCTACAACCCAAGGCAATCCACAGATTCAATTCAATCTCTATCCAATTACCAAAGACATTCTTCACAGAACTAGAACAAAATATTTTAAAGTTTGTTTGGAAGCACAAAAGACCCAGAAAAGTGAAAGCCATCCTGAGAAAGAAAAATAGAGCTGGAGGAATCAGGCTCCCAGACTTCAGACTATACTATAAAGCTACAGTCATCAAAATCATGTGGTACTGGCACAAAGATATAAATATAGATTAGTGGAACAGGATAGAAAGCCCAGAATTATACCTCTGTGCCTACAGTCAACTAATCTATGACAAAGGAGGTAAGAATATACAAAGGAGAAATGACAGCCTGTTCAATAAGTGGTGCTGGGAAAACTGGATAGCCACATGTAAAAGAATGAAAGTAGAACACTTCTTAAGATCATACACAAAAATAAACTCAAAGTAGATTAAAGACCTAAATACAAGACCAGATACTATAAAACTCTTAGAGGAAAACATAGACCATACACTCTCTGACATAAACGACAGCAACATCTTCTTCGATCCACCTCCTAGAGTATAACGATAACAAAAATAAACAAATGGGACATAATTAAACTGGAAAGTTTCTGCACAGCAAAGGAAACCCTAAACAGAACATAAAGACAACCCACAGAATGGGAGAAAATATTTGAAGCAACTGACAAGGGATTAATCTCCAAACTCCATAAACACCTTCTGCAGCTCCATACCAAAAAAACAAACAACCCCATCAAAAAATGGGCTGAATATCTTAACAGACAATCCTCCAAAGACGACATACAGATGGCCAAAAACACATGAAAAGATGTTCAACATCACTCATGATTAGAGAAATGAAAATCAAAACCACTATGAGGTACCACCTACACCAGCCAGAATGGCCATCATCAAAAAGTCTACAAACAATAAATGCTGTAGAGGGTGTGGAGAAAAGGGAATGCTATTACACTGTTGGTAGGAATGTAAATTGGTGCAACCACTGTGGAAAACAGTATGGAGATTCCTCTAAAAACTAAAAATAGAACTACTATTTGATCCAGCAATCTCACTCCTGGGCATCTATCCAGAGAAAACCATGACTCCAAAAATACATGTACTCTAATATTCATTGCAGCACTATATATGATAGCCAAGACATGGAAACAACCTAAATGTTCATCAACAGAGGAGTGAATAAAGAAGAAGTGGTACATATACACAATGGAATATTACTCATCCTTTAAAAGGAATGAAATAATGGCTTTTGCAGCAACATGGATGGACCTAGAAATTATCATACTAAGTGAACTCAGTCAGACAGTGAGACATAAACATCAAATGCTATCACTTACATATGGAATCAAAAAAGGACAGACTGAACTTCTTTGCAGAACAGATAGTGACTCACAGACTTTGAAAAATTTATGGTTTCCAAATGAGACAGGTTGGGGGTTAGGGGGGATGAACTGGGGCTTTCGGATAGAAATGCTATAAAATTTGGTTGTGATGATTTTTGTACAACTATAAATGTAATAAAATTCATTTAGTAATTTAAAAAAAGAAAAAGAAAATGGTACATATACACAATGGAATACTACTCAGCCATAGAAAGAACAAATTCATGCCATTTTTAGCAGCATGGATGGAACTAGAGATTCTCGTACTAAGGGCAGTAAGTCAGAAAAAGAAAGACAGATACAATATGATGTCACTTATATCTGGAATCTAATATATGCCACAAATGAACCTATCTACAGAAAAGAAAAAAAAATCATGGACTTGGAGAACAGATATGCAGTTGCCAATGGGCAGGGGGTTGGAATTGGATGGGTTGGGAGTTTGGGGTTAGTAGATGCAATCTATTGCATTTGGAGTGGATGAGTAATGATATCCTGCTATATAGCACAATGAGCTATATCCAGTCACTTCTGATGGAACATGATGCAGGATACTGTGAGAAAAATAATATATGTACACACACACACACACACACACACACACACATAACAGGGTTACTTTGCTATACAGCAGAAACTGACAGAACATTATAAAGCAACTATAATAAAAATTTTTAAAATAAAAATAAATAATAAAAAAGAAAATTGTACATTATACTGTGATAAATATATATTCATATAAAACATTTTTTTTTTTCTTTTGTCTTTTTAGGACCGCACCCATGGCATATGGAGGTTCCCAGGCTAGGGGTCTAATTAGAGTTGTTGCTGCTGGCCCACGCCAGAGTCACAGCAACACCAGATCCAAGCCACGTCTGCGACCTACACCACGGCTCACAGCAATGTTGGATCCTTAACCCACTGATCAAGGCCAGGGATCAAACTCGCAATCTCATTGTTCCTAGTCAGATTTGTTTCTGCTGAGCCAAGGTAGGAGCTTCATTTTTTCTTAAATTATTATCTAATTTACTAAATTATACTTATCCCCATTTTATTTTGCTCAGGTTTTACTTGATATATCTTTTTTATTGTTTTAGTTTCAACCTTTCTGTGCAATTATATGTAAAGTATACTTCTTGTAAATAGAAAATAGTTCTTTTTATTTTTTTCAATCTAGTCCTTAAGAGAAAAGATTAGAACACAGACACATGCAGAGAGGAAGACCATGTAAAGACACAAGAAGACAGCCATCTACATGCCAAAGAGAGGGCCTGGATGAGAAGCAACCATTCTTGCCAACATCCTGAGACCTCTAGTCTCAAGAATTGTGAGAAGATAAATTTCCATTTTTAAGTCATCTAATCTATGTAACTTTGTTATGACAATGCTAGCAATCTAATACAGATTAACTATGTCTAGTTGCACAGTTGTGCTCCATGTGATATTAGCTAGAGTTTCAATCACACAGAGCCCAAATGACATGGCACGTTCAAGATATCTCAGGAATCATCAAGCATTTAGTGGTTTCTCTGAGCTGTTCCCTCATCTAGGGGATTCAAACAGAGCTTAATTTTCAGTTTTTCCTCTCCTTGTGACTTGGCCTTCTCATAGCATTCTGGGTGGCTCCCAAGAAGCAGGATATGGAATCTATCAGTTCTTCTAGAACCTAGATTTAGAAGCATTATTTGCACCACCAAAATCAGTTATAAGGCCAGATCACATTCAGTTGAAAGGGAAATAAATTTCATCTCTTGATATGAAGAGTGGCAGCCATGTTCAAAGAGGAGAAAAACCTGTTAGAAGCCATCATTACAGAATATAGAGCATGACATCTTTGATTGATTAGATTCCACCTTAAATTTTGACTTTTACCACTTTGACTGCAGCTGATCAGTGCCTTTAACCATTACCCTATCCTTTGTGCTATTATTATCATATATTAATCCTTTGCAAATGTTAGAAGCTGAACTCTAAAACATATAGCTATTAACATGTAAGTATTCAATATGTTTTACATGTATTCACACATTTATTATTACCAGAGTTCTAGTTTCTTGCTTCATTTCAGATGATTTCTCTTAGTCTGAAGGACTTCTTTAATGTTTCTTATAGTATCTACTGGAATTTATATTTTGACTGTTTGAAAATTTCTTTAACTTCATTTTTGAAGGGTATTTTTGCATGGATAGATTCTGGATTGGTGGGTTGCTTCCCCTATACCAACGGATGTACCACTGTGTTTTGGCTTCCATAGCTACTCTTTAAGTCAGCTGTAATTTCATTATTTTTCTCTTATAAAAGTGCCCTTTACCCCAGTTGTTTTTGCACTATTATCTTTAGTTAAAAGAAGTTTGATTATTTTATAGTTAGATGTAGTTCTTTTATTTAGCTTGCTTAGGGTTTCCTGAACTTACTAAAACCTTATTTTGATGCCTTTATCAGTTTCAGTGATTCCTTGGTTAGCATCTCTTCAAGTAATGCTCCTCTCCTTTTTTCTCTTCTGGGACTCCAATTTAATGCATACTAGTCAGGATGAATACATATTTCATATTTCTTACACACTGTTCTTGTTTTTACTTTGCACTTCAGATCTTTTATTACTTCGTCTTTGAGTTCACTATTCTATTCTTCTACAGTGTTCAATCTCCTATTAACACCATTAATAATCTCTTGATTTTAAACTTTATATTTTTCAGTTCTAGAACTATGTTGGCAAACTGCATACAACCCATGGACCATATACAGCCCATGACCTATTTTGTAAATAAAGTTTTATTATCATACAGCCCCATCCACTCGATTACATATTGTTTATGGCTGCTTTCACACTATAGCAGTGGAATTAACACTTGTGACAGAAACCACATTGTCCAAAAACCCCAAAGTATTTACTAGTGGGCCCTTTACAAAAGATGTTTCCTATTTCTGTTCTAGAACACCCACTTGTTTTTAAATATGGATTCCAATTCTCTACTGAAATTTACCAGTTCTTCATTCATTTTGTTTATCTTTTCATCAGTTAGTTTAACATTTTTACATTAATTATTTTAAAATCCTTGACTACTATCTTCAGCAACTGGATAATTTCTAGGTCTGCTTCAATTTCCTAATTTTCGTCTTGATCTGTAGCTACATTTTCCTGACCTTTCTCATGTCTAACTTTTCAAAAATTATATTCCAATCACTGTTTATAAAAGAATAATACAGATTGAAGTAATAGTTACTCGTATGCAGGGAGGACTGGCCCTTCCTTTACTAAGCATTTTGAAGGGTCATTTACAATCCTCACAAATTTATCTGTGTTGGACTTGAGATTATCCTTTAGTTAGACATGTACACAAATGTTTCCAGGGCAAGTTTTGTAGTGTGTTTACCATAGTATCTGCCCTCTAGCAGCATTTCTTCTAAGCACCATGGGGTACTATCCTCTCTTTCCTTTTCACTCACCATACATAGCCTTTCTTGGCTTTTGGTTGATATTCTGGAAAGATGCTGCCTATATTTCCCTAAAAGATTACCTTATAGAGGTTTTGAGCTTAACTCTTTAGGCTCACCTCACACAGGTTCAGAATCTGCAAAGTATTTTTGCCAACTCCTTCCTTTAGAATAACTTTGATGCTAAAAACTGAAAGACTAGATATTATTTCACTATTCTTCTAACCAACCCAGCTTTCTGCACTTCCATAGCACTCAGGAAGTATCCTGTCAGGAAAAACAGATGTACATTTGAGTCTTCTCTAAATTTCAGTCTGTCATCCCAGACAACAGGCCATAGAGCTCTCTGGTTCCCTATATTCCTTCTGCCTCTAGTTGGGGATCCTTAGTCTCAGTATATTCCTCCAGGGGGAAAAATCCAGTTGATAATCTCAGCTCACCCAAAGGAAGCTTTTCTCTGTCTATAATTTAATTCTTATAGTCTTATTTGATTCCACAGCTTTACAATATTTTAAGATGCATTTCTTTTAGCTGAAGTAACTGTTTCAACCTACTATATCTTACTTGGAAGTGGAAATCTCAAATTACATATAATCCCAAATGCTATATTTAATAGCCTGAACAAGATAATCTCCAACTTGCCTTTCTGCCTTTTCTATTACTGCTCCCCAGCTCACATGCTATGCTACAGCAAAATTGGATTTTTCAGTGTTTTGTTTTTTTTTAAACACACTAGATTTTCTTGCCTCTGAGTCCCTGCTTATGCTGGTGTAAGCAACCTGTGCTCAGTGGAATTCTGTGTGTTGTTGAAGTCTCACTTCAAATACCATTCTTTTATGTAGTCTTTTCTTAAACTCTCAATTAGGAATGATCTTTGCCTGCTTTAAAACACTTTGCAGGTATATTGTATTTTCCTTATAACATAATATTATATATTATCCTCTTTTTATTTAAAAATACTTAGTCATCTTATTTTCATCAATAGGCAAATTATAAATGCCTTTAAGTAAGATATAGGCAAGTCCTTACAAGTAAGGACTGTGCTTAACTCACTTTATTGGTCCTTAAACATCATGCACATGAAAGGCTGAGATGGGACAAATGACTACTTGACAAGTCCCTATTCTCTTGAGGCTGTCTCTGCCTCTGTGATAAGCATAGAACAGCCATTTTTGAAATGGCTTTACTGAAGTGTAACTGATTTACAATCAATGGTACATATTTGATCTGTACTACTCGACAAGTTATGACATAAGTATATACCCCAAAACCATAACTATAATCAAGATAAAAAACTGCAATATCCTTATTCCCCTTTGTAATCTCTCCATCTTACCTCCAAACCCATACAACCACTGATCTCTTTTCTGTTACTGCAGGTTAATTTTAGTTTTCCTGAATTTTATATAAACAGAATCATATGGTGAGGGCTCTTCATTTAGCTTCCCTTGCTCAGTGTAATTATTTTGATGTTCATATATGTTGTTGCATGTTGATGGATATTTGGGTTATTTTCATGTAGTGATTATTATAAATAAAGCTATTATGAACCTTCATATATAATTCTTAATGCAGACACATGTTTTCATTTTTGGGGTGAATAATTAGAAGTAGAATGGCTGGATCCTATAGTAAATGTTTACTGAACTATTTAAGAAGCTGTAAAACTGTTTTGCCAAGTGATTGTGTCCTTTTAAATTCCCACCAACAGTTTATGTGAATTCCAAATTCTTCTTCTTGTCAACACCAGGTATAGTTAATCTTTTTTTAACTATCCTAATAGATATACAGCCATATTGCAATGTGCTTTTAATTTGTGCTTCTCTAGTGTCAAAATACAGTCATCTTTTTTTTGTGGGATTGTCACCTATTCATTTTTTTAATAAGGTGTATCATACACACACAAACACATAGAACCACCATTAGTTAAATCCTCATTAGTTCTCTGACCCGACATTGGCCAGATTTCATAATTTAGGAATGTGTGTTTGGAATTTAGAAAGAGAAACAATATCTTTGATTGACTAAACCTGTAAAAAAATTACCAAAATTACTGTGGGCAGCCTTATTTCTTTAAAAGTCTTTGAAGCAAAGGAAACTAATTTGCAAGGGAAAAAAATACATATTTTTTTGAGAGAAGGAGAGATGGGAGAGATATACAGAATACTCTAGATTCCACATTATCTTTCTAAATTCCAGATCTCATCATTCGCGAATCCCAACTGCTTTCTGAACTCAGGTCTCAGAAGATACAACTTTCTTCTTGTTAACTTAACCCAGGTCCAATTGTCTTACATATTTTGCAACTAAAGTTACCCAAGAAGTGCTTAATTTGTTAAATATCTGTACAATGTTACTAGTAGGTTTTAAAGATTGAATATTTTGGAGCAATTCAAATATTTGTTTTTTTATTAAGGTGCTATATTTAGCATGTATAATTTCATTGCATGTAAATATACTATACTTCATTATTATCATTTCTAGTTTATAATAATAACCTCTGTATGTAGTGTTTTCACAGGATTAATGGCTGGTTGGGGTTAATGGCTCTCAGCTATGCCATGGGCCATCAACTCTTCTCAGATGGCCATTAATCCCCAGGAAATGCCTTGTACCTCAATCATTATGGTTTAATTAGGTCATTAAGAAACTGCTGGTTAATTGCCACATTACAAGCATCAAGAGATGTGCAGGTGGCTGCAAAGACCAGAAGGATCATAGCATTCACAAAAACACACTGTGTGTGTGTGTGTATGCAGAAGATAATAAGTAGAAAATGTCTGTATGTTTTTTTTAACCTGATAATATTCAATTAAGAAGATGTTTATATGATTAATTTTTTTTAAATTTCGGGGGCACTGCCTGTGGTGTTTCATCTTGGAACTCATTTTTGTCTGGCCCCAGTTGTGACCCTACAGCCATAGCAGCCACCTGCCACAAAATGCTTTTGAATAAGAAATATAATTGTATTACTAACCCCTGAAGAACGTATCAAGTTTCAAATTTTACAAAGAACAACTGACCAAAATTTTTCTATGTGTGATTTAATATGAGGACATATAATTGGGAGAATTTCAAATCTAGGTGTTCCATCATTTAGGCACCTTGCCTTGGTTAAGCCTTTTGCTCTGCATCCAGCCCTCTCATTTATAAACTGGGAAAACCATACCAAAAATTTGACTTGTTATGAGATTTTTTAAAATTTTAATTATTGGAAAACATATTTAAACTAAGAAAAAATTTAGTCTTGCACAAGAAATATGAATTATTTTAGAATTACACTGAATCCTATTTATTTTATAACCTAAAACTGATAATATAAAATTAGTTTTCACAAATCACCAATCAAAAGAATAAAAGTATTTTTACTACACATCCTATACATATTAAAAACATAAGGAGCTCCCGTTGTGGCACAGTGGAAATGAATCCGACTAGTAACCATGAGGTTGCAGGTTTGATCCCTGGCCTCGCTCAGTGGGCTAAGGATCCAATGTTGGTTGCCATGGGCTGTGGTGTAGGTGGCAGATGCAGCTCGGATCTTATGTTGTTATGACTGTGACATAGGCTGGCAGCTGTAGCTCCAATTGGACCCCAAGCCTGGAAACCTCCATATTCCTCCATATATATATGTGAAAATATTCTGGACAGCCTATGTCAGTAACTTTAGCAATTTATATGAAATAAATTCCCTAAGAGATAAAAACTACCAATGTTCTCTTAGGAAAAAACAGAGACCGTAAGTCCATATCTATTAAAAAAATTACCTTTGTGATAATTTTTTTTCACAAAGAAAACCCACACATCAAGGTGGCTTTATCCGACACTTAAGAAATAAATTATAGTTATTCTACACAAGATTTTCAAAAGCATCTAAACATATAGTCTAATAAACCTATTCTGAAAGACAACATATACTGGAAGAGATTTAGTCATCTGTTTGAATTTGGTAAATAAGATAATTCAATTTTGACCCAAGAGTTCTGAGGTTGGTGGGAGAATAGTTTATGGTTTCTTTTAGAATAAAAATATTATGAAATAAAGAGAAACACCCAATATTAATATTAAGAAAAACTTCAAGAACTTCAAGATACAAACTACTAACACCATACAATATAAAAGGGATGCAGGAATTCCCGTTGTGGCTCAGTGGTTAATGAACCCGACTAGTATCCATGAGGATGCAGGTTTGATCTCTGGCCTTGCTCTGTGGGTTAAGGATCTGGTGTTGCCATGAGCTGTGGTGTAGTTCGCAGATATGGCTAGATCTGATGTTGCTGTGGCTGTGGTGTAGGCCTGCAGCTACAGCTCCGATTTGGCCCCTAACCTGCGAACCTCCATATGCTGTGTGTGGGGCCCTAAAAAGACAAAAAAAAAAAGGAAAAAAAGGGGGATGGAAGAAGGAATACTTAATATTAAAGTAACATAATGAACTTACTTTCTCGTAATATGACACCACAGGGAAATTATATATGGACTGTTTCTCCATGTTTCAAAAATTGTGAGCCTCAACCTAATAAATAAGCAAATGTTTAAGGATAGGGATTATTTTTTAAATGTAGGAACTAACATATCTTAAAGTTAATTCAATTAAAAAATTTATTAAAATCTGATAGACACTGTAAGAATTTATGCTGGGGAAATGAGATGCAATCCAATGAATTTCTAAAACCTAGGATGCTTTCTCCATCCACATTTTCTGAATGGCACAGTTCATCACATTCTTATTCATTAAACAGCACTGCTTTGGGGTTGTGTATATTATACTTGGAAACATTCTGTGCCCACGAGACCATTACTCTACACACATCTACAATGCAGATCATAATAATTGACAGTCAGGACCAGAGAGAAGACAAATATATTAGAAGGTTCCTGTTAGTTAATGTGCCCATTAGCACAAAATTGTATCTGAATTATAAGTTGTTTAAAACTCAAAGGAGTGAGAGCTCTACATTTTTTTTTTTCTCCTAGAGAAGAGTTCAGTCTAGACAACAGGTCAAACCTAGCTAGAAATATATTCTCTAGTATCAGAAATCGCTCCACAGTAGACTGTTGTCAATATTAAGATTTTTAAAACCAAAAGAAGGTTGGTATTCAGGGGCAAGGAGGTATGGGAGATGTCATACCCTCTTACTAACTTCCAGCCTATCATGGTGCTTCCTTGTTTTTAGACTCTCCTCCATAAGAATGTATTCATTCATTCAGCCAATATAGGACTACACATTATGTGCAGTATATCTTCTGAGTCCTGGAATCACAATGGGGAACAAGAAAGAGAAGATCCTAGTTCTGATGGTGCTTGATATTATAGTGAGGAAGGATAATAAAATAAAATAAACACATTTAAAGAGTTTTAAGCATCATTTAGTGAAATAAAGTGGGAAAATTAGGTAATTTCAATAGAGTCATCGGGGAGGACCTCACAGATGCAGTGACCTTTGAACTGGGATTTGAATGAGCAGAAGCCTGTGAAGGTCAGTGGAGGAAAACATCCTGAAGGTAGGAAGGAAGGGCTGTTGAACGTGGGAATGAGAAGGTGCATTTGGCTAGAACATAGTAGTTGAGAGAAGCAAAATGAGGTGAGATCAGAGATGGCTTGTATGCAGCTGAGAAGCTGGGCCTAAGTGCCTCTGTAGGCTATATGAAATTGTTGAGCCATTGGAAATAAGAGTATGAAATCTGAGGAAGAGGCCAAGGCACATGATACAGATTTGGAATTCCCTGCCATATGGATTTTATTTAGGATCATGAGATTGAATGAAAATTTATAAATAGAGAAGTGGCCCCAGGACAGGGAAGTAGGCTATTCCTAAAATGTGATCATGTGCTCTGAAGCAGTGGTTTCTTTTCTATTTTAGTCACGTTTAGGGAGGGAAGTTCAGAGAAGATTGAGCAGATAGGCAGTTGCTGGAGGCTTCGTTAAGAACATTTGAGAATTAATAGTAGCAGCCCTAGAGAAAAGGGGTGAATTCTATACTTAGTACAGAAATTTGTCTTATATTTTATTTAGCTCTGCCGCCATGGAAACTCAATAAATATACTCTTAGAGCCTGCAAACTACTGGCATGGAATACTCAACTTCCTGGCCAAGACATGAACCTGAGGGTTCTTCAACCTATAATCAGAGATTGCTTTCTCCACCTTATAGAGGGCTTTCTTTGAAGGGATATTTGCTGTTATCTCCCCAATTCATAGTGCAATATGTAGCAGCTCTTAGAAATTTATATTCAAATAATTGCCCTTAATCATTCGTGGAATTTTTTTCTTTAATTCTAGTGGATACTATTAGTTTATTTAGATTTCTTGTTATAAATGGTTATTCTCTGTCAACATTTTTCTTTCCTTTTTAGAAGTAAAAAGAACATACTTAAGGCAGACAGAGCAGAGGACACTATTTAAGGGGCTTCTATGTTCTTCCCCAGTATCATAGATTTCCCTCTAATTTTGCAGAATCTTCTCTTCTGAGTCCAGATATTCCTTATCCTTTTAATACTGACCCTTGAGCTAATGGTGACCTGGATACATCTAGAAATTGCTAATCCTGCCATCTTAGAAATGTTGCTGGCAAAACAAAACAAAGCAAAACAACAAAAGCCCTTCTAAAAGTAAAAGCTATCATCACCCCTGCCCTCTTTCCAAATGTAACAAAAGCAATAAAAAAATGCCTATTTCCAAACAAGAAAACAGAAAACACCTGAAGAAAATCTAGCACTATTCTACATTACATGAGGGTAAATGCTGTAAAAATAAGCAAAAAGATTTGAGCTCTATTTCATCAGACAGATTTCATTCAGATAAAGCACAGTTTTAGGGTAAAGCATATCTTTTGGCCCCTCTTAAAGTATGTATATTATCCAATTTCCTTCCAAAAAACCTTACTAATAATTTAATGATACTCAAGTCTGGAGTTTCTTGGTGGCCTAGAGGTTAAGGTTTTGGCACTGTCATTTCTGTGGCGTGAGTTACTCTGTGGCTCAGGTTTGATCCCTGGTCCAGGAACTTCTGCATACTGTGGGCATAGTCCAAAAAAAAAAAAAAAAGATACTCATGGGTGTACACATCAGAGTATTGGAAATGTATGAAAGCAAGATTAAGAAGAAAAAAGTCACATTTTGTGCAATAGTAATTTTCTACAAAGTTTGCTCAACCTCTTGACTTCAAGTCAGATTTTGGTAGATCTCTGTTTTTTTGGCAGAGATATACCAAGTATGGCCAGTCTGTGGTTTCCTCTAGTTTTTCAACAATGCATTTAAAAAAGGATAAAACATTTAAACATCTCTGAAAGTCAACCAGTTGATGTTAACTCCTATGGGAAGTGTGAAATTTAATTTTACACAGGACAAAAAATCCAATCTGAAAGACAAAGTTTATGTCATGAAGTTCTTCACATGTATTAAGGTGGTCTGAGTAGATTAAAGCGTCCTGCTTATTTATAAGTAAAATATAATTAAACAAAATCCACCCTAGCTAGATCAGAGGATAATTGGGAAGGCTAAAGGAAGGTGAGAAAGTGCTTTGAAAATGTATGGTTGGTACAAATGTGAGGTAATGTTATCCATGTTAATTTCCTGTCAGTTGAGAAGTATTTAATACTTGACATTTTTTGTAGCTCGGTCACTTACCTGAAGTAGGGCTTAGTAAATAATACTATTGTGCATCCCCCTCAACCCATCATATTATAATAGTTTAAAAAGGATGACTCAGAATTGACCAGCAGAAGTTGAGGCTGCAAATATCCCCAGATGCTACAGATAATCATTAAGGATGAATGCAGGCATGTGCTACACAAACAAACAAGTTATAATCTGACCAGCTCGAGGTCTGTGCCAAGGAACAGCTGCAATTTTAAAGAAACAAACTCTTAAAGGAATAGCCAGCAAAGACATGTTTTATCTTAATTTTCTCTTATTGAGAAGGGAATTTTACCCCTACACAAAAATGAATGAGATTATTTCCTGGGTCAGATGGATTCTATCACTAAAATTACAACACAGGTTATATAGAAATTCATCTACTTCCTGGGTTTTTAAACCAAACTCGGTATACATCCTTGACTACCTTTCTCAAGATATTCTAATCCTCTGTGGGTGGCAGAAAGCAAAGTTTTATACAGACAAGGTCAACTAAGTTTACAGCTAAAATGAGGAAACAGAATTTTTATTCTATAAACTAACAGAGTTAGGAGAGTATTTGTCAACCTCTCGGTCTTATTGTGAGGGGACAATAAGAGTCCATCAGCAATTAGAGTGCAGCGAAGGGACAGAAGTCAAGACAATGGTACCTAAGGGCGCTCTGTAGGACTTTGGTTTTCAATGTAGGTTTCGTTTAGTAGTGAGGTAGTGATTCTAGGGTATTTATTCTAGTAACACAGTGATTGATTGCCTACTATGTGCTAGTCCTGCGACTCATCAGGGCCAATTCTGTGCTCACTCCAAGGAACATTCAGAAGTATTTGCAGACATTTTCTGTGTTTATACTTTACATTACGACTCTGATGGTAGAGGCCAGGGATGCTACAGGATGGTTTCCAGCCCAACCTTCAACAAAAAATTAGCAAGAAATTGTCATTTGAAATTGATATTTGAGATAATATCAAGCCTGAAATGTCAATAGTGCTGAGGGTTAAGATGCTCTGTGCTTGTTAGAGGTATTAGGTTATAATGGTGAGCAAAACTAGACATAAAAGCATCTTGCTTTCATGACAATTCACTTTGGGGAAAAAAATCTTATTCAAATAATAACCTAAAGAGATTTTAAGGAGTTCTGTGGTACAGAGGGCTAAGGATCCAGCATTGCCACTGCAGTGGCTTGGGTTGCTACTGTGGCTTGGGTCCAGGCTCTGGCCTGGGAAGTTCTAAATGCCACAGGCACGGCCAAAAATACATTTTAAAAAATAAAATAATTTTAAAATATAAACTATGATTATTGCTTTGAAGGGACAATAGCATATAGCCTTGTGAAAACATATACAACAGAGGGGTATGATCCACTCAGGAAAAGCAGTTACAGTTTCTAAGGAAATGACCAATAATAGAACTGTTTTAGTAATTTTTGTACTTTATTCTTAAATTTATAGATTGATGATTTTAATCATGTCAATAATGCTCAAATGGCTTTAGAAATATTTTCTTTGGTTAGGGTAATAAGACTGTATACAACCAAAACTTTTTTGTTTTTTTGGTATGTAAACAAAACTATTTTTTTTTTTTTGCTATGGCCTGTAGTTCCACATTCCAAACTTAATATGTAGCAGTAGAAAAAAAGTTGAAAATATTCTTTAGAGGAAGGTTGGCTTTTTTTTTTTTTTCCGCTCTCTAGAGGGCTTGTCAACATAATTTTTAAAAAATGTATGCGTTGATTTACTCTAGCATTTTTCAGGATCTTATCTTTTTGTTATTTTTTCTTGTAAAGAAGAGTAGACAAAAAGACATGGTCTTCTGAAGAAATTAATTTTTTTTTAACATGAAGAAATTACTATTCTCTGAGCTAATTCATGGCATTATCTTTTCTTCCACTCATTTCTTAAGCCAGTTAAGTGTTTTTTAGCATTCCTCCTTTTCTCTTTCTTCCTTTCTTCCTTCCTTTTCTTTTTTTTTTCCCACATCCGTGGTATGTGGAAGTTCCCAGGCCAGGCATCCAACACCCGCCAGAGCAGCAACCTTAGCCACCGGGGTGACAGTGCTGAATCCTTTACCTTGTGCACCACAAGGGAACTCCTGGTTTTTCTTCCTTGTTGTGTCTTTGTGTTTTCTTCTCCTGCCGTGATACATGTTCAATCTATGTCCAAAGTTTACTTGCCAACCATTTTATTTTTCAATTCATACAGAGAATTTAGCCACCTCTATTGTTCATATAATTGCTTTGCTGGGGTAGAGGAAACACATAGGCACTGACAGAATCTGTTTAAATATCTAAAGATGTAAATACTTAAATATTTAACATTCATAATAGTAGCATACAAATAGTCCTGGTTACTGAAACAATTCAACTTGAACCTATTCCCGCATTCCTAGTTCATCCTTGTCAAAAAATCTACATCTCCAACCTTTACCACCATCACCTTCAAGATCTTTGTGGTATCTCGACATGTCTATCAAAGTCTCAAAATTAACTTTTCAAAAGAAAAAAAAAGCCTTTCCCTTACTTCTCAGGTGGAGTTATCCCTGTCAATTAGATTCTCATGTCTGTCAAGCCCATCATTCCTGCTCCCATCACCACCTCTCCAGTGGTGGTCTCATTATTTCACATCTAACCAACTGCATCTTTCCCCTAGCTGGTTACTCCTATCTATATACATCCCTACATCCTCTTCCCCATAATTTCACACACTGTTAACAAAGTAACCTGACATTTTCCAAACACCAAACCAAATATAATAACCTCCTCCTCAAAAATTCTTTAGTGAATTCTCTTTGCTACCATAATAAGGCCCACTTTTTTTTTTTTTTTTTTTGATAGCCACACTTGTGGCATATGGAAGTTCCTGGGCCAGGGACTGAATCCAAGCTGCAGCTGTGACCTACACCACAACAGCAGGAATGCTGAATCCTTTAACCCACTGTGCCTGGCCAGGGATCAAACTGGCACCTCTGTAGCATCCTGAGCTGCTATAGTCGAATTCTTAACCTCCTGTGCCATGGTGGGAACTCCAAGGTTCACATTTTTATTCTTTGTTCTACATATACCCTCAAATAAAGCTTCCCTTGAAGTCTTAAAAACATCCTTCTTAATATTTCCTTGCAATATTATTTCTCAGAGACTCCTAAAACTTTTCTGAATACAGTTCCTTTATGGTAATTCCTTTCTCAGTATTTACTACATGTGTATGTACAGTATTTGAGACCACTAAACTACGTATACTGTTAATTTTCTGTGTTCTATTCAACTCCTTTCTTTCAAATTATATTGTAAGATCCTATGGATGGGATGTAGGCTTTAATCTTCTTTAAACTTTTTTTAAAAAACATTTTCTCTTCAGTATCTTGCTAATGCCCCAAGTCTACTGAGCATAGGGAATTTTTAGTGATTATGGCAATGATGTTTACAGTTTGTTTGAAGAAGAAAAGCTATTGATCACTATCATATAATAACACATAGACAGAGGGAAGATAAAACAAAAAATTTTAAATTATTAAAATATCTTATCTCTAAATTTAATTTACTGAATATTATAAAGTATCAATAGTAAACCATCTTCAGTCAATGGTCTTTTAGGATAACTTAAGTTTATCATAATATGACTTCCTTTTTTCTTCAGAGAAGTAGACTTCAGAATGAAACAGTTTTGATTATAAGTACAGGTTTATTTCATTTCCTCATAAAAAAACGCCATAAAATACTTAAATAAAAAAGAAAAATTAGTTTTCAGTAAGTGTTTACATATTTTTCCTTCCTACTTTCTTCTCCTGTGAAATTACAAAACACACTAGAACTGAGATATTCAAAATCTTGTCACAGCCACATAGCCTATAATTATGTCAACAGAACAGCCATCCATTCACCACAAAGCCATGGATTTCTAGGATTAGGAAATTAAACTCTTTGATCTAGACCCAGGGATATAAATCTCTTACAAATGCCAAATCACTCAGTATGAGACTGACCCTTCCTTTTCCTCTCTAAGGATGTAGAGGTGTTCTATATCCTTAAAATAATAGACTGAGTTTACATGGCATGGCTACAAGCAATAGTTACTAGACAAGTGAATAGGACACAAAACCACCTGAGCTGGCTGAACAGTGTTGTTGTAGGGAGAGGAGCTGATGGCTGATTTTCTCTTTAACTCTTTTCTCTGTGACAGCCGACAGCACATGAACATTATTTGTGAGAACATTCCACCCAAGTAGTTTTTCACTTTGATCCAAAGAAATGAAAACTGACATTGCTCTCCTCCACAGTGACTGGAAGAAATCAATATGATAGTAAAAATATTGCTGATTCTAGGGATATGGAACATAAGTGTGAGGCTTGAACTTGAAATTTTTTTTTTTAGAACAAGTAAATTATTGAGAGCTCTGAAGGAAATTTAAATAGATGATGCTAAAGTATGCATAAGAAATTACAAATAATCAACAATGACAAAGTCTACATATTAAGTATCATTATATCATACAAATTCATTATACGGTAAAAGAAAAATTAAGCATGGTCCAAATGAGAGTGTAATTGTGACAATATGTATGCCACCAGCTATGAATGCATCATTGGGGTCTCTTTGATATATCAAGTACCAAAACATAGAAAAAAATTCAAATAAAAAGACAAAAAGTTAAAAATATATGGAGAGGCTTATATAGTTTCCTCATTATTTGATGGTTCACTAATAGTAAAATATATTTTTACTTTGTAACAACATATTTGGTAAATCAAATCTCCATTCACAATCTTTTCATTACCTTTTTATACGGAATTCCAATACACACTACTATGCATTTACTGCAATTTAACTTAAGGAGTTGGATAGTAAGCATCAGAAAGACATTAATGTCTAACATAGTGATAATCAATGATAGATATTTTATGATATCTGTTTAGTATAAATAATTTTAGCACATATTATGAGCTTTGTCTTATCATCATCTATTATTTTATTGTTTATCATTTATGATCAATTTACTGTCATTTTTCATTTTAATACTTAAATTCTTTTTTAATTTAATTTTTGTATTGGAGTAGAGTTTATTTACAATGTTGTGTCAGTTTTAGGTGTATAGCAAAGTGATTCAGTTATACATACATCCATTGTTATTCAGATTATTTTCCTGTATAGGTTATTACAGAATATTGAGTAGAGTTCCCTGTGCTATACAGTAGTTCTCTGTTGATTATCCATTTTATATATAGCAGTGGGTATGTGTGAATCTCAAACTCCTAATTTATCCTTTTGCTCCCACCTTTTCCCTTTGGTAACCATAAATTTGTTTTCAAAGTCTGTGATTCTGTTTCTATTTCGTAAATTCATTTTATCAGTTTTCTTGATGTGTACTTGCAGAGACTCCTGCAAAGTTATGCTTTATCTATACTCTGTGCCCACAAGCTTACCTTGTTTCTCTAAAATAAGTCTGTTCCCATGAAACTGTGAGCATTTTAAGCGTGGAGACATTGTGATTTTAATTTTCTTATTCCTAGAACAGGACTTGGTACCTAGTAGTAATGGGTTAATGTTTGAGGAATGATCAAATGTGTATGCCAGAAATTTTAAATGAAAGTTGGCAACCAAGATGTTATGGGAAAATTAATTTACAACATTAAATTTGTCAATCCAATGTGAGTTTTTAAGTAAACATTCCTAATATATGAACTACTGTTTCAAAAATAAAAATGCAATAATTACTTTAGATATATATTTTGATGGTTTTATGAATCATTAGTGATTATGAAAAAATATGTGTTTGAGCATATTTATTAAAATATTTTGTTAATGCAGGTTATGCATGAAGATCTAACTACAAAGATGTTCATCATAAAATTGGTTATGAAGAGGACAATTATGGAAAAAATATATAAATGTCAAATGAAATAAAATTGGCTTGGTAAAATCAGTACTAAATATTAAGACATAAAAATATTACCATTAGTAATACTAAATAGCATGAAAAATGAATATCATTTTAGGTAAGAAAGATGTGACAAGACCACATGCATAATATGACACCTTATTTGTAAAAATAAAATACAGATAGGAGAATGGAAAGTCAATATAAATGGAAGTTTTCTAATATTTTTTTACCTTTTGCTTTTTAGTGTTTTCTACAGTAATCTTATAATACACACGTGATGCACTTTTTATACATTACATTTTTAACGGAGAAAAATAATCATAATGAAAAAGGCTTATTTCATGTGATAACTTAATTCACCATGAAGGGTTTTATATACATTTTTTATATTATTTTGTATACAATTTTATATAATTTAAATTACTTTCAATTTTCTTGCTTATTCTATCCTTTGTCACCTTTAAACCAAACTAAATTTGAAACTGGACATTAAATTTTCTAATGTTGCCTTCACGCAAACAATATAAAATTCAATTTGAAAATCAAATAAATTTAACAAAATGTTTTACTTCATGCCCAATATGCTCTGGACACAAAGACAATCAGATTTGTAAGGCACACACTCTTTCCTTAAAGGCTCATAATTAAGGAGGAATAGAACAAGTATATTTAAAAGTATGCAGAAGCTCATAATTAAGAAGGAATAAGACAAGTACACTTAAAAGTATGCCAGAAAAATAAGAAAAGTCATTGGAAGTCCATAGTTTTAGATGTGACACTACTGAATTTCTAAATGTTTGCCAAGAAAATCCTAAAATGCAAAACATGTCAAGGAAATCCACAAAGCATCAAAGCATCAGGAGCCTAATACTATAAAAGATTATAATGACACCTCCAACTTATTTCTTCAGGATAATTATAAATAAATAAAGTGCATCACATTCTGTTTGTTAGTTTAATGCTTTCTGCAGCTCCTCTTACCTTAAAACCACACTTGTGGCTATTAATGGATTATTCTCATCTAGTACTACATCAATTAGAGGAACAGAATGGAAAAAGACAGGAAGTAAATCAATCCTTTTTCGAACATAGAGAGCAAACAGATGAACCAATATATATCCCCTAAAGTCTTAGCAGCAAAATAATTTCTGCCTCTGAGAATATCTGAAAAAAAAAAGCATCTTCTACTTGCTTGAGTTTTTGTAGTTTGTGTTTGATAAGATATTCTAATGTATTTGATTAGTATAATTTTAATAACAAAATTTTTGAGAATATAATGGTCATTTCTAAACAGTTGATCATGAAACTAACACTGATTAGTCATATAAATTAAACACAAGTAATTCATCAAACTTACAGTAATTTTGCTATACTAGCTTCAGAATACATTATTCTTAATAACTCCAAAATACATGTTTAAGTGCAAGCAGCTAAGACCAATCATAGCTGGAAAATATTAAATACTCTCCTTAGGAAATTAACCTTTTTTTTAAAGATACAATGAGATTTCACTGGGAATTTGTCATAGACTAATGAATATTAATGACTGTTTGTTTTCCCCCACATTATCCTATTTACCCCAATATTTATATAGAGTAAGTTCTATTTCCTGGTTGTATAACTGGAAATTATCCAGTTGGACAAAGACCAGAGCTAGCTCAATGTTGTGTTCATCACCTAGAGCACTGTTGGCCTTCAGTCAATGTTAAATATTAATAACAATAAAAGCTTCCGTAAGCAAAGGCAGACTAAGCACAAGGGAATATGAACAATCACTCACTCCAACACCAACAAGTTCACCCTGATCAAAAAAGATCATCCACAAGACTAGAAGACAATTCCTCATCTGTTCAGCCCTCTGGAGTTAGCTAGAATACATTCTGACAGTTTTGTATTTAATCAACAAATAAGGTTTAAAAATCCTCCAGGAAATAAACTGAGACCATTTAACACTAAACCCCTCAAAGTGCTATATTTTAATGATTATTGTTTATTTTGTTTTTCAAAACAAAGTTAGATTCTAAGTAGAGCTGCATATGTTACCTTGGCCTCTTAAATTTACACCATTCCCTCTATCATTTTCAGACCAGCAAAGGAACAGAATTATATTAATGGTCATTAAGTAAAAACTTAAAAGAAAAAGATTCCATAAGGAGCTCCATTTCTAGTCTAGCTCTTACAGCATGTGTTCTAGGGTTGCCTTCTAACAACGTATGGGAAGGACAACAAGTGTTCCCAAACAACCTTGGCAAAACTGTCAAATCTCTAGCAGAATATCAAAGGCTATATTTAGTGACCAACAAATAAATGAGTAGGTTTTGGCAGGATCAGCAATTCTATGTTCTCTCTCTTTAAAAGCAAAACAAAACAAAAAGTCTAATAACTTCTTAATATAGTCTCATCATATAATAAAAAATACCTTCATCTGTAATTGAATTGTCATTTTTCCTTTATTTTATTAATTTGGTCCTCACTATTCTCTATCTTTCAAGATGGTAAATGCAAAACAGAATACTTGCACTCATCACTCAGCTATAGTTGTCCTTCACTCACGATAACTCAGCATGTTGATACCTTCCATCTTAAAGGCTAACTTCATTCCATTCTCTGCTTCCTAATTTGTTACAATTCCTGGAAGCATAAATGTGACAACAAAGTGCTAGCTCTGAAACCCAATAGAATACTGCAGAGAGATTAAAGATTATTGTTAAGATCCACTGAATCAATTTTTAGCGATCAACAGAGATCAAGGGGTTATAATCCCTCATGGACAACATTCACATACACAAGAAACCTGGCACTAATGCAATGTACCAAATATAAATGAGAAAAAAAGTCTAACCTAGTAGTCGGATACTATTTACACAAAGTATACATTCATGGTGGTGAAGATGAACTGTCCCTGGTCACTGGACACTTCACACAGGGCGTGTTCTCATGCATGGACTATCTCTCACACTTAATATGAAACTATATCTTGTGCATTAAAATCATCACATTGAGGAAGCCATCCCTAGGGTATGACAAACAGGCATTGCTATCTAGGTCCCATCCTTTGTGTAGCCCCGCATGCTGTTATAGGCTCCCGGCAGCTGCTGTGCAGAGACCAAGCAGGCAGCATGGAGAGGAAAGGTGGTCTCTCGACCATCTGGTGATCAAAGACCCTTGAGGGGCTCCTATTAGGGCCCAAGCTTATCTGCCACCATATGACAGGAACTTGGCCAAACACCTTTTTTCCACTACTCACAGTCCTCTTGAGGCAGCATGAGGGATGTGTGGGTATGTCCCTATACACGCATATTTGGCCTTTTCTAATCCATTCTCAAAAGAGCAGCCAGAATCATCTTTAAAGAATGTAAATCACATCCAGTCACACCACTGCTTTTCCACTGAACTTAGGACAAAATCCAAACTCCTTTGGTTATAGGACCCTACTAAATTTGGTTTCTACCCAGTATCTCATTTCACATCATTTTCTCCATGGTTGGTTAGGTGCCAGTGCCTCTGGCCTCCTTTCAATTTCATGAATAAGCCAAGATTTTCCCCCACTTTTGAGACTTTACACTCTCTTTTCCCCATGCCTATAAACTGTGTTATGCCTCTTACTTCCCATTCTTCAGGTCTTGACTCAAATGTCACCTCCTCAGAGAGGGCTTCTATTACCACATTCCCTGAAGAAAGCTCTTGCAGTTATTATCCACTAGTCTGTATGTTTTGTTATGTGCTTATAATAATCTATGATTATTGCTTCTTAGCAATTTGGAGAAGTTTCCTTGTATTTTCAGGTGTTCCCACTAGAATGAAGCTTCATGAGAGCAGCAATCATTCAACTTTTCTTTACTGTTATAGCCTCAATTCCTGGCTCTTATTGGTGAGTCAGTAAATATGTGTTGTTGAATAAATACATGGACAAATAGCTGACCTGCAGAGTTGACTTAATGGGAACTGGGGACCAGTAGCCTTTGGAAATAATTCATTCCGATCATCATTTTTAAAATATAATTTATTGCAAATCCCACTTTCAACCAAGAGATGGTCTATCAAATAAAATCAGCTTTTCTTTTTTATATTTATGTTTCTGAGAATTTATATACCTTAGATAAGGAAGGAAAAAATAGATTATTGAACACCTAAACATTAGTCGTTATACATCTCCCCCACCTTTTACAGATAGAGATGTTAGTTATTTATAGATAGGAGTATAAAATTCAAGAAATGTCTAATTACCTAGATACATATAAACATATTTTACCTACTACTCATTTATTACTATAAAGGTCAGATTCGAATTTAAGTGTACTTAACTCCTTGGGCTGATTTTATACTATATTTTGGCTGCTTTTATTGTCAAGGATATAAATAACATCATGCAGAATCTGGGGAAAGATTTAAATCAACTTAAAAATGTCTTTCTATGTGGATTAACAAAGTCATTTCGTGACACTGATTAGTATAGTCAAATGAACAATGAGAAAAAAAATGAATACTCTGTAATATCCTTAGTATCCTTAGTATAGGTTTTTGAATTTTTTAATTAGCTTGCTATTACATCGAGTAAAGAGAACTGAAAATTGATGTATCCAGAAAAATTACAATATATTAGCTGAGCTCATTAAATTGTGCTCTAATGATCATAAAAGATGGATTCACTGTTAGGGGAATGTATTATGATATCAGAGCATGGTTTTATTTGTTACAATCTATATTATTTCTTAGTTTTATTGATTATAATAGTGAACAGTAACATTTGTTTATAATTTAATGTCTTATGTTATCATAAGTGAGACTGAGAGAATTTCCCCAGGGTAGAGACTAAAGTTCTCTATCAGTAAATACTTGTTTTACCATGTTACAAAGGTGTAAATTTTATAATAACATTAAGTTTCAAGGTGGCCTTTCTAAATAAATCACTGTTAGAAATATTAAGGGAAAAAGCAAACCCATGACAAAGATAGCTTTTTTTCTACATATATTAAAAGACACAGAAAGAAGAAAACTTCAGTTATCACTTATATGTAAATTATTAAAAAGGTTGAATATATAAAAAGCAGATAAGAGGATGATGGTTATTAGAGGCTGAGAGGTAGAGAAAACAGAGAGAGACTGGTTAAAAAATACAAAGTAGCAGTTATGTAAGATGAATAAGTCCAGAGATTTGATGTATAGTAAGATGACTATAGTTAATAATAGTGTATTGAATAGTGAAAATTTGTTAAGACAGTAGATTTCAGGTGTTTTAATTGCAACAAATAAAAGCATAACTATGTGAGGAGAAGATATAAACTAACTTGACTATAATAATCATTTCACTATGAATATATATATCAAATTGTCATAATGTATAACTGAATATATATAATTTTTATTTTAAAAATATGGGTTGGAGCACAGAGAAAAGCAGCAAGAGAAAGATCCTTATAAAAATAAAAAGGTTCATTTGTGCCATATATTGATTCCAGATATAAGTGATATCATATGGTATTTGTCTTTCTCTTTCTGACTTACTTCACTCAGTATGAGAGTCTCTAGTTCCATCCATGTTGCTGCAAATGGCATTATTTTGTTCTTTTTATGGCTGAGTAGTACTCCACTGTGCATATATACCACATCTTCCTAACCCAATCATCTGTCAATGGACATTTGGGTTGTTTCCACAGAAAAGAAAATCATGGACTTGGAGAATAGACTTGTGGTTGTGGAGGTGGAGGGAGTATGATGGATGGGAAACTTGGGGTTAATAGATGCAAACTATTGCTTTTGGAATGGATTAGCAATGAGATCCTGCTGCTGTGTAGCACTGGGAACTATGTCTAGTCACTTATGATGGAGCATGATAATGTGAGGAAAAAGGAATGTATACATGCATGTATAACTGGTCACTATGCTGTACAGTAGAAAACTGACAGAACTGTGTAAACTAGCTATAATGGAAAAAAATAAAAATCAATATTATATATAAAAAAATAAAAATAAAAAGGTTCAGAGTGAGGTTAATGAGAGACCAATATTCTGTTATTTTGCAGATGACAGAATATCAGTTCTCCATTTAGAAGCAGTCATGGGGAACAAAGCACTTCTGTAATGGTAAACCTCCCAAAATCAGACCCTCCTTAAAAATAATGAGAACACTGGCAACATTTATCAAAATCAACTTTTTCAGAGCTCTGGAAATTAACCAAAGACCTAAAAATCATTTTAGGAGCAATTTATTCAAGAAAAATGGCTGAAAATGGTATGATCAGTGAGCTCTGTGGGGCTTTAATTTGTTCCCTTCACATCCTCTTCTCCATGGCTCTGTGGTGGCCTTGAAAAAGAAAAGCCTTGCAACCAAGTTTGCTGTGAAAAAATAGCAGCCTACCAGCTACTGGAGGAAATAGAATGGCTTTGGAATTTCTCAAAAAGTCTCATCCCCAAATAATTGTCAATATTTTGATCTTTCTGGAAGTTCCCTTGAAAAGTCTCATTCATAATGCCTGTCTTTGTTTGAAATGATTCGGTAGGAAAAGCCCCACTTCCAGGACATCATAGCAAAACAACCAATAGTAACTGTTTCACACTGCAGCTGCCTGAGGCTATGATACTAATTTGGGCAAATGCAAGGTGAGACAAAATACATAAAAGAAAAATCTGAGGAACTAGATGCCTACAAGTGATTTTGAATATTTCCACCATCTGAGGATGTAGAAGGGCCGCAGATAAGTGCACAGTGGAGTACGTGCCTAGGGAAGACCAATCAAGACCCTAATATATTACCTCTGTCTGGCCTTGAGCTCTGCATTTGCAGAAGGTAAAGGCTAAGGGAGAATTTTAAACTGCTGGAGCATTGAAAGTGTGATAGCACACACCAAGCTCCTTAGAAATGGTGAGAAACAGAGAGGACAAGATGGCGGAGGAGTAGGGGGACACGCTCAGCCCTCTCCCACAAACACAACAAAAAAAGCACATCTACAGAATAAATGACTCACACAGAACAGCAACCAATCGCTGGCAGAGGAACCTAAACTCCAATAACGGCAAGAAGTTCATGACATTACTGGGCAGAACGGGAGAAAGGAGGAGAGTGAGAGAAGGTGAATCCGAGCGGACGGGCACTCCTGAAAGGGAACTGCAGAGGAGAAAGGGATCCCGCACCCTGGAAAGTCACCTACACGGGGGAAAGATCAAACGAACCAGAGGAATCTCCAGATGCAGAGAAGAGTGTAGCAGTAAGTTGGAGTACGGAAAAGCCAATCAAGGAACGAATGGACCATCTGAACTACAGGCACAGTCACCCAAAATGGAGACGCCTGGGTGGGGGCTGGGCACCGAGCAGTCACTCAAATAAGCCAGCATAAGTTTTAATCATGAACATGCTTCAAACAAAATAAAATTAAAAAGAAAAAAAATAAAAAGAGTCATCAAAACCATAAAATGTGGGCAAGGGATGTTGGAAGTAAATAACACTTTTTGTTTGTTTGTATGTTTTCTTTTAATTTTAATATAGTAATGAAGGGTTTGAACTTACAGGACCATAGAGCTAAAACACACATTATGGGAAGGGTTAGCATACTAAAAAACAGGGCAACCACAAGCCAAAACCAAATATTGCATTGCAAAAAATAAAAAATAAATAAATATACTCAAGCAGAAAATAACAGGAGATCATCCAACCAAAAAAAAAAAGAAAAGAAAAGAAGAATGGAGAACCACAGAATCAACTGGAACATGAGGTTCAAATGGAAATAAATAATCATCTATCAATTATCACCTTAAATGTCAATGGACTGAACCCCAATCAAAAGACACCGAGTGTTGAGTGGATAAAGGCAAAAACCTTCAATATGCTGCCTACAAGAAACTCACCTTAGGACAAAAGATACATATAGATTGAAAGTGAAAGGGTGGGGAAAATATTTCACACCAATAGACAAGACAGAAAAGCAGGAGTCACAACACTCATATCAGACAAAATACACTTTAAAACAAAAGACATAAAGAAAGACAAAGAAGGACACTACTTAATGATTAAGGGATCCATCCAAGAGAGGATGTTACTATCGTCAACATATATGCCCCAAATACAGGAGCACCCAAATACATACAACAATATTAACCGACATAAAGGGAGATATGGATGAGAAATCAATCATAGTAGGAGACCTTAATACCCCCCCATCAATGGACAGATCTTCTAGACAAGAAAACCAATAAAGCAACAGAGATCCTAAAGGAAACAATAGAAAAGTTAGACTTCATTGATATCTTCAGGACACTACATCCAAAAAAAAGCAGAGTACACATTCTTCTCAAATGCCCATGGAACATTCTCAAGAATCGACCACACTATTGGGACACAAAGCTAATCTCAATAAATTCAGGAGCATAGAAATTATCTCAAGTATCTTTCTGACCACAATGCCATGAAAAATAGAAATCAACCATGGGAAAAGGAAAGAGAAAAAACCTACTGCATGGAGACTAAACAACCATGCTACTTAAAAACCAATGGGTCAATGAGGAAATCAGAAGGAAATTAAAAATACCTTGAAACAAATGATAATGAAGACACAACTGCTCAACATTAGGGATGCTGCGAAAGCAGTGCTCAGGGGAATTTATAGCAATAAGGCCTTTCTCAAAAAAGAAGAAGACCTCCCAATGGACAACTTAACCCTCCACCTAAATGAATTAGAAAAAGAAGAACAAAAAAGGCCTAAAGTCAGCAGAAGGAAGGAAATTATAAAGATCAAAGAAGAAATCAATAAAATAGAGACTCAAAAACAATAGAGAAAATTAAAAACCAAGAGCTGGTTCTTTGAAAAGGTCAACAAAATTGAAACCCCTGGCCAGACTCACTAAAAAGAGGAGAGAAGAACCCAAATAACCAAAATTATAAATGAAAAAGGAGAAACCACAATGGATACAGCAGAAATACAAAAAACATAAGAGAATACTGAACCATACGGCAACAAGTTTGACAATCTGGAAGAAATGGACAATTTTCTAGATCTTACAGCCTGCCAAAACTGAATCAGTAGAAACAGACCAACTCAACAGCCCATCACTAGAAATGAAATTGAAGAGGTCATAAAATCACTCCCTACAAATAAAAGTCCGGGACCAGATGGCTTCACAGGTGAATTTATCAAACATATAAAGAGGAATTGGTGCCATCCTCCTTAAACTCTTTCAAAAGGTTGAAGAAGAAGGAATACTCCCAAAGACATTCTATGATGCCACCATCACCCTCATTCCAAAACCAGACAGAGATACCAACAAAAAGAAAACTATGCCCAATATCATTGTGAATATAGATGCAAAATTCTCAACAAATCTTAGCCAACCGAATCCAACAACATACCAAAAAATTATACACCATGACCAGGTAGGGTTCATCCCAGGTTCAGGGATGGTTCAACATATGCAAATCAATCAGCATCACACCACATTAACAAAAGAAAAGTCAAAAATCATATGACATCTCAATAGACCAGAAAAAGCATTTGACAAAGTCCAACATCCATTCATGATCAAGACCTCGCCAAAGTGGGTATAGAGGGAACATTCCTGAATATAATCAAAGCCTTTATGAGAAACCCACAGCAAATATAATCTCAATGGGAAAAACTGAAAGCCTTCTCACTCAAATCTGGAACAAGACAGGGATGTCCACTCTCACCACTGCTCTTCAACATAGTTTTGGAAGTCCTAGCCACAGCAATGGACAAACAAAGAAATAAAAGGCACCATATAGGAAGAGAAGAGATCAAACTGTCGCTGTATGCAGATGACATGATACTAACAAGAAAACCCGAAGGACTCAACCCCCAAAACTCCTTGAACTGATTAATAATTCAGCAAAGTAGCAGGATATAAGATTAGCATTCAGAAGTCAGTTGCATTTCTAATACCAGCAATGAAATATTAGAAAAGGAATACAAAAATATGATACCTTTAAAATTGCACCTCACAAAATCAAAATACCTCAGAATACACCTGACCAAGGAGGTAAAGGACCTATATGCGGAACTATAAAACTTAATCAAAGAAATCATGAAGATGTAAAGAAATGGAAAGATATTCCATGTTCCTGGATTGGGAAAATCAATATTGTAAAAATGGCCATACTACCCAAAGCAATCTAAGATTCCATGCAATCCCTATCAAATTACCCATGACATTTTTCACAGAACTAAACAAACAATCCAAACATTTATATGGAACCACAAAGACCCAGAATCGCCAAAGCAATCCTGAGAAACAAAAACCAAGCAGGAGGCATCACTCTCCCAGACTTCAAGAAATACGACAAAGCCACAGTATCAAAACAGTGTGGTACTGGATCAAAACAGACAGACAGACCAATGGAACAGAATAGAGAATCCGGAAATAAACCTGCACCTATGGTCAATTATCTTGACAAGGGAGGCAAGAACATCAAATGGGAAAAAGAAAGTCTATCACAAGCAATGCTGGAAACTGGACAGCTGCCTGCAAAGCAATGAAACTACGAACACACCTCACACCATGCACAAAATAAACTCAAAATGCTTGAAAGACTTAAATATAGACAGGACACCATCAAACTCCTAGAAGAAAACATAGGCGAAACACTCTCTGACATCAACATCATGAATATTTTCTCAGGTCAGTCTCCCAAAGCCATAGAAATTAGAGCAAAAATAAACCCATGGGGGAGTTCCTGTTGTGGCGCAGTGGTTAACGAATCCGACTAGGAACCATGAGGTTGCGGGTTCGTCCTTGCCCTTGCTCAGTGGGTTAACGATCCGGCGTTGCCGGAGCTGTGGTGTAGGTTGCAGACACAGCTCTGATCCCGCATTGCTGTGGCTCTGGCGTAGCCCGTGGCTACAGCTCCGATCGACCCCTAGCCTGGGAACCTCCATATGCCGCGGGAGCGGCCCAAGAAATAGCAACAACAACAACAATAACAACAACAACAACAAAAAATAAAAAAATAAACCCATGGGACCTCATCAAACTGACAAGCTTCTGCACAGGAAAGGAAACCCAAAAGAAAACAAAAAGACAACTTACAGAATGGGAGAAAATAGTTTCAAATGAGGCAACCGACAGGGCTTAATCTCTAGAATATATAAACAACTTATACAACCCAACAGCAAAAAACCAATCAATCAATGGAAAAATGGGCAAAAGACTGAATAGACTGTTCTCCAAAGAAGATATACAGATGGCCAACAAACACATGAAAAAATGCTCAAAATCACTGATTATAGAGAAATGCAAATCAAAACTACCATGAGATATCACCTCACACCAGTCAGAATGGCCATCATTAATAAATCCACAAATAACAAGTGCTGGAGGGGGTGTGGAGAAAAGGGAACCCTCCTGCACTGTTGGTGGGAATGTAAACTGGTAAAGCCACTATGGAGAACCGTTTGGGGATACCTTAGAAATCTATACATAGAAATCCATATGACCCCGCAATCCCATCTTGGGCATCTATCCGGACAAACTCTACTTAAAAGAGAAACGGCACCGATGTTCATTGCAGCACTATTCACAATACCAGGACATGGAAACAACCCAAATGTCCCTCCACAGAGGATTGGTTCGGAAGAAGTGGGTTATATACACAATGGAATACTACTCAGCCATAAGAAAGATGAATAATGCCATTTGCAGAACAACATGGATGGAGCTAGAGATCTCATACTGAGTGAAATGAGCCAGAAAGACAAAGACAAATACCATATGATATCACTCATAATTGGAATCAATATCCAGCACAAATGACATCTCCTCAGAAAAGAAACTCATGGACTTGGAGAAGAGACTTGTGGCTGCCTGATGGGAGGGGGAGGGGGAGGGAGTGGGAGGGATCGGGAGCTTGGGCTTATCGACACAACTTAGAATAGATTTACAAGGAGATCTGCTGAATAGCATTGAGAACTTTGTCTAGATACTCATGTTGCAACAGAAGAAAGGGTGGGGGAAAAATGTAATTGTAATGTATACATGTAAGGATAACCTGACCCCCTTGCTGTACAGTGGGAAAATAAAATTAAAAAAAAAAAAAGAATTTAACTGGGAATTTGGGGTTAGTAGATGCAAACTGTTATATTTAGAATGGATAAACAATGCGGTCCTGCTGTACAGCACAGGGAACTATATACAACTCTTGTAATAGAACATGACAGAAGCTAGTATGAGAAAAAGAATATATACATATGTATGATTGGGTCACTTTGCTGTCGGGCAGAAATTGACACAACGTTGTAAATTAATTATACTTTAATACAAAAAAATTAATAAGAGGAAATTAGTTCCTAAAAGAGGATGTAGGCATACATTAGAAATCTACTTGGCCATTAACAACGAAAATGGGAGAATCTGCATTTATCAGCATTAAAAAATAAAAGCAAATTTTGCTATAAAAAGTATAATATGATCCCATTTCTGCAAAATGATCATAGTGTATATATCATGTGTGAATGCATGTAGACACCCCTGAAGATTATACATCAAAATGTTTACCTTCTTTTTTAACCTATAGATCAATATATCAATATCTTTATATTTACATATTTAACATTTTTACCACATATTATTATATATCATAAAAACCACAAAACAAGTAAAATTTCCATGCATGTAAAAAAAAGAAAAAAAAAGAAATGGTGAGAAACATATTGATTCAATGCATTTAAATGCATTTCTGTCTAATAACTAGCTGTCTAATAACTACCTGATCAAAGATCTTAGTGGCCAAATATGACAAAGAACACAAACTTTACATTACTTATTGAAAGTTGGTAAACAAATAGCAGGAGCAACAGCAACAATAGCAATAACAATGAGTGCTGGGGAGGCAGGGGGGTGCAGGGAGTAGTTGCCACATTATATTATTTTTAAAAATCTAGTTCCCAATAAAAAAATAGGAAACAAACTAAGAAAGAGGAAATTACAGCACATACACAGGGAGAAAATGGGTCAATAAACTCTGTCCTTGAGGAAGCCAAAATTTTTAACTTCATAGGCAAAGACTTTAAATAATCTATTATAAATATATTCAAGGAATTAAAGGAAACCATACACACAATTAAAGTTAAGTATGACAATGATATTTCACCAAATGGAAAATATCCAAGAGGATATGTAATTTTAATAGAAATTGTAGAATTTAAAAAGTAAAACAATTAAAATGATAAATTCACTGGAGTTACTCAAAAGATTTTAGCAGCAGCAGAAGGCACTAACAAACTTGAATAGGTCAATTAAAATCATTTAACGCAATAGAAGGAAATATTGGGGAATAGAGGGACAAAAAAAGATTTACACCTTATAAAAAATAATCAGAAAAAAAGGTGGTTATAAATTCTACCTTACCTGTAATTTTATTAAACACAATTAAATATAATAATCAAAAGGCAGAGACTTTTAAAGACGTATGAATAAAAAAAACTGATTGCTACCTACAAGTGACACATATTATATTCAATGACAAAAATTAATTGAAAGAAATAAGATGGAAAAAATATATACCATACAAACACTAATCAAAAGAGAACTGGAATGGCTATATTAATATTAGACAAAACAGACTTTAAAGCAAACATCAATACTAGAGAAAAAGAAGGACATTCAATAAAGATGAAAGAGCCCAGCTGTCAGGAAGGATAACAATTAACTTTTAGTTTGAGAAATTAGAAAAATAAGAGCAAGCCAAACCCAGAGAAAGTGGAAGGAAATCATAAAGATCAGTGAAGAAATAAATGAAATAGAAGATAGAATAATAACAGAGAAAATCAACAAAACCAAAACCATTCTTTTAATAGGTGAATGAAAGTAACCAATCTTTAGCTAGATTAAGCAAGAAAAAGAAGAATCAAATGACAAAATTTGTGGATAAAAAAGAGGACATAAATACCAATAAAATTATTATAAAAAATACTACATCAGAGTCCCTGTCATGGCTCAGTGATGAACGAATCCGACTAGGAACCATGAGGTTGTGGGTTTGATCCCTGGCCTCGCTCAGTGGGTTAAGGATCTGGCATTGCCGCGAGCTGTGGTGTAGGTTGCAGATGCAGCTAGATCCGGCATTGCTATGGCTGTGGCATAGGCTGGTGGCTACAGTTACAATTGGACCCCTAGCCTGGGAACCTCCATATGCCACAGGATTGGCCCTAGAAAAGGCAAAAAGACAAAGAAAGAAAGAAAGAAAGAAAGAAAGAGAGAGAGAGAGAGAGAGAAAGAGAGAGAGAAAAAAGAAAGAAAGAAAGAAAAAAGAAAGAAAGAAAAAAGAAAGAAAGAAAGAAAGAAAGAAAGAAAGAAAGGAAGGAAGGAAGGAAGGAGAGGAAGGAAGAAGGAGGAAGGAAGGAAGGAAGGAAGAAGGAAGAAAGGAAGAAAGGAAGAAAGGAAAGAAAGGAAGAAGGAAGAAAGGAAAGAAAGAAAGAAGAAAGAAAAAAAAGAAAACGAAAGAAAAAGAAGAAAAAGAAAGAAGAAGAAAGAAAGAAAGAAGAAAGAAAGAAAGAAGAAAATACTATAAAAATGTGTTTCCCTGCAAGTAACTGACAATTTCCAAGAAAGGCACAAACTACTGAAACTAACTCAAGAAGAAACAGAAGACATGAAT